>NC_133429.1:24250625-24570625 GCF_011762505.2 Arvicanthis niloticus
GAAAGGAGGTACTGTACAGAACCATTCCAGTAAGAAGCCAGATTGACATGATATTTCAGTAACTTAGATAAGTAAAAACAGATGTAACACCATGGTATGTCTGAGTGAGGATTCTCCAGAGTTGTTGGCTATGATTGGTCTACTGATTTGGAAATAAAATTCTGACAATTACAAACTTCTTTGTGTTATTCAACCTAGTATTACATTGAATGCTAATAAGGTATAGTCTAAGACCTTCCTACTTGCCACGAAGAGAGATTCTTTAGATTAAGTGGTAAGATATGGAAAATTCTAATCTCTGGAATTCATTCTAAAGAATTTTCACTATAGCAGAATGGCACAATTTGTGACAGTGCTGTACAGCAATTCTAGTTTATGTTACTCATCATTTTATTATATAAGTTGTGTCTAAGAACAACTTCCATCTTTCCAACAACTTTCCATTCCTGAAAATAAGTCATTCTTAGAGTTTTCCAAGTAGCATATTATATGTTTTTCTATGTTTATAATTTATTCTGGTAGAAATTGTTGCAGTACATCATGTTCTGATCTTATCACACATTTTTTATCCTACAAAATATTAGCAATATATAATTTCCTTTTTGTTTGTTAAAACTAAATGGGAAAGCAGGAGAATGCATTGATTCATTAAATAAAGAAATCAACTTGTATTTCTTTCTTGTGGAACATGGAAATTACATATAATATGTATACACTTTCAAAGTTGAGATCATGTGAATATGTGTATCATTAGTAATCTGTCTCAATCCCAAGATATCCTGTGAAATGTGGCTATTTTCTATTAATACAGAAATGCCCATAGATGTCTTTCAGCTGATAGGAACTGAGAACATATATTTGTGTAAGAGTGTATGTTTATAAATGCATTCATATGGATTAACTTTTTTCCTTGGTTTTGCATCGAAGTGACAAATTGTTAAACATAGGCTTCCTTTAAGCTCAAATTAATTTTTTACTTTTATTTTCCTTTTTGGAAGTATTTTGATTTAAAATATTTGGAATGTTTTCTACCTATAGAATGTCCTTTTGCTGGTGTTTGAAACTTTCAGTCTCCACTATGGGATAGTCTACTCTAATTCTCCCTTAGGTTTTGCCTTCCTCCTGAAACTAGGAATTCACAAATCTAGAGAGACAACTAATTCTGTCCTCTCTATCAGCTTAGTAACTCTCTACAAGGAGCAGAATCAGGGCCATTATTCAAAGCAAAGCTATGACTTTTCCACTATTGTAAATGTTGCTTTTATTTCCTCAGATAAAGGGATGAGATTAGAGCCACACCAGAGCTGTGTGAATATACCACATGTGTGAGACCTGAGCATACCTTTATCTGTTCTAACTATCCACTGGCCTATGCCTGGAAGCTTCTAGAGAAGGTACAATCTAGTCTTCTGAGCTCAGTGATTCATCTGGCTTTTCTAGGCTTCTGCCTAAACTTTGATAATATGTTAATATCTTTTTGCTCCTTTTCATTTTCTGGTTTACTCTGTCTTCACCTGTGTCTAGCTTGTTCACTCTGTCACCTGTCTCTGTAAAACTGTCCCAGTAAAAATGACATATACACATACACCCCTCCCTCCCTCCCTCCCTCCCTCCCTCCCTCCCTCCCTCCCTCCTTCCCTCCCTCCCTCCCTCCCTCTCTCTCCTCCCATTACTCTACTGTTAAGTAGCTTTTCTCTCCGATACTGTTAATTGAGAATATTCTATCTCTGACTCTTTCTGTCACATTTTTCATTGATTCAAAACTTTATCTCTTTCTCAATTAGACATCCTTTTTTAAACATAGCTACTTCTGCCTACAAATAAAGTTTCTCTACATTATTAGAAATTAAAAATCTGAACTAAGGGTTTGATATATTCCAGACAGATCTTATTAGAATTCTGGGTGGATCATATAGTCCTAGAAGGTTTTTGAATGTGATGTCTTGCCAGAGTAACCATGTAATCAATTAAAATTCCTCTACAACTATATAGGAAATTTAATTTGAGTCAGATGCAAGAAAGACCAGAAATATTATTTAATTATGTTAGTTTTGGTAATAAAAACCCACACTTTTCATTTACAAAAACTTGTAGGACTTTAAAAATTAAATCATACAGTGTTTATATTAAAAATAAGCTTTAATCATAAGCTTCAAGGAAAAGTTAAAGGGTAGGTACGATATGTAAAATAAAAAAATATCTTACTGTAAAAGTGACCTAAGAAGTGATTTTCTACACACATATCAATTACTGGGTGATACTGATGATTTCCTTTATCTTCAAGTAGTGTGAATAGTATCTTCCAGCACCATAAATGCTAGACAGTAAACATGAAAGATTTAGTTGGATATCAACTTGACTATTTGGTGTTTGATAATGTAAGTAAGTATTGTCTTCAGCATAAATTCCTTGTGTAAACAGAGGAACATAATTTTAATATCATGTTTAGCTGTGGTCAAGATGACATGATAATGCCTGTAGTAGTTTGAATATGTTTGGCCCAGGTAAAAAAAGTGTCATTATTAGGGGGTTTGGCCTGGTTGGAGTAGGTGTGGTCTTGTTGGAGTAAGTATGGCCTTGTTGGCAGATGAGTCACAGTGTGAGTGGACTATGGAGATCTTTTCCTATGCTCAGACTTCACCCAGTAGAGAAGAAGTCTTCCTCCCAGCTGCCTGAGGATGACAGTCTCTTCTGTTTGCCTTTGGAAGAAGACATAGAACTCTCAGTTCTTTTTTACAGTACCATGCCTACCTGCCTGCTGCCATGCTTCCTGCTATGATGATAATGGACTAAATTTCTGAAACTGTAAGCCAGCCCCAATTAAATGTTTGCTTTTGTAACAGGTACCTTGATCCTGTTGTCCCTTCACAGCAATGAAAAAATGATTAAGACAATGACCCAACTTCTTCTATAATCATCATTGAAGAAAGAATATTAGTGTGAACATTTTTCAAAGTTAAGAACAGAGATTTGCTTATATTACAAGGGAAGAAAGAAGCACTTGGCAGACCAGGAACAGGGAAACAAGGGTTGTGAGTGAAACTGAAAATTACCACACATAAAGTGCTATGATAAAATTTAATCAGGACAGTGTCCATGATTTAGATATGGAAAACTTGGATTTCAAATTTTATTTACATCAGAGTATTAAGCAACTATCTCAGGATATGGCTAAATGAACCTATTGGGAACATTTTGTTCTAACACCTTGGGTATGATTTGTTTTGCAAATAAGGATTTTGTACATGGTACTTGCATATGAAACAATTTTTCTTAATAAACAAATGATTGATGGTAAAATTGAATTAGCAAACAAAGCATGTAAGCTATTTTTTGGTTATTTCTTGAATAACTGGAATTCGTGCATTATTTTTAAAAATGAAATAAAGGGAAAAAAAACAAAGTGAACAACACCAAAAAGAAGGAAGAGGAGGAAAAGGAGGAGAAGGAGGGGGAAAAGGAGGAGGAGGAGGAGGAAGAGGAGGAGGAAGAGGAAGAGGAGGAAGAAGAAGAGGAGGAGGAGAGGAGAAGGAGGAGGACAAGATAGGCTAAAGTTTGAAAATGATTCACATCATTACTAAATATTTGCAGAGAAGCTTCAGTGGTGGAAATGGTTAAATGGAGGAAATCATAGAGGAGAAATTTGAAGCCAAGACTGAGTCTTGCTTTGTTGAACAAAAATACAAAAATTAGGGACCAGAAGAAAACTTCAACAGTAGCCAGATGGTTGGTTACAAAACTACATTGGAATTACTTAGCTGGATGGGTCTTTGGTTAGTTTAAACTACTTTAAAAATAAAATGAATAAAAACCTAAGCAACAAATTAAGAGTATTATGTAGTTTCAATCTAACACCTATAAGGTGATGAGGAGCCAGTGATTTGCAACATGTTTACAAGTCATTAAAAACTTATAGAAGTGTAGAGCAATGAAACAAAAAAAGACGAACAAACAAATAAAATTTTTATTTAAAAGTGTTGTTTGTAAAAATTTCTTATACAAAGAAAAAGGGAAACCTGGATATCTAAGTGGGTCTGTTTGGAGAATTTAGGACAAGTTGACAAGAAAAATGTGGATGGAAGTATCATGTTTCATTGTATGTATGTGTATACGCATGTATGAAAATCTTAATAAAAATTAATATTACAAAAATTACAATTTTTCATTGCAAATGTAAGTTTTATTTTCCAGATGTAATTGTGATCTCAGAGGCTGAGTAAACTCTCCCTTTCTAGTTTTTTCTGAACTCTGGATGACTAGTTTAAACCCACCTGTTCTGTCTCAAACTTTTCTCCAAGCTGACTGATTTCAATTGGCTTTTCTCATCTTCTGAGTGAATTGCTCTGCTTGAAAAAAAAAAAAAAAAAAAACCTCCCTCCAGAAACTGAACTCATTTGAACTCAACTGAACTCTACTGTATTGATTGAACTCAACTGAACTGCACACAACTGAACTGCCTCTCTCTTTCTCTCTCTCCCCCACTGCTCTCCAAAGTCATCTCTCTTTCATGTGCTGCTCTCTTAAGTAGTTTTTTTCTTGTGCTGTTCTTGTGAGAGTTGAGTGTATCCTATCTCAGACTCATTATGTCAAATATTTCTCTGATTTGTCACTTTGCCCCTTTTAGCTGTCATTTTCAAACATGGCTGCTGATTGCTTCTACCACCAATTTTACCTTTATTGTTTGAGACTAAAGGTATGTACTAAGGGTATGTCTGTATTTTAGCCAGAATAATAAAAAGTGTATGTATTCCAGCCAGATGAGTTAAGGGTGTATACTAAGAGCAGATCTGAAGTCCTGCCAAATTAAATAGACATCGAAGGTATTTGGATGTGATCCCTTGCCAGAGCAGCCATATTGCAAGTTTAAAAATTCTCTACAGTTCAAATGAAGAATTTTGATATAGCAAACTCAGAGTGGCTAATTGGGAAACTCAACTTGAGCTATTACACCTTCAAAGAAATAAAAGTTCCTAGACTTTCAGCATTAGAAAAAAGAAATTATATTACCCTTATATTCATAAGGGTAATGATACTTCAGAAGTCCACAAGACTTTATATGTAGTAAGAAAAAAAAATACTGAGTTTTTTTAGGGCTGAAATAATTTAGATTTGATCTTGAGGAATGAGTGGATATTTTTCATGACTTTTATTTGTTTTCAGCCATAAAATGTTAGTGACACATACATAGGAGGTTTTTGATTTTACAGCTCAAATATATTTAGGTTACAGACAAGTATTTTTCAACTTCTCATAAGAAAAATAATTTTTGATGTTATAATATTGTTGCAAAAAATATGCTACATTATCCTTGTAAAATGACAAGTAAAAGATGTTTAGAGTCCCACATTTAGAAATTGAAATGTTTATTTCAGCATTGCTCTATCATGTAGAAATATATATATGTATAATATTACATAGATATATTATATATCAATATAATCATATTAATAGTGAATTATATCAAAATATTATATTTAAATACCAATCTAATAAGTTATATATATAAATAAATAATATATCAATATTTAACATATTATACATATTTAAAAAGTAGCAAGTTTATGGATAAATATTTAATTGTTTTTGGAAGTCTTTTTTTACCTTCTTTTTAGAACAGCAATGTTTCTGAATACCAACTCAGCATATAATTAGTAAAACACCTTCGTGAAATTAATGTAATTGTTAGGCTATGTATGGATCATACTTATCCTCATATGTGTTATAAAATTATTAATAAAAATTATATTTAAAATTTTAATATGTATATATACATAATAGATTACATTATATCCTTAAATAATTATATATAATATATACATATATATTTATATATGTATATAATGTAATGTATAATATATAAAATTTATAATATATAATATAATATGTATATATGTGTATTATATAATATTTATATATGTATGCATAGATATATGTGTATATTTATACATATATATAACATAATCTATTATATATCTTTTATTTTTGAATAAAAGATAAATTTCAGAAAAAAATCATTTGTCATTTGTCTTATCTGCATTTATAAAGAGAAGTAAGTATACTTACCATGAATACCTAAGGGAATTAAAAGTATATGGGAAAATAATTAAAGTATTAGGACAAAGAAACCAACAATCTTTTCTTTTAGTTTGTTTTCACCTATGTTATACCATTGAAAGAAAAAGCTAAATGAACAGAATTTAATGCATGGAAGGACTATAGCCAGAGCAGAGACTCTGAGGCTGGAAAGAGTGGACCTAGCTGTATACATTTTAAGATTAAAATATATAAATAACATGACACTTTTAAACTTTTGTTTGATGTGTTCATAAGAAGTAACACTGAACTCAAAGCCTGTGATGATGATTGCTGATCAAGTTGAGTAAAATTAGAAAAGTATTTTAGAGAAAGATAGTAAAGTGACTAGGTCCAGACTTAAAGATTTCATGATTTCTGTGTGCAGAAGTGGTTTCTAGAAATAAGAATATAGAACACTTCTTAAGAAATAAAAAGTCTGTGTTCTGTCTTCTACTCCACACCTCTACCTGCAATTGCAGGATCTGCAGGGCACTCCCAGGCCCATAGCTCTCTCTACCTGACTCCTGAGAAGCCTTCTGCCACCTGGGAAAACCAGGTGAGCTACCCTGCCCTAATCCACTGCCTGTTTTGTCCTCACAAAGTCCAACAGCCAAGAAGTCTACCTTATCCTTTCTGTTTTCCATCTTTCTGTCCAAACCTATACTTGAAATCACAGATTTGCACTCCACTCCATGAGCCACAGTGCTGCCTAATTGCCAGAAGGTCTGCTGCTATCTTTGACAAACAGTCCCAGAGGCCTGCTACTACCAGCGACTATCAGACTTTAAAAGAAGGGCCAATACTCCTCAAACTATACCACAAAATATATACAACAGGAACACTACCAAACTTATTCAATGAAGCCACAGTCACTCAGATACCTAAACCATACAAAGAAGACAACAACAACAACAACAAAGAAACAGAATTTTAGGCCAATTTCTCTTATGGACATCATTGCAAAAATACTCAATAAAATACTCACAAACTAAATTCAAGAAAATACAAAAATATCATTCACCATGATCAAGTAGGCGTCATCCAGGGATGCAGTGATGTTTCTTTCTTTGTTTTTCTTTCCTTTTTTGGTCACAGTAGATAAATATTTCTTCTTCTTCTTCTTCTTCTTCTTCTTCTTCTTCTTCTTCTTCTTCTTCTTCTTCTTCTTCTTCTTCTTCTTCTTCTTCTTCTTCTTCTCTGTCTCTCTCTCTGTCTCTCTGTCTCTCTGTGTGTGTGTCTCTCTCTCTGTCTCTCTCTGTCTCTCTCTCTCTCTTTCTTTAATTTACATTTAGAGCCCTGTTCTTTCTCTGGTTGCTGCAACACTGTTCTGATCTCCATCCTCTTCTCTTCTCAGAGGGTGGGCCCCCTTTTTATCTTCTTATCCTGGCACAACAATTCTGTAGGGTTAGGTGTTTTCTCTCCCACTGAGGCCAGGCAAGGCAGCCCAGGTAGAAGAACATATTCCACAGACAGTCAATAGCTTTATGAATAATCCTGCTCCAGTAATTTAGAACTCAAATGAAGACCAAGCAGTACATCTTCTTCATTCTTCATACATGCAGGGAGACCTATGTCCAGTCTGTGCATGTTCTTTGGCTGGTGGTTCAGTCTCTGAAAGCTCCCAAGGATCCAGGTTAGTGGCTTTGTTGGTCTTCTGATGGAGTCTCTATCCCTTTTGTGTGTCAGTCTCTATCCCTGTTGGGTGTCAATATTTCCTAGTTCTTATATAAGAGACCACCTTTTGTCACCAGGCAGGATTCCCAGTGAAGTAATAGGGATAACAACCCACCCACAAAACTATTGACCCCCAAATTTTCTTTTCTTTTTTTTAATGTATTTATTTTATGTCTATGAATGCTCTATCTGCATATAAACCTTCAACCCAGAAGAGGGCATCAGATTCCATTACAGATGGTTTGAGAGCCACCATATGGTTTCCAGGAATTGAACTCAGGATCATTGGACAAACAGTCAATGCACAACCTCTGAGACAGCTTTCTAGCCTTCCAAATTTTTCTTACCTACAAGAAATACAGGGACAAAGATGGAGCAAAGACTGAGGAAATGGCCAAGCAATAACCAGGCCAACCTGAGACTCATCTCATAAGCAAATACCAATCCCTGACACAATTAATAATACTGTTATGTTTGCAGATGGGAGCCTAGCATGGCTGTCTTCAGAGAGGCTTCACCCAATAGCTGACTAAAAGAAATGTAGAGACCCACAGCCAAACATTAGGTAGAGCTAGGGGACTCTTATGGAAGGTTTGAAGGAAGGACTGAGGGCCCTGAAGGAGTTAGGAATTCCACAGAAAGACCAACAAAGACAACAAATGTGGACCCTTGTGGTCTCTCAGAAACTGAACCATAAACCAAAGAGCACATACATGAGCTGAACCTAGGATGCCCATATATGTAGCAGATGTGCAACTTGGTCTTCATGTTGGTCCCCTAGCAACTGGAGCAGGGACTCTCCTGAAAGATGTTGCCCATCTGTGGAATCCATGCCTTGTCTGGTCTCAGTGGGAGAGGATTTGCCTAACTCTGCAGAGACTAGATATGCCAGGGTTGGGGGATACCTAGAGGGGTGCTTCACTCTCTCAAAGAAGAAGGGAAAGAGGGACAGAAGAGAGATTGTGTAGAGGGAGGACAGCAGAGGGGGCAATGACCTGGATGTGAAGTGAATAAATAAATAAACTAATTGGAAAAAATAAGAAAAATGAGATTTAAAAAGAAATGGAAAAGGGGGAATATTACTTGAAAGTTTTCCTTTAAATCAGTTGTTTACCTAGAACGTTGAAAGATAATCAGACCAAAATAAATAACTTCAACAGAAAAAACTTTAAAATGTACTTTATTTTACTATTATCTCTCACGTTAGTATTTGGGAAGTATTTAGTGGCAGAATACTTGTCTCAGGCCCTGGAGTCAATCTCCAACATTGTACAATAGTCAAACTGAAAAAAAAAATGTGTTTGGCTTGTCCCACATTTCTCCCACGTGGCTTCCTCCTTTAGCCTCACTAGCAAATTCAGTGTCTGGATTGCCCTAGCACATAATCTAGCAGCATGTTTCTTAATTTTTAATTTGTAGCAAAGAATATATCTTTAATACTCTCTGATAAATATGTATAGGTGAAAGTGAATAATCCTGGTCTTGAGAAAATTTCTTTAACCTCTGTTGTACATGTCTTAAACTTTAATGTCCATTATAGATATGTCTAGATATGGTATTAAGTTCTCTCACTGTCCATGATGAAGACTATTATAGTCCTCTCTGTAAGTTATTCCCATATAAACATTCTACTTATTCTAGTATATAATACCTTTCTTATGAATTCTGTAGACTACTGAGATATTATGTGAATGAATTACTATGTTCTATGTTCTATGATTGGGGGGCAATTCCCACTATTGTTTGGCTAGGAAAAAAGCCCCCAGAATTGTAAGTTGTTTTGAACTGCTGAAAATAATAACTATGTAGCTATGTCTAGCAAATATCTGAATTTTACACACATGAAAGTTTTGTTGCTAAAGAAGTATAGATGCATTGGTTTGAATGCTTCTCTTTTCAGCCACAGGAGTGAACACAGACAAAAATCTGAGAAGCACAGGACCGCACTATTCCCTGGGGTTTCCCTAACCACAGAACTGACAGAATAAAACTGTGTATTTGGGCCTGAGATGTGGATTAGTCTTCACTAGAGGTTAGTGCTTAAAACATGGGATTGAAAAGGTCAGCACTTTTATCCATTAAGCCATCAAGCTTTTTTCTATAATAAGAGTAGATGAAAGGTTTTAACTTGAATCACAAACGTAAAGTTCAGCAGACTGATCGTATCTCAAATTGAAAGAACAAGACAAAAATACCTTTGTCATTCGGAGGATTAGATTCCAGTGGTCTAAATGTCAGTACAGAATGGCAGAGTATCAAATCTTGGATTCTGTCACCAAAAGAAAGAAGATATAGCAATTTCCACTATTCTATATCCATATTACATTTAAAAATAGGATCACAGTTTGAACTCTACTTATCTAATGCTAATATGAGTTTAGAGTTTACAATAACATGCTCATTTCTAATCATATGCTAATAAATGTGACCCTCTGTTTAGATTCGAACTGCGCTATTGCTAATCTATAATAAGACATATACTAAAGACAATCAACTACTGTGCCCGCTTCCTGAACAGAATTTAATTGCATACTTGATCTGATGAAAATGAAGACAGATTGGATTTTATTGTTCATATAAAACAATATTGTATAGGACACTTAAGAGTTTGCACTGATATTTATAGTTTTTTATTGAATTGTAACATCTAAATATGTTCTAAGATATTACTAAGCAATTGTGTTCATAATTTTCTTCCCAAATGACCAACACTGTCTTTTCCTTATTATATTTTTTAATACTGCTTTATTAAATCTAGTGTATTTATATAACAAGGCAAAGAAAAACAAAACTAAGGTTTTTCTAAGACTCTAGCTCCTGTATATTGAGAGATAATGCTTTTCTCATGAAAAATATGCTTTCATAGCTTTCTGTCTTGGGAAAATAGAGAATTCTCTAGAATAGCAGGAAATAAAAAAAATAAAATAACCAGGTTGAACAAAAAACTACAACAAATCCATTAAATCAATAATTACTCTTCTGAAATAAAATGATTCAGGAAGCAGAAACAGATAAATTCACTGCCATTACATGCACTTTATTTGCTGTTTAAGCACTTTGAATATGGTTCATTTTAAAGGTTGATTTCTAAAAATTAAAATACAAGATGTTTTAGGTGTTTTATATAATAATAATAACAACAACAATAATAATAACAATAAAGTGTAGTAAGTACAAGCTGTATATGGGCACCATCTGACTTATCTGTGGCCAATGAGTTGAGTTATGTAATTGTTTTCTTCAGCAAGAAGGCCTTATCATACACTTTTAGAGAGCAATCAATATCTTTGGCAATAATCTGTATCTATAAGATTTTATGGTTTCCCTTTGGCCAAAAAATTCTTTTAGATATAATCCATTCTTGGTACTGGAAATGTTGTTTGATGGCCAGGGAAGTTTAGCTGAGGGCTTTTCTTCCCTATTATTTTTCATTTCATTTAGATTTATTTCATAAACATATATATTTTAAAGGCTTCTATTATATTGGGTTTCTATAAGATTTCTCAAATGGCCATTTGTTTTAGCTTTCCCTCTGTGTATTTCTTCCCTTACTCTCCTCTTCACTGCCCCTGTGCATTTGAGAGCCTTCTGCAGTCCCTGACCAATATTTATTGATAATTAAGTATTCTATTTCCCCTTCCTATGGATATCAACTCCCACACGCAGTATCTTACTCTGTACCTAACTGATGTTATTCATTATACTATAATATAGTCTGCATGTTACCAGTGGAGGAACATAAACATCAAACTCTGCCATCTGGAATGGTGACCTGATTGCCAAATATGCAGTGTGCAATAGTAGTATAAAAAGCTGTGATAGCAATCAACCACCATCTGATTGGAATTAAGTCCCTCTCCATGTGATGAAACCCATTTCTGCCACTGCCTGGGGGGGGCAGGAACCTGAGACTAAATAAACCATGGACATGGAGAATAGCCACATATGTCTCTTCCACTAAAGTAATATAGCAATAGGATGACTCCTAATGATATTCTACAATTCTCAATGATCAGTGTCTTTCTCAATCATTATTAAAAAATTTTTATGTTCCCTCAATACATGAGAAGAAATACAGAGTCCCACAAATGAAGACATGCACAGAGACACCTTGGAACACTTAGTTCTAAATGAGCTATTTCCATCACCAGCCTCCAGCCCCTTGCATGGCTTGAGAACCTTTTCAAAAGGGGGGGGCAAAATATTGTAAGAGCTAGTTGTTATGGAAAACATCAAGGAAACAAGCCCTTCTAGACACAAGAGGACTGATGAGCATATGACATCAGATACTGTGGTTGTATGAACAGAATCTTTACAGGTCTAAATAAGATAGAATACCAATTTTGAGAGAGAAAGTAGACAAAATCTCCCATCCCCATACCCAAAACTATTTCCAGTTGATAACAACTAGCAAAGAAAAAAACCAGTCTTCTCCAAGGGAGTATCATTGTGTATATATACCACAGTCAAAGGTAGGACCTATGTAGTAGTAGTAGATGCTATCATAAAAGTAACTCAATGCTCCTTTTGGAGGGTTCTGTCTCATAATTATTTTTTAGGGCATTTATATTTTACCATACAGGTATTTTGCTTATATAATATGGTTTCTAAGTTTGCTTTTAAGTTTGTTTTCTACAGATGTGGATTGTGTGACTCAGTTTCTGTATGTGTTTCTTTTGCTTTTTCTTTGGGTTTTGTTTGATTTTGTTATATCTTATTTTATTGTATTTTTTTAAATATGCCCATTGGTTTCTTAAGGATAGAGACAATCAAATGCTGTGGGTGGGGAACTGGAGAAAATCTGTGAGGAATTAGGAATGGGGAAATAATAATCAGATTGCACTGTGAAAAAAAAAAAAACTGTTTTTAATTAGAGAAAAAAAAATACCCTTGATTGATTCAGGAATGGAAATCTGACCTCTTCCTAAAACCCTACTTAAGGGCAGACCACAATTCCATTAATAGCAGAATTTTCTCACAAAGGTGTTAGAGACTTGGCTCCATTTTCAGAAATAAAGTGTTTGCAGATGCAATACAGATGAGATATAATCAGCGATATAATCCAGAACAATTGGCATGCTTCTAAAACAATGCCAATTTGGACAGAATCATGACAGGAAAATGTCTTAAGGAGATAGAGGCAGAAAAGGAAGTTGTGTTGCTGCAATCAAAAGACAGTCTGATGCTAACAAAAGCTAGAAGGTGTAAAGATGGGTTATGCCCTGGAAGCTTCAGGAATTTTCATGCCCATGCCAGTATGCTTACTTTTAATGTTATCCTTCATAACTATAGAAGAAAATAAATTATACTTTCCTTTTAATCTTCTTGCATACATCCTGACTTCAGTTTCCCCAGACTTACCCGTCTTCCCCAGACACACCCCTGTTCCCCAGATTCATCCTTCTTGCCCAGATACACTGCTCTTCCACAGATCCACTTGTTCTCTGTTTTCCTTCAGGAAAGAGGCTAAACCATAAAGATTAGACTCAACAACCAAAATTATATTTTTAATTTTTGTTACTTTAATATTGGATGATATGGTAAAGACATCTCCTCTATAAGCTCTTAAATTATTCAGTTTATTTTGTTAATCATTTATAATTTTTATTAAATTATTATAATAATTTTATAATCATTTATAATAGGAACTAAATGATTATAAATTATAATTATAAATATATAATTATATATTTATAAAATATATAAAATATAATTATAATTATAATTATAATTTATAATTTATAATCATTTAGTTCCTATTTAACTTTGTAGTTACTTAGTACTTCATTCCAATATGCAATATATTATATGGAACTGACTCTGAGAAATCAATATTATGATAACCTATTTTCATGAAACAGAACCTCTACACACAAAAATTACAATAGGCTAAACAAAATACAATAAGGATGTATTTAAGACATGAAAAAGCACATTATCCAGTACTCACAAAGGAAATCAACAAAATTTATTGGTTTGTGTTCACTCTATTCTGCACTACATTAAATTTTGATAGGAAAAAATCAGCAAAACATGTATAAGTCTTTTTGTTGTTTGTCTTAAATAAATTTGATATCACTTCATCATACAGCTAATTTCATTGTATAGTACAGGTCAAAGGAAGCCTCAGATTTCCCTGTAGTCATCTACATATGTAAAGAAGAATTGCACAGTGACACAGCATACAGAACATAATACAATCTAAATAAATTGTGTAATAAGTGAATAAAGAAAAGACAAAGTTGGGAAATGAAGTACCTTAGATGCCTTAGAAGTACCTATGCTTTGGATTCATACTTCATTTATTCATTCAAAAATGAGAATCTAAGTTAAAACTAGACTGTTGATTTACACATACAACTTCGTCATTGATAAGAAGACATAATTCTTTTAGAAGCATAGGGTTCAATAATTCAGATCTAGTCTGAAAGGTGAAATTACAGAATGATATATAATTTTATATTTATTTCTTTTAAACTTCTATAACATTTTCCATAATTGGTAAACCCATTTGTAATTTTATAACAGTGTAAGTGGGTAACTTCTCTTTATAGTCTTGATAATATTTGGCTTTTTATTTCTAAATGATAAATTTGTTTCTTTGACAACTTCATCTATGTCTATAGTGTACATCCTTACAATAGGCATCACAGTGGATATGAGAGGATATTTATTTCACCATTTTGATACTTGTGTTTATAGTGATTGATAATCTTTCATACATTTTACTTATTATTCATTAATATTTCTGTTTTCAATAATATCCACTCAGTAATCTCAATTGTTAAAAGAATGAGTTATTTATTGACTTTACTATTGAGTTTTGTGTGGTACTCATACATTTTGTAGATTATTTTTAAAGTTTGAACATGTAATTTTCAAATATTTTCTTGAGTTCTATAACTTGAATTTTATATTCTGTTTTGAGTTAAAAAATTTTATATTTTGTTTTATATTCTATAACTTGAATGTTATATTCTGTTAATATTTTAAAATATTAAAATACATTTTAGCTTATTGTACCTCCATGGTCTGTGCATCAGCTCACGCCCTCAGGTTCCTGCCCTATGTGAGTTCCAATCCAGACTTCCTTTGGTGATGAACAGCAATTTCGAAGTGTAAGTTCTCATTTAAGTTGCTTAACATTTGATGAATATGATGTATTTGAAAGGATGGTTTTCAGATGGCATTGCAAGTAAAAAAACATAATTCAGAATTGCAAACTCCTTAAGTTATGATAAATGTACCTATCTTGACAACATTGATGAACTGAATGTTAATTGTGTATATCATATCTTTTAGTTTATATAACTGTTATGTGTTCATTGTATATCTGAGATCAAAGGCCTTTTTAATGAATGAAAATTGGGGAATGTTGTGGATTTGGTCTAATGCTTGTATTATGTTACTTCAGTCCCCCAAATTACATGAGGATCTTCATGTAAGATGCTGAGGGTCCTTGTCCCAAGTTGTTGCTGATTGGTAAATAAAGTTGTTGGCACAATAACTGGGCACAGAGACAGATGTGGGTCTTTAGGATTCACAGGCAAGGGAACTAAGAGAGAAAGGAGGATTTAGAACTGTCATGCTTGGAATGTAGAAAGACCAGGTCTGAGAAGTGTAGAAGAGACAGATTGCCAATATGTGAGAGTCAGGGATCATGACCCAGGAGGGCTGCAAGCCTGGGTCTAGGGCAACCAGGATGGATTATAGGTATATAGGTTTTAGTAAGTAATAATTGAGGAATATCAGAAGTGGACTAGCTGCATGGAGGTTTGATATGGCCTAGCCATTGATCCACTTAAGGCATATTAAAAGAGAATGGTGTGTGTGTGTGTGTGTGTGTGTGTGTGTTTCACTCTGAAACCCAGAGCATTGGGGCAAGTAGCCACTGCTAGGGCAATATGAGTAGCATTAGTTGCCTAAATCAAAACTCATTAATTTTTTAACACAAGTGCTGTGCTAGCAAATACATGTTTCTCTTGTGGATTTGTTAAATATTTAAAAATTATTTTTATTTAGGTCATTCAATTTTTATTTTATTTTTATAATATTTATTTGTAAGTTAAAGTTACTTCTTGAATTAGTTTTCTTTTTCTTTACTCTTCTCCCATACAATAGAAATGAGTATTTGTATCTTTCTGATGTTCTAATATATTGTGATGAATGATCTTGCAACCCAGTCTTTAAGAAGTGAAGGATGGAGCTAATGATAGGACTAAAATAGTGGAAAATATAGAAAATGGGTGGGAACATGAAACTGATCAGAACTAATTTTGTCTCAAAAAAGACTTCAAAGATCAAGCATCATCTCAACTTGCTTGTTTAAAACAAAAAGCGGGCTAATAGTTAAATTTCCATTTCTCTTTTGTTAGTTTCATTAAAAGCTGACCATATTTTCATAAATATTCACTGATGCTCATTCATGTCAATTATACATACTAGCCTCTTCAGGTGCGTTGCTCCCAAGTTTGAAGCAGGGGTTCAAATGCATCTATCTGGAGTAAAAAAATCAACACATTTTCTGTGAGACTACAAAAGATAACATAATCTTGTATTTCTCAGAAGATTACAGCGTAAGTGATACTCATTTAGAAAACAAATTTTAATGTAAATATGAAGCATCATTCATAATTAGCAAGTTAATTAATTGTGGCTTATGAGAATTGATTAACACAGTTATTCATTTTTTCTAAATATCTGATATATCTACCAAGTTATACACCTACTTTTATTCATTTTGTTTTATTAAAATAAATGACTTCAAAATAAGTTTAGGATTATCTTTTGATGAATTCAGTGGTATTTTTCCTATAGCCTAAAATCATTGTTTGAGATGTCTGTGTGACTTAGTGTTCAGAGCAGTACAGTCCTTGGTAATTAATTAAAGTTTCTTTCCTTAAAATTTCAAGTTGAGCATGGATATAAACACTGTAACCCCAGAACTCAGGAAAATGTAGCACAATCATGAGCACAAGGCCAACATCCGTGGTTATATAGAGAACTGAAGTCAGGGTTTCTTTCCAGAATCTCAAGCTGGATGGATTCAAGCAAATAGTAAATCATACAATTTACATTATGATCTTAATCAATAGTGGTTTTGTTTCTGTGTTTGAGAAAAAGATTGTATTGTGTAGCCATGCCTGGCCTAAAATATGAAATGCCCACCATGAAGTTGTTGAAATCACAGAGAACTGCTTGCCTATGACTTGCAAGTGCTAGGATTACAGATGTACACCATCATGTCCAAAGTAATTGGGAAGTTATAATAACAATTTGTGTTTTTCTTAAAGTCTTCTATCATCATCATTAGAAGTGATTTTAAATCTAAATCTTGCTTTCCTAGTACTATGGGGAATTCAGGACTTTCTTGTGTGGGAGAACTAGGTTCTACTGATGCCAAGTACCCTGGGTTGCTGATGCTTTGCCAAGTACCCTGGGTTGCTGATGCTTATGTTCTTGTGCTTGCCTTTTGCCATCTGTATCTCCTTAGTGCTACCTGTCCTGTCTCTGACTGGAGCCTGTCTTTCCTATTATCTTGGTTTTATCAGAACTGTGTGGGGTGGGTGTTACTACTGGGGTCAGAGCTGGGGCCCAAAATCTGCTCAGTGCTGGGGGCTAGGAGTGACTTCCTGGATCCTAGTGGGTCAGGCGTTGCTGTCTGCTTACCTAAGATACCGCTATGGTTAGAGCACCTGGGAGCCCCGCTTTTTGGGGTTCTGTGAGATTAGGGGCAGAGCTGCCACCAGGGATCTGCTCAGAGCTTAGGCCCAGACTGGAAGGAACTAGTGTCTGGGCTAGGAATGACTTCCTGGGTCCTTGTGGGTCCCAGTTACTCCCTGTTTGGAGCGGGCCTTGCTGTCTGCTTACCTAAGATAATGCTGGGATTAGAGCACCTGGGAGCCACACTTCCTCTGGTTTCTTAGAGATTGGGTGCAGAGCTGCCGCCTGGGATCTGCTCCATAATAACAATTATATTCATCTAGAACTTCTTAAAAGCAAGGAAAGTAGATATATTGCTGCAAAGAATATATAAATATTTTGAAAATTCATGGGGAAGAGATATACTAGACTCCTAAAATTGGTGCAGAGTAGCATATTTTGCCTTATTTTTATTTCTGGAAAATTCTTAGATAAAATATTTTATTGATATCTTGTGAATACTGGCCAGTCGTCAACCAATTACATTTCCATTTCGTGCAACTCTGTGATCTTCTGCAACTCCCTCAGGCTTCAAGTCATTCACATTTTAATGTTGTATTAGCAGTTATTAATCTCATTAGATATACCTACAATTTTACTAGCTTAATAAATTAAATTATTCATCTTTCAACATCCTTCTAAACCACAGCTGAAAGCAAGGCCTGAGGAGATGAGAATTTCCCCAAAATAAGTGAAATATTATCCAAGTAGAAAAAAATACTTTTTCAATAAAATAATGAAAAGACTACAAGATAAAGATAAATACATGAAACCGAGGTTAGTGAGGTAATAGCAGGCAGCCTTCATAAAGAAATATTTCAGTTTAGATGTTTTTTGGATGGTAAACATTTGTTTATAACAATACATGGTCAGGATTATAGCATTTTGGTCAGCCAAAGCTATTAAGTCTCTTTAAAACAGGAGAACGTTTTCATTACTCAGGTTTCCTGTGTCTGTTGTATGGTAGCAAAGAGCTAGAAAGATGAAAGGAAGTCACCACTTTCTGAATAATTGGGAAGAGTAAGCCCACTTTGAAAGTTGCAGATCTGTGGCTTGCTAATCTACTGTGCTTGAGACAGAGATGGAAAAGGATAGTATCTCATACAAGATCTAAAACGTCTGCCTATCTCTTCAGTATAACTTAACAGGAACATCATTTCCTAGAGATGGTCCCTTGGCTGGGTGATTGTCTCAGTTCAACTGTAATGTTAGGTCTTCACTCAGGCAAAGAGAGTTTATTTTCTTGAGCAGAAGGAATTTCTCCTTAATGAACATCTATGACATTGAAACAGACAGTGATGATAACTCACCATGACCATTCCAGAAGGCTCCTAATTGATATCTCATAATTTTCTATATTAATTTATGCAGGCTGCTGCAAACTGATAATGCAAAAGTCACAAAAATATATACATTTAAAGGAACTGTAAATTTTCCCCCTTCTCTCGATTCTCTTTTCTTTTCTACTGCCTTTTCATTCTCAGTCTGACCAAGACTGTCTTAACAGTCCCTAGCCTTCTGCCTCTAGACCATGATCTTTCTTCTCTCAGATTTATTTTAGAACATCTGCAATAGTAAATTTTTTCCCATGGTCTTTTGTAATTCAAAGCTTTTTTTTTTTTAAAGCTTCTTACACTTTCTCTGTCCAAGAATGTCTTTCTGAACCCAAGAAACTCTCTCACTATGACCTGAAAACCTTTCCTTTGAAAAGCAGTCATGAATTTCTTCAAAAGACATTCCCTTTGTCCACATCCAAGGCCTGTATGACTTCATTCTCATTATATTTGTAAAGATACAATTTCTCCCAAAGATTACATTTCCAGGTACTAGGGTTT
Source organism: Arvicanthis niloticus (assembly GCF_011762505.2). Lineage (NCBI taxonomy): Eukaryota > Metazoa > Chordata > Mammalia > Rodentia > Muridae > Arvicanthis > Arvicanthis niloticus. Next base: position 24,269,912 of record NC_133429.1, read on the forward strand.
AGGCTTTCTTTATATCCTTTAATAATGGCTTTTAATAGAAAGAGTGACCTATTCCTGAACCATTGCTTCAGTACCATATTGAACTGAACTATTTTATTTCCTTCAAGCACATTTTGAGGGTCTGGGAGCAGCCTATTGCCAAGACTACACTCAAGTGTATCGACTTGCTTTTCATTCCAGTTCTCTGCTGTCATCTTTATCCTGGAGCCCAGCCGAAGCTCGCTGTAGTGACTTCGTCTCAAAAATCTTTCTGCTGACCTAAATAGAGAAGGATTCTAGCAAATGGCCTTTGATCCAGCTATGATTTATCCTTCTCTGTCCGTACTATTACTAACTCTACACCAGGTAATATTTTAGGTGATGCAAGATATGTCAGGAGACACTCAGTTGGTCCTGTTTGTATTAACCCTTAATTTGGTACCAAATGAACTCAACTCAGCCAATAGTGACCTGTAATTTGTGACATGGTGACTCAATATTTCTCTTTTTACTTAAATTAGAGATCAAGTTTCTTCCTTTCCTACTTTTTTACTTCAGTTGACTACCTAGGTCTTCCGGAGACTCCAAGTTGTTGCTCATGTTTTTAATTAATTGTCTCTTAGGTGATCTCTTTGGCTTTTATGTCTTTCATTATGACAAGCATTTATATTCTTCCATATGACTCACTTGTGTGCTTTGTAAACAAATCCATGCTGTATCCAGTCATTAACACTATGATTTTATTCTATGGTAGTATTTAATCTCATTTGTGTAGTCACATATCACTTATCAATAGGACTTTGTTCTATGAAATGCAATCTTAAGTAATGCTCTTGTTATAGACACATGATACAATATATTTAACAATGTTAGATGGAGTGAATGATAAAATTAAAACAGAGGATTTTTTATAAAAAGATCCATATAAGTGTACAAGTGTTTTACATGCATGTATGTATGTGCACTCCACACTTGCCTGTTGTCTAAAGACATGAGAGTGTAGTGGGATCCCTTGGAACCTGATGGTTTTAAACCATCATTTGGGCTCTGGAAATTGAACCTACGTCCTCTGCAAGAGTAGCAGATGCTCTAAAAGACAAAGTCATCTTTCCAGATCCCTCCCCCAAATTTCTTAATTTTAGAAAACTAACTGGACATACCAGATTTATCACCCTGACATATACCATGTGAGATATTTAGAATTGGTAGTAATGGTAGCGGTTCAAAGAATCGAGAAGATGGAAACTGATGCAGAGCAAAAATGTTACTCCTGATTAAGATACATACAGGGCAGTAGGGAAGGGTGGACCACTTATATCAAACAGCACATCCCTGGAACAGGCTATCTAAGCTGAGTCTCCTCCAGCTGTTCCTCTTTCTCCCATTATTTTCTACCCAATCCACCTTTTCTTCACTCAGGTACCTAGATCCTGGTCTGAAGGCTCTTCCTCCATGCTGTAATTCTTTAAAGACAATTTCTCCAATAAATCTCTTGCTATTCTAATTATATCTTGACATCTGCTTCCTGGCTTATTTGAACTGAAACAAAATCCATAACTTGGTCTAAAAGGAACTTAATAATTTAGATATTTTTTGCCTCATTGCACTGGCCTTGCCAAGTGAAGTTTTCAGCTTTGATCTGTAGAAATTGAGAGTCACTTTTGCTTATTTTTATTAAGCCATGTACTATAGCATCTTATGATGGTTGTATATTTTGTGTTCTTGTAACTCATTGTCTTTTTCATTTTATTTTAATTACCATGACTCTCAGGATAAATTAGTAAAACTCCTTTGCTCAGTATAAAAGAGGTGTTGGAAGTACTTTGTGTGAAAAAAAACATTAAGAATTCATGACAGAGAAAGATATTAAATGAAACTTGTTGCCATCTCAGCTCAGAGTTGTGTGTGACTGCACATGTCATACTAACACAAAGCTGAGCTCAATGATATTTCATTTAGGAAGTTGTAGTGAATCCTCTGTATATCAGTCACCTGTAAGCTCGTGTTAATGACCTTTTTTCTTGTTAGGTGAGAATTTCATATTCTTTGAATTTATTTTTAGATATATCAAAATAGTGTAATCAAGAAGGATCAGCAGTTAAAGCACCAGCAATGAAAGAGAGGACTAGAATCTGGGTCTCCAGAAACACACATAAACACACATAAATGCTACATGAGAGAACAGCTTGTCTGTAATTGTATGGCAGAAACAGGAGAGGCCCAGAGCAAGAACTGTAGCAAGAGTTCTGGGTTTGATTGAAAGATTGTTCACGAATGAATATTGTCTCATGCAGTCTAGGATGATGCACAATATCAACTTTATGTCTACACATATATCTTCATACATGTGCACTCATGCTTACACACATATTAAATACTAATTTGTCTTGTTTTTATAAGTCATATATGTATATAATATTCATGTATAATTTTCTTGTTTAATAAGTGTATATGCCTTATCAGTTCTTCTCTGTTAGTTATTGTTTGATAGCTTGTCCACTGTCTGTCTGTCTTTTCTGTATGTACTATTTCTGAGTTACTTTACAAACACATGCAAAGTGGGTGTTGCCCTTGCCTTGCCAAGGTGTCCTATCATTACTAAGACGTGAAGTATCCTGATTTAAATAGTCATCTTAATTGTTTTGAAGTGCACTCCCAATAAATGTCTGCTGAGATTGATTGTACCCTTCACCTTTGGTTTGGCATTCTATCAATCTGAAAAGCACTTATTGTTAATAAAATGCAAAGTAATTAGTGGTATTGTTTTAATGGTGGTACTTTTTTGTGTCTAGTGACAAGATAGAAAATAGATTTGCCCTCAGGTCCTATTGTGTGTTCATACATATTTAAGATTTTAGAATTAACCTCAGACTCTACAATGTTAGTAGATATTTCAATATACAATTTTCATTGTTTTGTTTCAAATGGATTTCTACAATTAGATATATTTAAAATAATTTATATAATAAAATTAGTTGATTTATTATGATACATATGAGGCAGAGAAACAACATATATAAAAATAAGTTACAGGAACAGTCTACAGATATAATCAGAATTTAGCTTTTTTTTTTCTTTTTACTTTTTTTTGTCTATAAACATGTAATCAAGTTCAAGTCTGAATTATTCTGACATTTAGAAGCAGGAGATTGAAGAAGACTGGTCCAAATTGTCTCTATGTTTTATATTTTCTACTTTTTCTTTCTTTTCCTTCCTCTGTCTTTCTTTCTTTTTGATATTTCTTTTCTTCTCACTGAGTTCTTCAGAATAACTGGTATTTTCCTTACTTGATAAGGTTTCTTACCATTAGTTTATTATATAACTATGATATAGGAATATCAGTGTCCTTCAGGTGGAGGAGGTCCTGTTCTGTTCTTGATTTGATGATTTCTCTTTCAAGAGTGGAAGTTATGCAGGGGCTGGTCCTAGGCCCCCTTAGTCACTTGTAATAGATATGAAGCTATGTCTCCATGTAGGTCACCGAACAATTGGAACTAGGACTGTCTTGGTGTCTGTTGCCTTCCATTGGTTACTCTTCCCCTAACTGGACTGCCTGGTCTGGCTTCAGTGAGAGAGAATGTGCCTAGTCCTACTGAGGCTTGATGTTCCAGGGTGGGGATTATGCCCACGAAGAGGGAGTAATGGGGGGGGGGAGGGAATTCTTAGGGTGAAACTGGTAGGAGAAGAGGGAGGGGGTATGACTAAAATTTAAAGTAAATAAATTAATTAATTAATAAAATACAAGAGTAGATGTTAGATTGTATCATATGCTTTTTCTGCATATATCATAATAAGATAATATAGTTTTCTTATTTTAAGTTTGTTAGTATGGTGAATTATATCAATTTTCAAGTATGCATAGCTTTTTGCTTTTGAGGGTAAAACTCAACTCATCTTGATACTTTATTCTTCTTATATATTGGAGATTTCTATCAGCTGTAATTTTATTTTGCAGTTGTACATGCTTGTTCACAAAAGATACAGTTCTGACTTTATTTTATATTTTGTCTATTTTCTTCCTTTTTCATCTTCTACAATTTTCGATCATTTTTGAATTTGGGAATTACAAAAATCATGACCTTGTTTAATAGGTTAGAAAGGATTCTAACCTATGAGGGTGAAGGAGTACCCTCATAGAGGCAAAGGGGAAAGACAAGGAGGGATAGGATGGGGGGATGGTGGAAGGGTAACTGGGAAAGAGAATATGATTTAAAATGTAAATGAATAAAATGATTAATAATAATAATAATAATAATAATAATAATAATAATAATAATAGGTCAGATGAGACCACACGTGATTCTTTTACTGGAAAAGTAAACTCAGTTCTTCACTCTTCAATGACAAACACCTTATTCACTGAGCCATCTCGCAAGTCTTAGCCTTCTAAATGCGTGTTTTCTACTGTTTTTTCATATAAAATTTGAATATCTTCATTTGGTCTTTTGCAAATTTATTGGGGGAATTGAATGAGAAATGAATTGTTCATAGTTTTGTACTCTGACATACGTGGCTATCACCTCATTTTCCTGATTGAGCTTTGCTGTGTTCTCCTCAGAGGTATCACTGTCTGGTGAGTGTTTGTACCACTTCAAGTTACCCTCTTGATCTATACATAAGGAAGGATATTCTAATCAAATTACATACAATTCCATTCTGGGTGCAATAAGAGTTCCAGTGTAGAAGAGGCAGAATATTATTCTACAAAATGGACCTCTTCTTGGAGCATCTTTGCGATAGTATACAAATTTGCTCCATTAGCTTTACAGAGCAGTTGGACTTACCTCCATACTTTGATAGGAACTAGAGTTAGAAATAAATATACACCCAGAAGATCTCCCAAATTAAATGTGGCAGGACTGATCAGTCTTTCATCCTTTCTGAACAGAGGAGATACAGGAAATCAATAGTGTAGTAGCTTCTAGGGCTGGTGATGTAATTAGCACCTTGGGGTCTGGTGGCTCCAGGATTTGTACCTCCACAGTCAGTTTCATGGAATAATTGGTATAGGATTTCCTTCCTGATGTTCTGTGAGCTATGAATTTGTAATTCATTACTGTTTCACTTATAGTACCTATCTGAAGAGGTTAGTTATGTAAATCTATATATATTACTCGCAACTAAAAAGGATGAATAATATACTTAACCTTGGTTGATACCAAGAGAAGATTTAAAAAGTTTTTAATTTCACAATTAAGGATAATTTACATACATAATTAACAATAATTTAAATTTTAATAATAATGTTAAACATAGTATCTGTATATGCACATATTTTCATTTACTATTAAGTGTATTCAATATCTTTATATTAATTAACTTTGTTGTCATAATTTAATTTTACTAAAAATAGATTATTTTTTCAAATAATATAATCAGATGCTGCTTCACATTCCTTTACTCCCTCCTCCTAGTTCCTCTCCACCTCCCCTCCCACCTGGATCTAATTCCTTTCTGTCTCTCATTTAGAAGGGGGCAGGCTTATAAGGGATAATAAACATAGAAATATGTATTTTTATCTTCCAGTTTGTTTATACAGTGGATTAGATTTTTGATTTGTGTATGATGACTCAACTCAGCTTCACTGGAATTAAATCTGTGAATGAATTAAATTCATATAATGAATTGTGCAATATCCCTTCTGTTTCAATTTTATGGAATAAGTTGAAGACAATTGAAATTAATATTTCCTGAAAAATTTTTGTCTATGATTTTTTTAAAAAAATATATTTTGTATCTCTGACCTGTTTTTCTTCTCTTTCTTTATTCCTATTATTCTCAGATTTGCTGTCTTCATAGTGTTCCATATTCCCTAAATATTTTGTTTTGTGTCTGGAGGTTTTTGTTTGTTTGTTTGTTTGTTATTAGATCTCTTTTTTGACTAATGTACTTATTTCTTCTATTGTGTCTTCAATACAGGGGATTTTGAATTTTGTTTTCCATATCTTTTGTTCTGTTGGTGCACCTTGCCTCTTTGATTCATGTTCTAATATCAAAAATTTTTATTCTTAGATTTTCTCGAGTTTGTGTCTTCTTTATGGAGACTATTTTTACTTTCAGATCTTGAGTGGTTTTAGTCATTTCTTTGTAATGTTTGCTTTTTTTTTCTTTGATTTTGGTACGGGTTTTATTTATTTCTTCTTTAGGGACCTCTATTATATTCATAAATGCTCTTTTAAGGTCTGTTACTTGTGCTTCAGTTGTATTTGGAATTTCAGGGCCTATTGTAGACTTCTTGGCTTCTAGTGTAGACATTGTACTGGCTTTTATTGATTGTGTTTTTGTGCTGGTCTTTAGTCATGTAAAACTGGAAAGTGTGTAATTCTAGGGACTGCTATCTGCTTTTGTCAATTTTCAATGTGGGTTTTGTTATTTCCTTTGGTTCTTAGGTGAGTGTGGTTGCTATGTGTTGCCAGATCTAAAATTCTTCTGCGGTCTTGATAGATATGTTCACTAGGGTTCTAGGTAAAATGTGGTTTTGAGTATTGTGATCCAAGTCTTAGGAATAGATATGTGGTTGGAAGCAGAGGTAGCTGGGCAAGTTCACAGGATAAAGTGAAACATCTATTCTACTAGGATCTGCTTTGTTAGTCCCATAGAATTGAAGCAGAGAGTGAGGAGAGGCCACAGCAGAAAGTTTGCAGTAGAGATAAGGATTAGACTGGGGAGTCAGATTTGCAGGAACAAAGGGAGAAATGAAAATCTTCAGTTTGTTTATCTACCACTCTGGTACATGTGCTTAATATACAATTCAAATGATTTCTCTATTTTAAATCTATTATCAAAGCAAATTTCTATGTCTTTAGTTAGACAATTACTTTCTATTTTCTGTGGTATAGCAGGGCCATCCATTGTATATCAGACGTATGACTCTCTGTTTGGAAATAGTCTTTCATGGAAAACAAATTTCACGCTAAACAATTGCTATCATCCTACTGTATCGTGTCATATGCCAATTAGTTAAATCAAATTGACTCCTTGATTGTATTTGTTCTCTGTACCTTCTTCCTTCTGTTTGTATAACATTCCTTTACTGTGTAGTGTTGACTCCAGTGTTACTACTTTTCACTCTTACTGAAGTCTCACACAGAACTTGTTTAAATTATCTACCATCATGGATCCCTGAGTGCCTGACATCTATCATCTGACTTCTGCTATCTTATTATTTATAGTTAAGTTATTTAAATATAAAGCAGGTACATTTCTACTAAACCTAATGACAAACTGCAAATCAGTGTTCTCATTTCCTGCTCATTCCTTATCAGACATCTTCCCTGCTTAAAAAAAAAACAAGCATCAAACAAAACAGAAAAAAAAACAATACAAAAAACACTTAGTATCATTCCTTTACTTTCTCCATTCTTTGGTACCACTAAGATCCGCTTTCTTGATTTTTTGAAGCTTTCTTTCTAGTCTTCCTCTTTCTTGACTTCCTTTGTAGGCTTCTAGGCTTTTCTCCAGCATTACCTAACTGTCTTCTTCTCCATTTCACCTTCTATTCTTTATTCACTGTCTTTGGACTAGAGAATTATCTCACTGGCTTTAGTCAGAAGCTATGTTAATGATATTTATATAATATTTCTCCTGTGCTTTTGACTATCAGTTTCTTCATTTCACCTAACTACTGATCATCCTTTCCTACCATATTTGCAATGCAGTGAGAATCAAAACTCTATTTCCTCTGTTTCAGGTACTGGGTAAGTAGTGGAGTAAGTTATACCTTTTGTAAACTGAAAACCTTCTGCCTTTATCTTGGCAATTAAATGCATCCTACAATTGGTCAGTCACTAATGGATAGTCTAAATGATTCCAGGATATGACTAGTGTTTTCAATCACCACTGTCATTGCTTGCCCAAGCTCTATCCTGGCCTATACTGATTGCCTCAGAATTTATTAACAGAGATATTTTGACAACCCTGTTAGTTGCTTTAATTTGCTGTTAATCTTTCTTGTGGAAATTGAAATTTGGCCAACATTCACTTCTGCATAAGTCAATTACAGTAACCGATTTTCCTGATTTCAGTCACCCATTTTCCTGATTTTAGTAACCCATTTTACTAAGATCAAGGAGTAAACTTCTCAGCCCATAGGAGAAATTAATAAGTATGGTTAGTTCTTATAAAATCTTCAACCCTCTTTGTTTACCTATTTAGTAAACAATTTAACTATTTCAATAAAATGTGCATATTCATTCATTCAGTAGATAAATTCTGAGCATCAACTACATTTTAGGTATATAGCGCTGAGAAATATATTTCTCCAAAATTCTTAATCATTAGAAATTCAGGTTGAACAGATGCATGCAAATAGAAGCAACCTGGTAACAGGGTTGCAGTTAGAGGCTATTTTTCATAGGTTTGTCAGATTGGGTTATTTTAAAATAGTCAAGATGCAGACAGAGAACATAGGAATTAACAGCTTTTAGCTGTTTTCAGTGAAAAGAGATGCCAGACAAAGTTAAGGCTGTGCAAAGTCTCTGTGTGAAATCTGTCTGATGTGTTCAAGGAAATGGATGGCAAGCAATGTGTCAGGTATGCTCCACTGGGGATTTAAGAGAAACAGTAATGAGAGAGATTATTGTTATTATTTTAGAATTTACTGTGTCTAATGCAAAATAATGTTAGAGGAGTAATTGTGTAGATAAAGACACTATGTAAAATATAAAAAATAAATTTTGCTTCTAACACTGTCATATTCTCGTGAAACAACTCTTCATATCGTATCTCAAATTGTGTACAATTCTTATATGATTTCAGTTCCTATTTTTATTGTATACACACCTGTTAGTCTATTTTCTTTGTCATTGTATTCTGCTGTTCAAGGTTTTTATTTATTATGCTTTGCTCTCTCCAGTGTCATGATGAGTGGTTATTTTTAAAGTATATTTAGAAAAATAAACTCCTGTAGATACATTCCAAAAAACAAACAAAAAATTGGATGAAATGAGCATAGAGGATTTGAGATCAGATGGATTGTGTTGTTTTCTCACAGCATCAGTGAGCCAGAAGAGTTATGAGGTAGCAAAGCCACGAAAGAAATTAAGATGACATGTTCATGGGCCAGCACAGTAAGTACATTTGAAAAAGTGTTTTGTCCTATGTATAATTTATTTCTTTGCATACTTAAGCCATTTTAGATTGCCAACTAAAATTTCACACAATGTTATCATTTATCTTACTTAGAATTTTAAGTTTTTCTACACAACATTTTTCTTTCACTGCCTTTGAAATCTTCCCAACTCTAGGCTCATTTGAATCCACAAACACCTTGTGTCTACCCACCTTTCTTTTATGAACATGTGTTCCAAAAATATATTACATTACTTAAAAAACTATTCTTGTTTTTCATATTTTTACTGAAAATTTAATTTCCTTTAAAAAATCATCATCTTCTGAAGTATGAAAAAAAAGTCTCGTGTTCTATTAGGAAAGATCACCATTTTCACAACTTCTCCAAGACTGTTTCTGAACATCCATTTCCATATCATGATCTTCTACAATCTTCTATTAAGTCTTTATTGTTTTTTGCTTTTACTAGTTTATGGCACACAATTATTTAATACACTTATAGACTTAATCTTCTTCTGTTTTTCCCAATCAGAATTCAATGATCAACCATAGGACTCAGTGTTCTGAAATTTTTCCATTCTGATTTTATTTTGATTGAGAAAATATTTTATTCTGATATTTATTATATTGGAGTCTAAACATATAAGAAGCATCTACTCTAATATAGATAGGTGACACAGTCATGCAGTACACATGGATTATGTTCTACTGAAGAATTAGTTCTATTGGCAAAAGGATACCCACATACATATACATATATATTTATATAATATGATGTGTATGATATTGATAGATCAATATCTATGTTTTGTTTCTATATATAATCTATATATAATCTTTATATATTATATAAAATAAATAATATATATAAAATTATATATATTATATAAAATCTTATTATATAATCTTTGTTTTTATATATGACCTATATGATCTCAGTATATCTATCAATAACTATTATTGAACTATATATCCATATATTATCTATCTATCTATCTATCTATCTATCTATCTATCTATCTATCTATCTATCTATTTCTGTGTTGCCAAACAGAACAAATCTGGGTAAAATAAGAGGGGAAAAGATATGCCTGTCTTTATACTATAGGAACAAGAAAGTTCCAATAAAAGGTTATTAAGTTAGTGGTACTGTTATTTGAGGAACATATTCTCCTATGGCCAGGTGTAAAAACTGAAGATTCCTGAGGAAAAAATATACACAGCTTTCATGAGTGTGTGGACAGATGCTAATGAGCTCAGAAGACAAAGAACCAAGAGAAAAATTGTTAGACAAAGTGATATATATTCTCTGATATTGTGTTTCTTCAATAGTTTTTTGTGTTTCTTTGTTTTTTCTGTCCTTGCTTTATTGTAACTAATTTTCATTAAATACATTCATAAGTGTCACCATTTTGTTCAGCAATAGTAATCAATTATTTTGTCTCATATTGGTCACCTGTCATGTGTTCCAAAATTAATGTGACAACATTTACCTTCAACAAATGTACAGCTAATTTGCATTACAACAAATCTGTAGAACATATAGAAGAGCCTACATGCATATTCATGTTCACCTGCATTTCTTTCAACCTCTGCTCTGAAGGAAAAATCAAAATAAGAAAACAGAATGGAGAACCTAACATTTGTATTTGAACTGTTCTTTCTGCAGTAGGTCTGAAACTTTATCATCACTCTTCTAATAGTTACAACTTTGTGTATCCACTTATTACAAAGGCAGCAATCTCGAACCTTAATATAGACTTATTTTATAATATAATGTTTAACACATATCCATGTGAGACATGCAAATCCTGGAGGCAGCATTCAAGGTAAAATTTAGGATTCAAAATTGAAAACTGACACAGAAACTAAGGAAAACATAATTCAGTGTTATAGAAGTTTCTTATTTGTTCATTCATTTGTTTACAGCTCAAATGCTACTCCTCTCCCTGGGGTCCTTTCTTCACAAAATCCCTTCTCTCATCCACCTCTACTTCTTCTCAAAGGGTGCCTCACCATTGGTATCTGCCCACTCTGGCCTCTCAAGTCTTTGCACAATTAGAAGTATCTTCTTCTCCCAATGAGGTCACACAAGGCAGCCATGGAGACAGAGTAGCACATCTGTTATTTGTGTGCCTGGGATCCTCAGTCCATTCAAAGTGTAAGCTTTGTTGATGTCTTAATCTCTGAGAGCTCCCAGGAGCCCAGGTTAGTGACTAATGGTTTTCCTGTGGAGTTCCCTATGTACTTTATGGCCTTCAATCCTTCTCCCAACTCTTTTATAAAAGTCCCTGACTGTTCAAAGTTTGGCTCTGTGTATCTGAATTGTTCCAGTCATCTGCTGTGTAAAACCTCTCAGATGACAAATTTCTATGCGTGATGTCATATCTGTTTCAATGAGATTTGATTTGCTCTTTGTCCAGTCTAGCATCTCAAGACTTACAGAACTCACCATTGTGTATTTCAGAATTAATCACACTTGCTTAACAATGCCTTAGCATTTTGACAATCATTTCAGTGGCTGTTTTATCTTTTAAACTTTTAACAATTCAGTCATTTAATTTTTTACTATACCGATCTTTCTTTCTTTCTTTCTTTCTTTCTTTCTTTCTTTCTTTCTTTCTTTCTTTCTTTTCTTTCTTTATTTTTTACTTTTATTCTTCAGTTGGCTGGAAACATTATTGCTTTCAAATGCCCTATGAACTTATGATCAGCTTGAAAATTTTCACAAAAGTAACATGTAAAAAAAACTGAATTCTTAATTTCCTGAAAGTACAAAAAGCTTACACAGTCATCTCAAACAATATGTGAGAGATATTTTCAGGATAACATGATCTATTCAAACTGTTGCTTGGTATTATGAAGACTAATTTAAAATAAAACATTTTATTGAAACAATCGTTATGCTTTCTAAAGCCATTATTCGAAGGGACAAGCATTTATTCAGACAATATTTAAATTTTATCTTAATAATGCTAATGGTAATTTTATAATACCCATAACAAGACAAACAATTAACTAGTAAAGTATAAAATTAAGTCATAATATTTTACAAGGGCTCTGGTAACATTAATAATCATATCCCTTTGTCTGGCATCAACACTACCAATGCTAAGAAATATCTTACTGGTGAAATGATTCTATATTATACTGCAATGTTGAATCATCTCATTAGGTATGTTTAAATTTATTCTTCAAAAGTTATGCATGATTTTATAACATATTTCATCATAGAAAAGCCCATTAATTTATCACTTCCTGATTCTGATGAATCCATTCTTCTCAAATTCTACTTTTATGTCTTTTTCTTTCTGTGAGATGATGAGTTTAATTGTGGTAGCACTCATGAACATGAGTTGATAGGAGATAGAAGAAGTAGTCTAGGAAGAAGTGAAATAATATCAATGTATATTTTTGTTCTAAAAATTATATTCACAGGAGCTTCAGACTAAATTTTTTTTTAATTACAAATAACATACTTGGTTGAAATCTTCTAAATGAGGGGGAGAAAAAGCTTTCCAGTTTCCAAAGTGTTTAGTTAACAGTTTAATGATCAAATCAGAAAAAATGTGATATGAGTGCAATATAGCTTCCCAACACAGAGACATAATAATTGTTTGAGAGGAAAGATTGGTAGTCTTTGGGTGATTTTTATCAATTTGTATCTATGGCTTGGGCATTATCTGGAATGGCAGGTTCTGCATTAGTGTGGAAGGGTTGCCACATGATACTATGGTAAGGCAAAGAGCAGTTGGGGAGAAAACGTTTCACTTGGATTACTTATCTTTGAGGAAAGCCAAGGCAGGAATCTAAACAGGGCAGAGACATAGAGGTAGGAAGTGATGTAAAGGCAATAGAGAAGTGCTTCTTACTGGCTTGTTCCACTTGGCTTGCTCATCATGCTTTCTTATAGCATCCAAGACCCTGATTCCATGGGTGTGACCAAGCATAATGGGCTGGGTCTTTATACATCAATAACTAATGAAGAAAATTACTTCCAAGTTTCCCGAAAGCCCAGTTTTACACAAGCAATTTTCTGTTGTTTCTTCCTCTCAGATGATTCTACCTTGTTTGAAGTTGACATAAAAGTAACCAGCACAACTTGTGTCTGTACGTTTAAGAATATTGAAGTCAGTTTCATGTGTTTCCTACTTTGTCCTTTCCTTTTTAAATTTGTGTATTACTTGTGTATAATAAACATTTTAAGCAACACAAATTAGGATGAATCTACTTCAAAAAGTACTAATTATGATGGTTTTGTAAAAAATATATATATATTTATACATGCGGTTTGGGAGGAGTTGAAAAAAGGAAAGGCAAAGGAATGAAAACATCCTAATAAGTCATTGAACATTTTGTTTCCCAGCCATATTATTTAGAAACTCTCATTTGAACAACTGTGTCTGCTATACAACAGTCCTTCGTAGCCATGTTAAAGAAATATCATTATTGAAGTAATTCTTTGTACTTATATATGATCCCTGGAGTTCATATATAGATATGTGTCAGTTTTTGTTTGATGGAATTCCAGTCATTTTATATCAAACATCCTTAAGAATGATTTTTATAATATTCCCAATTTAGTTAATTTTGTACAATATTCTTTCAGAATGTGTGTCTTTCTTCTAAAGATCACTTAAGGAACTCACATTTCAATGACATTATGTGAATGATAAATACCCATCTCACACAATGACTGTGTGATATTCAGATGTGAAGACATATGGACAGCAGGAATTTTCCCTTGTTTTACATGCCACATCCTCTCTTGCATCTCAGCATGACCTGGCATCTACTAAGTAATTATGAAATGAATATAAAAATTGATTCATTAACTGAAACAAGCATGAAGTATAGAAATGCAAGGCATAGTTGAATAGACATTATTGTACTTACAGTTTTTTCCCATTTAGTCTTTCCTGTTATTTCTGTTTTTAGAATATACTTTCATCAATTGATTCCTGAGCAGAAAATAATAAAAAGGGTCTCTCTCAATGTATGTGCATATGTGCACAAAACTTAATATTAAGACTTTATAACACATATTCAAAGACTGACCTTTATGTTGAATTTCATATTCAACACTTAGATAATTCCTTAAGATTTCTTCACAGACTAAAGTAATAGAGCCAGCAATGTCGGGACAATTCCTCTATTCATTGCTAGCCACTATACATTTTAAGAGAAAGCAATAAAGTCTACTCTTTACATACCATATGTGAATAAAATTTTAAACATAACATTGTGTATGGACACATAAACCTAGAAGAATCAATTCAACACTTCTCTAGATTTGCATTGTATTATGTTTTGCATTTCTTCATTATTGTAATGGCTTTTTATAAAGAACATCCATATGCATATCAATAAACAGCTTTGAAAACTTTTAATAAGATACTCTCTCAGGTCTGTCTGGGATTTCATTAGTAGCTTTCTTTAGTCTTGGGAGATGCAATTGTAATTAAGTTTGCTGTGAGTCAAAAGCAGTTCAAAGGAGATTAATTTTAAGCTTTGAAAACCCCTAGACACATCGTTTGGGGGCATACATCCTAAAGCTAATCTAATCATTTGATGACAATTCTAGATTGAAGATTATTTCATTGAATTGTTTTTATTTTTTTCTCCTTAGGTATTCTTCTACATGAAGCAAAGTCAGAGAACTTTTTGTACAGGGAAATGGGAGCTACACTCCACTGAAATTAGTGACCAACTGTATATTCTTAGTGAATTAATTATTTGCAGTGATATTTTAGTTATTTTTTATAATTTTTAAGGAATTGTTTGAGCAAATATAATGTAAGTGTGTTCCGTATTGTTTAAGATTATGATAGTGAAAATCAAAATCACTGATGTAAAAATATAAAATAGATCCATGCTGTTACCTTACCTTTGTTGTTCACTCTGAACTTATTATTCAAACTGTGCTTTATCCCATGCATCCCTGTGAGAAGAAACTACTGGATAACTGGGTCAGGGATGAGGACCATGGGAAGCTGAGTCAAAGAAGTCACACAGTTTCATGTCAAACATCTATTCTTCATGTATTTTGGTGCTCATAGCACATCACAAAGAAACATAGTATTTCACAGTTTGAAAGGAAAAATTTTCTCCTTTGCCTGAAAATTGAAAGACATGGAGAATCAATAAATTTTGTCATTATTTGCCTGACCTTCTGTGAAACTAAAGTAATAAAAATTTGTTTGCCATCTTTTTCTTCTCCCTACTCTATACACTTAAGATACAAACTTTTGAAGTAACTGTCTAGATCTTCTTTCTAATCACAAGATTGATAAAAGTACCTGAAATGAATATATGATCAGCTATTCATCATCATCATACTAAACAACTAGATAACTGTTATATGTGTCATATTTATTCTTAATATTTAGGTAATGGCTGCCTAATATTTATTAAAATTCTCTTGGAAGCTGTCCCCAATAATCCCTAATATAGAGGTATGTGTATCCATAGACCCTGAAGGGTTCTGATGAAAGTTATCCATAAAAGATTTTTTTGATGAGTGTCAAGAGGTCTCATAAGCTCACTCAGCTATAATTAAATTCAACTATATTTTTTAATCTTACATGACAGTTGAAGAATTTAATTAAAATAAGAATAGATACATAGTTAATTATGTGTGGGTTTTTTGTTTTTTTTTTTTTGTTTGTTTGTTTTTTTGGTAATACAACAAAATAGAAGTAGAAATAGCAGAAAGTGTTGAGACTGGTATCTCTGGCCTTGGATAATAATTATTCCACTAATTGGACATGTGACATCAAGAAATACGTTAACTTCTGTAACTCACAGCGTCTTTCATGTTTAAGTGTTTAATACAGTACCTAGACCAAGACGACTTATGGAGAGAATCTAATGAGGGATAATTGCAAGGCAATTATCACATAGGCATTAGTCATCTCCTTGAACATTTACTGCATGCTGCCAAATGTCAGATGTTACTTTTAATACATTTGAAAATAAACAAATTAGAAATCCAGATTTGCAAATCTATTTACCTTGAGACAAATAAAAGTACATAGAACAGTAGGTGGAGTTGAATTATGAAATTAGGGTGTAATTACATAGACAGAGTAACTTACCCAAGGCTAAAGAATAGAAATTAGAGTACACAGTTAAGTCCTAATAATCAAATTCTACAATGTTAAATAGAAGTCTCATCGTCTCTTGTTCTTCTTCCTTTTCTTTTTTTCTTCTTCCTCTTTCTTCTCTTCCCCTTCCTCCTCTTCTTCTTTTTTGTCATTTCTGACTATATTTATATTATAATTCAAATTTAAGTAGAACATAATAAAAGAGGGGAATGCAAATTTTGTTTTATTTAATCTTTTTTGTAGGAAGATATTCTGCAATGATATTAAAATGTCATTTTGAAATCACATGAGAGAAGGAATAATGGTGATAATTCAAAGAAGTGTTAGTTTTTAAAGCCAACCACAACAGAGAACTATATAACTCATATGTACTTATACATAGATTTTTTGAAAGATAATGTATATTCTACCTTGATTACATAGCATTCATTGGGGTTAGAAAAACTTCATGAATGAAAACAAGCAGATATATGTTGAGGCATGTCAGGGCTGAAACTTGGTGGTGTATGCATGCCATAATTAATTGTATGTCATGCATTCTGAAAGCAAGTGGGAAGATAAAATGAGAAAACAAACACACAGAGAGATATAAATGTAACCATTGGTAATGAAATTCCCCTTTCTATGAGCATATAAGATAGCAATGAAAAGGCATGGAATTACTAACAGGATATTAACATGTAAACTGTTTATAAGAGATGCCCAGGTAGTTAAGTATGGGTGATTAGGATTAGGTTCAACATTCTTTATTATAATAATAGTACAAAGAGTGTGCAAGATTATTACAAGATAGCTTATGTATAATGTAAGCATCTTTTAACCATTTAAAAAAATGATGTTGAGGTGAAATGACATTGAAAATGTTACCTATGTATAGATTATAGAAGATGGTGCTGGAGAGATAGTTCAGTTGGTAACTTGCTTGTCTTACAAGCATAAAAATCCAAGTTTGATACAACCTAACCAAAATATGTAAAAGCTAGGTGTAGTGGCTCCTGTTTGTCCTCCCAATACTAAAGAGGTAGAAATAAGGCAAGTTAACTTGGCTCCCTAGCCATGAGTTCCATGCCACTTAGAGACTCTTTCAAAAACAAATGAGCCTGATGGAAGGAACCAGAGGTTGTCTTCTGGATTTTACAGACACACAGGCACGTACATGCATACATGCACACACACACACACACACACACACACACACATACACACAGTGAAAGGGAGGCGGGGAGACGAAGAGGGGAAAAGGGAGGGGAGGTGGAGGTGTGTGTGTGTGTGTGTGAGAGAGAGAGAGAGAGAGAGAGAGAGAGAGAGAGAGAGATGGAAGTCATATTTTGATCATTGCCTTTCTTTTTATCTCTATGCAAGCCTTGAAGCATGTTGCCTGTTTCCACAGAAACCACCATAGACTCTAAGGTTATCTCTCTAGCCTACTTGGGACACTTAGCCCATATACTTTGTTTAATATAGTCTAATTTGGGACTGGTTTTAATCTGTTTATCATAGATTGACAGCTACCTTACTAATTTGGATCACTACACACTGGCAATATTCTTCTCCCTCAGTCCCCTTGATCTCGACCTTGCAAACTTTTTGACATTTCCTGGGGAGCTAAACCTAGAGTAAATGAATATAAATAATTAAATAATTAATAATCAATCAATTAGGCTTCTCTGACAAACATATAATTTTAAAAGAATTGTTTAAATTGTTTAAAGGTGTCTGCTTTAAGTGTATCCTCTGTCAGTTAAAATTATGGTAGCACTCATGTTATGAAGATCGAAACCACTGATGTAGAAATGTAAAATAAATCTGGGCAATTTTCTCATCTTTGATATTCAGTCCAAACTTCACCATTATCCAAATGATGCTTCATCAGATACAACCCATGATGGATTACCTAGGCTTCGGTGATAAAGTTTACATGTTATAGTGGATGCGTATTGGAAAAAATGCTACAAATTAGCCCCCTGAAATACTACAAAACTAGAACATTTCTTTTTTCATGATGATGAAGCAACTATTCATCTGGTTTATGTACCTTACCCTAAAAAGAAATTTTAATTTATTATTATTATTATATTATTAATAATAATAATAAACAGAGGTCCTGAGAAGTTGTAGAACATAAAAGGAACTCTGTTATAACATTGAAAAGTATTAGATTTGCAGCTAACTAGAGCTTGGCTTTTATAAACCTCTTTCATTATGAAATTAATTATTTAAATAATTACAACAATGTAAATGAACCATCATCTCAAAATAGAACACAATTTGCTTCCTGCTAGTACCCTAAGGGGCCTTTTTCTGAAGTTTAATGTAGCTACGTTGTTGCTCCAATTCACCAATTTGTGCTTTCTGCTTTATAGATTAAGCGCTGCAGGGGCTATAATGTTCTAACTACCCTTGTTTCTTCCTTTTCTTCTCTTGTGCCATGTTAGTATTTTACCAACAACTGACAAGGTCTGAAGGGAGGCTGGAGGTGAGAACAGCATGGCTGCAGGGTAATTCAGGTTAAATATATGTGCATTTAATTATTTACACTTGAATTTCCATATTGCAATTTGGAGTTCTGGGAAGGCATTAGAATCTCAGTTTATTGCAAACAGCGTGACACTTGAGTTTTCAGAGAAGAGTTGATATGGGGCTAATGAGATTTAATGTTGGATATTTGGCTTTGCTTGAAATTGCCTTCTACTCTCTCAATACATAGTAAGATTTCACTAAGTCCCTTATCTTCAGAATAGCCTTTAAATTGAAAGCCATATACTATAAATACAACTTTAAAAGTAAGTTTTGAAATGTATACCAAGGTTCATTACTTGCTTCACCCCTGGAAAAGGCAGAGTTGCATACATATGTGACTTCCTGTTGTGAGATGAGAAAGGAGAAAGGGCAATATCATATATAAAAACCCTTATGTTTAAAGGGTTGTGATGGTTTGTATATGCTTGGTACAGTGAGTAGCACTATTAGCAAGTGTGGCCTGAGGGAGTAGGTGTTTCATGGAGAATACCAGCTTTAAGACCTGTCCTAGCTGCCTAGAAGCCAGTCTTGCCTTCAGAAAAAGATATAGAACTCATAGTTCCTACTGCATCATGCTTGCCTGGATGCCACCATGATGATAATCGACTGAACCTCTGATTATGTAAGCCAGTTCCAATTAACTGTTGCCCTTATAAGAGTTGCCTTGGTCATGGTATCTGTTTACAGTAGTAAAACCCTAATAAATCCAGATGATGGTACCAGGAGTGGGGTATTGCTTTGATAGATGTCATCATACCTTTGTTTGAAAGAATGAATTTGGGACTGTGGTTTTAGAAATTCTTTAAGTAGGGCATAATGGGCTACATAATAGAAATATGGAAGACTTCATTACTGAGAATTATTTGAACTGTGGAAGCCTGGCTCTAGAGGTTTCAGAGGAGAAGAATTTTAATATGTGGCTGAGATATTGTTCTTGTGATATTTTGAAGAAGAATCTGTCTGCTTTTTGTTCTGGTCTGAAAAGCCTACCTAAAGCTAAATTCAAAAGATTTACATCAATTCCATTGACAAATTTAGTTTAAAAAAAAAGTGCAACAGAGACTTTGTTCTCTGGTTAATTCTCATGAAGAGTGTTTTGAGCTAGGATAGCAAGGTTAGAAAGGAAAACCGTAAACTGTTCTTAATACCTGAGTAGTATTCCTTTGTGTAAATGAGCCACACTTTCTGTATCCATTCTTCTCCTGTGGGACATCTGGGTTGTTCCCAGCATCTGGCTATCACAAACAAGGCCACTATGAACATAGTAGAACATGTGCCCCTGTGGCATGCTGGGACACCTTTTGGCTATATGCTCAAGAGTGGTATAGCTGGGTCTTCAGGTAGATCTATTTCCAATTTTCTGGGGAACCTCTAGATTTATTTCCAGAGTGGTTGTACCAGTTTGCAACTACTCAGCTATTAATAACAAGGACATCAGGATCTTATAGGAAAATGGATGGAACTAGAAAATACTCTAAGTGAGGTAACCCAGACCCAAGTGGACATGTGTGGTATATACTCACTAATAAGTAGATATTAGCTAAAAAATACAGATTAACCAGGACGCAATTCATAAAACTTAAGAAGATTAACAAGCCAAAGGGCCCAAGTGAGGATACCTCAGTCCACATGAGAAGAAGAAGAAGAAAGCAATCATGTGAGGAGGGCAGAGGGAAGGAGGAACCTGGTGGGAGAGGGGACAGAGATGGGAAAAGGGGAACATGATCAGTTTTTGGGAAGGGGGAGTGGAAAGGGGAAGTGAAGCCCTGAGGGCCAGCAGAAAGAATGAAAACCAGCAATCTTGGGAGTTAGGAGTTGGTCGTGGGGCCCTCTAATATATACCAGAGACCTGGGAGATGAGAGACTCTCAGAACTCAAATGAAATACTTTACATTGGGAAGAGGAAACTTGTAGAGTCTACCTCTAGTAGAAAGACAGGACATCAAGTGGAGGGATAGGGTTGCCATCCAGAGTCAAAAACTATGACCCAGAATTGTTTCTGTCTGAAAGAACTGTAGGGTCAAAAACAGAGAGGAACCTGAGGGAAACAAGGTCCAGTGACAGGCCCAAATTAGGATCCAGCTCAAAAAGAGGCTCCAAGGCCTCACACTATTACTGGTGAACTTAAAGACCGGAGCCTAGCATGGTCGCCCTCCAAGATGCCTAACTAGCAGCCAAGTCAGATGCAGATATTTAGTCCTAACCAATGGAGAGAAGCTGTGGACTCTTGTGGTTGAATTAAGGAAAAGCTGGAAGAAGCCGAGGAGGAGGGTTACTCCATAAGAAGTTCAGCATTTTCACCTAACCTGGATCCCTGATAACTCTTAGACACTGAGCCACCAACCAGGCAGCAAACACCAGCTGATATAAGGCCCCAACATATATAAAAGAGGACTGTCTGATCTGGCCTCAGTGAGAGAAGATGTATTAGCTCTCAAGAGACTTGAGGCCCCAGAGAGTGGGGAGGTCTGGTGGTATAAGGGTGCAGGGTATGGACATCCTCTTGGACACAAGAAAAGAGAAATAAGGTACAAAACACTCAGAGGGCAGACATGGAGGGGGATAAGACTGGACTATAAGAAAGATTAAAGAATATTAAAATTAAAGAAATAAAAAAAATGTAATGTATATGGTTTAAGTAATAAAGGGACACCAAGAATTAAAATGGAGCTGAATACTTTGTTCAAGGAGATTAGGGAGTAGACATCTCAAAGCAAGATTTCACCCTGCTAAGCTTTACTGTTTGTGTTTATAGTTGAGCAGGAAATAGTTTGTATGTTTAATCTGGAATGAACTACATTTCAGTAATGGAGGGCAAACTTGTGATCCAGATCTTTACTCTGGAAGACATAAGCATTTGATCTAGATGTTGAGGAAGTATGGCCATGAAAAGCTTAGGCCCAGACATGGTGGTACACAATTTTAATGCTAGGAGACAAAAAGTTCTCATTGAAGAATAGCTTAAATCCAGGCATGTTGGTACATGCCTTTAATTTCATCATTCAGGAGACACAGCCATGCAGGTCTCTGAGTTTAAGGTCAATCTGCAGAGCAAGTTCTAGGACAGCCAAGCTTAAGCCATGAGGGAGTTTGAAAACAGAAAGTTAATAATAGAATAAGGAGGGCCATGTTCCAGCCCCAGCAAGCAGCAGAACTCAGAAGCATCAGATGTGTGGCTGTGGCTTCTGAATCAAGAATAGAAAGGACTACTGGGACACTTGATGCTGGTTAGCTCAAGCTATGAAATTAGTGGTGATTAAAAAGAATGGCCGGGGGAATCATCATCCCTGACCTCAAACTTTAATACAGAGCAATAGTGATAAAAACTACATGGTATTGGTACAGAGACAGACACATTAATCAATGGAATAGAATTGAAGAACCAGAAATAGAACCACACATTTATGGACACTGGATCTTTGACAAAGAAGCCACAAATATACAATGGAAAAAAGAAACCATCTTCAAAAAAATGGTGCTTGTCTAACTGGCAGTGTGTATGTAGAAAAATGAAAATAATTACATATTTGTCACCTTGCACAAAGCCCAAGACCAAGTGGATCAAGGAACTAAACATAAAATCAGATACACTGAATCTAATAGGAGAGAAAGTGTGGGAAAGAGCCTTGAACACATTAGCACAGGGGGAAATTTTTTAAACAGAACTTCAATGGCTTATGCTCTAAGATCAAGAATTGATAAACGGGACCTCATAAAACTGGAAAGATTCTGTAAGGCAAAGGACATAATCAATAAGACAAATCAGCAACCTATTGATTGGAAAAATATCTTCACTAATCCCACATCTGATAGAGGGCTAATATTCAAAATATATAAAGAACTCAAGAAGCTAACCACACACACACACACACACACACACACACAAAAAAAAAAAAAAAAAAAAAAAAAAAAAAAAAAAAAAAAAAAGAACCAAACAACCCAATCAAAAAAAAAGAGATACAGAACTACACTGAGAATTCACAACAGAGGAATCTTGAATGGTTGAGAAGCACCTAAAAACATGTTCAAAGTCCTTGTGATTAGAGAAATGCAAATCAAAACAACCCTGAGATTCTACCTTACACCAATCAGAATGGCTAAGATCAAAACCTCAGGTGACAGCATATGTTAACAAAGATGTGGAAAAAGAAGAACACTCCTCTTTTGGGCCATGAAAGGGGTCTTAGTTTTTGGTAGAATCACTGGTTGGAAGTAGCCCAGAGACCCTACATGGAACGGGCATTTATTCTGCTGTGCTCCCAGAATCCATGCTCCTAACACGTGATATGGAACTCCATTAACCTGCACTGTTCAATCACTTAGGATGCAGCCCCTCTCAAAGTGTAAAGGCAGAGGGTGTGACTACAGGCCTCAGCCTCAAGAGATTTACATACTAATAAGATACCTGAAGGTCAGAGGCCATAGCCAATTAAGCATTCTTCCCTAGACCCTTTCTCTCTCCCTATTTAACTCAGGTATGCCCTGAGTTTCATGGGGGGGGGGGGGGGTGCAACTAGATCCAGCTACCATCTGCCATGAAAATAAAGCCTTTAAAACTCATGGACTTTCTCTTGTCATTGGGGCTGTGCCATGAGGGACCATGGAGAGGCCTTTAATGAGCCAGTGTAGCCGCAACCTCCGTGCTTAACTTTCCACCTGGAAAAACTTTCTGCATTTCCAGATACTGTTCCAACACTCCTCCATTGCTGGTGAGATTGCAAACTGGTACAACCACTATGGAAATCTCTCTGGAGGTTCCTCAGAACATTGGAAATAGACCTATCTGAAGACCTAGCAATACCACTCTTGGGAATATACTCAAAAGATACCCCACCATGCCACAGGGGCAAGTGTTCCACTATGTTCATAGTGGCTATATTTGTGATAGACAGAAGCTGGAAACAACCCAGATATCCCACAGCAGAAGAATGGATACAGAAAATGTGATTCTTTTAGGCAATGGAATACAACTCAGTTATTAAGAACAAGGACATCCTGAATTTTTTAGGCAAATGGATGGAACTAGAAAATATCATCCTGAATGAGGTAACTCAGGCCCAAAAGGACATGCATGGTATGTACTCTCTAGTAAGTGGATATTAGCTGAAAAAAATGAAAAAAAGAAAAGTACAGAATATCCAAGATACAGTCCACAGAACTAAAAAATGTCAACAAGCTGAAGGGCCCAAGTGAGTATGCCTCAGTACTACTTGGGATGGAGAAGAATGCAATAACAAGTAGGGAGGGAGGAAGGGAGGGACCTGGGAAAGAAAGTGGACAAGGCGTGTAGGGGGAGAGGGGAACCTGATCTGGTTTGAGCGAGGGAAAGGACTGAAGCTCTGAGGGCCAGCAGAAAAAATGGAAACAGGCAACCTCGGGAGAGAGGAGATTGAAGGGGACATTCAAAATCTACAAGAGACCTGGGAGGTAAGAGACTCTCAGGACTCAAAGGGAGATATCTAAGATGAAATGAACAACAATAGGGAAAAGAAAGTTATAGAGCCCACCTCCAGCAGGAAGACAGGGCATCAAATGAAGGAGAGGGTTGACATCTCACAGCCAAAACTCTGACCCATAATTGTTCCTGTCTGAAAGAACTACGGGGATGGAAGTGGAGAGGAGCCTGGAAAAAGAAGGTCCAGTGAAAGGCCCACAGTGGGGCCAGCTCAAGGGGAGGTCCCAAGGCCTAACACTATTACCGAGGCTATGGAGAACTCACAAAAATGGACCTATCATGACTGCCCTCCAAAAGACCCAACAAGCAGCTTAAAAAGTCAGATGCACCTATTTGTACCCAACCAATGGAAAGAAGCTGCTGACCAATGTCATTGAATTAGGGAAGGACTGAAGGAAGCTGAAGAGGAGGGTGACCCTGTAGAAGAACCAGCAGTCTCAATTAATCTGGACCCCCAAGATCTCTCAAACACTAAACCACCAAAAAGGCAGCATACACCAGCTGATGTGAGGCCCCCAACATATATATAGCAGAGGACTGCCCGGTCTATGTTCATTTGGACATGATGCACCTAATCCTCAAGAGACTGGAGGCCCCGGAGAGTTTAGAGGTCAGGTGGGGTAGGGGGTGGGGACATCCTCGTGGAGACAAAGGGGTGGGGAGGAATTATGGGATGTAGAACAGTTTTAGGGTGGACTGGGGGGAGGAAATAAAGTCTGGAGTGAATAATAATAATAATAAATAATAATAATAATAATAGAAGATATCAGCATCAGTAAGATGAAGGTCATGCAACAGATTTGAGGCTTAGCACCATAAAGAGAGACTATAAAAGGCCATTGGTAAGTCTAGTTTCTGGGGAAGACCCCAGTGTAATGGAGATGTCAATACCATAGGATGATCACCAAGAGCAGTAGCAGAAGTGGAGTGGAGTTAACCAGAGCCAACAGTGCTACAGAGAAAGAGCTGGAGAAGTGATTCAAGCCCCTTTGAAGGAACCCAGAAGATCATGTTTGGATCCCAGACATTGGAACAAGAAGCAGTGAAACTGCAGTTAACTTTCAGATCCCAAGATGTTAACGATGACTGAGCTGTGGCATACCTAGCAAGAAAAGCTGCTAACAGAGTATGGAATAAGCCCAGGAGAAAAAAAAAAAAAAACAAAACTTTGCTGCTGTCAACAAAGATGAAAAAGCAGTGAGGTCCAAAGACTGCTTTGACATCAGTCATGGAGATGCAGAGTTTGGAGTTTGCCCAGCTGGTTTTCTGTCATGCTTTGGGGGTTGCAGTTAAATGATTAGATGAATCTCAGAGGAGACTTTGAACTTTGGACTTCTAAAATTGAGACTGCTATAGAATATGGGGACTTTGAAAATTGGATTTAACATACATTTTCATTATGCTTTGGCTAGGTATGGCTCCAATAGACTCATGTGTTTGAATGAGCCTCTTGGGGCCAGGGAGTGCAGTATGATGATTTATTTATGTTTATCCCAGGGAGTGGCATCATTAGTAGGTATAGCCTTGTTTGAGTAGGTATGGCCCTGTTGGAGTAGGTGTGTCCTTTAGGGCATGGGCTTTAAGACCCATCCTAGCTGCCTGGAAGCCATTTTTCTCCTGTTTGCCTTCAGAACAAGATATAGAACTCACAGCTCCTATTGCAACACGCCTTCCTGGACACTGTCACACTCTAGCCTTTATGATAATGAACTTGACCTCTGAACTTTTAAGCTAGCCACAATTAAATGTCTTTATAAGAGTTGCCTTGGTCATGGTGTCTGATCACAACAGTAACACCCTAACTTTCATGATTTGTCGGCATGACTGCTGAATTTATGGAGTATGTTTCGTAGGAAAAAAGACATGCTTAGAGATGTCTGCAGTTTAGCCATAAAGATAATAATGTATGGTTCCATATTTGTAGAATCCAGGAAATCCAAAATACTCTTGAATTTCTGAAAACAGAGAGGAGTCGACAGAAAGCAGAGTTTGAAGCATGAGAAAATAGTCAGTATTACTTGTATTTTAGTAGTTTTGTTACACAAAGTTTTCTGGGAATTGTTTGTTTTGCATAAACCTATGTATATAACGTATATTCATTATGTATGTCACTTATGCAACTTACTCTATGTAACTTAGGAATTTGAGAGACGTGTGACTCACAACAATGCAAGGATGACTTTCTGTGTATGGGAAATTTCTTTATATTCTGCTCTCCTAATTTTGTCCAGTTTTCCTGTAAAGCAGTTGCCTTCACTCACATCTTAGCTTCTCAAGTCTTTCTACCTATTCCCTTGCTGGCCCACGTCTTTATACACTGGTCCTCCATGGGTTCTCCTTCTTTTGTATCCCCTTATTTTTCACTGTATCATTGTTAATGAAACACAGTGTCTTGAAGGAAAGCAAAAGGGAACATTTTGGGAAGTCATTTTGATTCATAACAGATGTGCACCAAGAGAAGCATAAAATATATAAAGAAAAATTTTATAACACTCATTTTAGGAGATACCAACATTGATTGTTTAAGACTTCAAGAAACATATTAGTTATGGAAAGAGAATAAAACAAAATATCAGTAAGAGTTCCAAAAGAAAAACATGAACACTAAAATCAATGGACATTTTTTTATATGAAGTTAATGGACTTTTACATAATGACAGAAAATATATTTTTGCAGCTGTCCCTGGAATGTCATCAATAGCAATTATATATTGCTTTATAAAAATATCTTTATCAAATTCAATAAATTAAAATAATTTGGAATTTATTCCCTGAAGACATTAAAATAAGTTAGAAAGTCCTTAAGCTGAAAACTCATACAATACTTTCTAAACATCTCAAGGTTCAATTAAGTAAATAGAAATTCAAAATATGTTGAAGCTAATTATAAATGTTCATTTAATATTGTAAAATTCCGTTTAAAATTACACAGATAAAATTTGTGCCTTGTGTTTTCATTTTTAAGATAAAATATATTTAATGATAAAAACTCAAAAATATTAAGCATGAGAAATAGATATACTTTCCTGCCTTAAAA
Source organism: Arvicanthis niloticus (assembly GCF_011762505.2). NCBI lineage: Eukaryota > Metazoa > Chordata > Mammalia > Rodentia > Muridae > Arvicanthis > Arvicanthis niloticus. Next base: position 24,297,078 of record NC_133429.1, read on the forward strand.
TTATTAATAATTTGGAAAAGAGATTAATAAAACCCACGATCATTTGACAACTTAGAGTGAACATCTTTCTGAAATATACAACTTATAAAATTACTAAGAAATTAAATGTTTCCTGTAAGGAAACTCCTGTCACAGATAATTTAATCATAACTGTTTCTATTCATTTGGGAAATAATTCAAACTCAATTGAGAAGTCAAATGTTATAGAGAAAATGTTGACAACAGACAGTTTCAACCTTCCCACATCTGAGTTCTTCAATTGATGAAAATACAGTTTATAAGAAGCCCAGTGATGACATAGATGTTCTGAACAACAGCTATGTCACTAAGCCAATACATATTTGTAGAACTCTCCTGTTTTCAAAATAACCATTCAATTATCAAAACTAAAGAAAGAACTCAACAGAGGGGGACTTCCATCATCTGACTTATGATTAAGGCTAAAAGGAAAGATACAAAATATTAGTACATATTGACTTTTCCCATAACTAATTCTGAGCTATATAATTAAAATGTTGTGTGCATCTTTAAATTATACGTGTTTCCATTTAATATGAACAACAAAGCATGCAGACTTGGGGGAAAAAGACCAAAAATTTTCAGAACTCTGGCCTGCATGAGCATTTCCTTAGAGTAACTACAGAGTTTTAAGATAAAGAAGTATAAACTGCATTTGGGATTACTATGCTTCATTATTTGTGAAGTTTTTTTTTTTCAGCTAATGTTCAGCTGTTTTCCAAGACATTTGAATCATTTTTTATTTCTACTTACCAGGTATTATTATAATATAACTTTAGAAACTATTATTAGAGGAAGTGAAGGGATGTCAGATTGTGTTTGATTTACATATCCCTGATGACTAATAAAATTTTGTTTCATGAATTTAGCCATTTATATTTTGTACTTAGAGAAACACGTATTTAAATCCTTTACATATTCATAACATTGATTCTGTTTTCTTTTTTATGATTTTATTGGCTGGACACAATTTTCTGGTCATATACAAGAAATAGAAATATGAATGCTAAAGTGTAACTCTCCACAATTTGTAGCTTCTGGTGGAGGTGCAAGTGGTAAAGAGCTCATTTTTCTTCAGGGGACTGGCCACCAGGAGTGTGATGATGCCTCAGTGAACATGAACAACATGAATTAGACATGATGTTTTCCTTCTTCTTCCTCTTCCTCTTCTTCTTCTCCTTCTCCTCCTCCTACTCCCCCTCCTCCTCCTCTTCCTCCTTCACCCTTCTCTTACTCCTCCTCCCCCCTCCTCCTACTCTTCTTTTTGTGGGGAGGTTATAAGAGTTTGTCCTGGTGGACCTGGAAAGAATAGGAAGTCAATGTGCTCAGGGTTCATGATGTGAGATTTCCAGAAAATCAATAACAATATTATGGAAAAAATATTTCTCTCCATGTGTAGCTTGTTATTTACTCCCTTCAGCCAAAGGCTTTTTCCCTTTCTTTCTTTCTTTCTTTCTTTCTTTCTTTCTTTCTTTCTTTCTTTCTTTCTTTCTCTCTCTCTCTCTCTTTCTTTCCTCCCTCCGTTCCTCCCTCCCTTCCTTCCTTCCTTCCTTCTTTCCTTCTTTCCTTTTTTCTTTTGTATCTTTCATCCATCTTGTCTTTTCCTTTTCCCTGTTGTCCTACTCAAGAATCTTTATGTCCAAGTCATATATCATGAGTACTTATTCATAATTTTTAATATATTTTTTTCCTGGCTTGAAACATTGGATCCTGTATTAGGTTATAGATTAGTTAATTTTTTTTACATAGGTCTGAGAGTTAAGGATCAAGCTGTATTAATTTTGGTGTACCTATTCAATTGAGAATAAACTACTTTTGAAAATAATTTTGTCTTATCTCTTGACAGTCTTGTCCACCTTATTAAAAATCATCTGGCCATGTTGGAGATCCATTTCCTTAATTTATATATCAATCCACATTTTGCTTTCACACTGAATTTCCATTGTTCTTGTCTGAGCTTTTGAGATCAGAAAGGTAACATCTTATTTTTTCATTTTTTCCCACATTATTTTGCAAGTAGTTTGCTTTCATGACAATCCCACATACTCTTTCAGAGTCAGATAATAAATTGTTATTAACAATAACAACAAAAAACAACAAAAAGCCAGGTGATATCCTAATAGATATTTAACTCTATAGACATATAAATGAGTATAAAAGACATTGATATATTAAAACTACCATGTTCTCATTAATGCACATGTACATATTCCCAAATATTTAGATTAATTAATCTTAACAATACTTTTTTCTTACAAGATATATTTTTTGTACTTATACTGTAGTATGATTTGGAACTACTTTCTTTTCCTTTATTGTACATATTTTATTGACATTGATTTTCAAGATATACCTATATATATATTTGCTTCCATAGGCTAGGCCCAGCAGAAAATCATTTTAGGAAAGATTCCTGCTATTACTATGCTTTTTCTATTATTATTAAACATATATGACAATCAATAGGTATTAGACCACACTTTTGAGATCTCTGCAGATCTATGAAGATGTACTGTCTATATAGACAAATAGATGACTTCTCAATTTTTTATGATGATCCTATAAGAATTCCTAAAATTATATCAGTATTTATTAAGCTATTATAGTGTGACTGCTATTAGGTTCTTTTCTGATAGTCAAAACTGTAATGAAAACTCTGTCAGTATCCCATGTGTCACCCATTAATTGCTTCTAGATAGTAACCAGACTTTCTAATACTAAAAGCACATTCCAAGAGGTTGTAAAACCATTAACCAAAGGTCATAAAAGGGGAACTAATGATTTATTATATGTGCTAGGCAGAAGATAAAGTATTGATTGGGTTTATTTATAAAAGTATTCACTAATAACTTAGTTTTAGTTTTTTAACTCTCAGTGAACTTGTGGAGCTGTGACAGGTGATGAATGTTTAGCCAGATAATTACGCTTAATAAAAATGCATGTAAGCATTCTCTGTTGTAAACTTCAATTCAATTTATCATTTGATGTTATGTGTGAACTTGTGATAAACTTTTTAACATGTGATCATGGATTCTGAAAGATGTTTCAGTGCTGAGGACAAAGAGAACAGTCAAAACTGAGCTGAGGAGAACACTTTGTACAGAACACATCTTACTCAAAGAGGCAAAGAAAAAATATCCCTTATCCCTCTTTTCTATTCATTCCATTCTTCCCCCCTTTTAAAAGATAGTTTTCATAGGAAACTTTTTACAACTTAGTAATAAGTGCTATAATCATCTTTCAAAGTGTCCATTTTTCTTCCTGCGACTTCTACTAGCAGTTAGAGCTGTGCAGTTCCTGTTGAGATAGAACTAAGGCGACATTACTCAATCCCCAGCTGTTAGGCTACAGGTGTCCATCGCCTAAGCCAGCAGAATTTTACTCTCAGAAAGAGTAAGAAAGTTTTGAGGACTTTTTAGAAGTTACCATCAGCATTCCAGTATAGTTAGAGAGCTAGAAGCCTCAGGCTATAAAGTCACACCAGAGTGGCTTTAAGGAGACACTCTGCATCTCCTTTCAACCTGCTCCAGGACTGGAAGCTCCTGTAGGTTACCATGGCCAAACAACCAAAAGGAGGTTTCTTGTGTCTATTATTGCAGTTTTTGTTAGTCTGTGAATTTGTGGCAACAGTGTCATCCCAAATCTAAGCTCCCTCCAACTTATACTTAAATGCACAGTGTAAAATTATTTTTAACTATAGAATACTATCATCCCTTAAGCCCTTTTTAAAAATTGTGATATTATGTGTCCTTCATCTCCTCATCTTCTATGTAGATCTTCCCTCCAGCTGGAGCCTCTTTGTAGTTTTGTCACATTTCCTACTCAATACCTGTATCTTTACATTCTCTTCTTCAGTTTCCCCAACATCCATGCTACTAAGGTTTCTTTAAATTTCCCTGGTTCCTGTGATTATCTCATGCTGTAGTCTATAAATTCGGAGCTACGGACTACAGACAGAACTTGTAGCATTTGTCTTTCTGAGTCTGCATTACATCACTCAGTGTAAAACCCTTCTAGATCAATTTACCTGAAATATTCATTTTTCTTTTCAGCTGAAGATATTCCCTTGTTTAATTATCTATTCGTCTATTGAAGGACATTTAGTTTGTTTCTATTTTCTGGCTTTTGGAAACAGATTGGCAATGAGAATTGCTTCAGTTGTTTTGGTTTGGTCTGCTGCTATGTATTGTGACGTTAAATACTGGCCCTGATTGTCTCAGGAAGGAGAGAATCTTCAGAGACACCAAGTAATACTATGTGACCTTGCTCCTTACTTTAAAACTATTGGTTGAATAAAGATCCCGACAAGTTAAGTGTAGGTAGAAAACTATCTGTTTGGTTTTTGTTGGTGGTGCTGTTGTTTGGTTTTTGTTTGTGTATTTTACTGACAAGTATATTTATTTAGTGACTTCAAATTGAGGTCTTTAATCTATTTGCATCTAATTTTCATGCAGTGTGATAGATATGGGTCTAAATTTCTCTTCTTCTGTATGTGGACAACAAGTTTTCCTAGCAAAATTTACTGAAGTTTTTTCCCCTTTTGTCAAATATCAGATATGTGTAGTTATGAGTACCTATATTTGGGCCTTCCATTTTATTCTGTTAGATTACATGTATGTTTTGTGCCAATGCCATACTGTTTTTATTATTATAGTTCATGAAGTATGAGAAACCAATGGCTGCCTAGACTGCTATGGCCATCTAGAGTGGTTTCTTTTAAATATATATTTTTCTATTATTGACTATACAAATTCATAAATACTGATTGTCTTTTCATTTTCTAGCATTTTCAATCTCTTTTATTTAAGGTTTGAAGTACTCATTTTAGATGTCTCTCACTTACTTGGTTGGATTTATTTCAGTGTGTCTTATTACCTTTGATGCTATTGTAACTAGGGGTATATGAGCTTTTTCTCAGTAAGTTTTTGTTGGTGTTTGCAATAGCTATTGATATTTATGATTTCGATTTGAATCACACTGATGAAATTTCGTGATATAAATCTTAGGGTCTCATATATATGATGTCAATATTATTGTATCATCTACAAATGAGTAATTTGATTACTACCTTCTCTCTTTTGTATCTCAATATTTTCCTCCTGTGCTTTGTTATACCAGCTACTGTCTTAAGGCCTAACTGAAAAACAGGGAAGCAATGGGGATCCCTGACTTCCTCCTCATTTTAATGATGTTGTTTTTAGTGTTTCTCCATTTAAAACAATGTTCACTAATGTTTTGTCATATGTAACATGTTCATGTTAGACTTCATTACATTCAGTGAACATCTATGTAAGGCCAACTTGATGGTAGTGTATTATCTTCTTAGTATGTACTGCTATTGGATTTGCTAGTCTTTCATTAAGAATTTTTGAGTCCATATTCACCAGGGATATTAGTCTGTAGTTTTGTTTTATTTATAACATTTGGGTATTAAAGTAATACTGGCTTTATTTGAATGACTTCATTAGTGATCCATTTGTGTCTAATATTTTGGGGAGTTTTAGAAGGTTTGACTACAGTTTGTTTTAGTATTATTCTGCTATCAATCCATCAGTGCCAGGACATCTTGTATTCAGAAGATTTTTATTACTGGCTCAATTTCACTTTTGTTATGGGCCAGACTGATTTCTACCTTTGTTGTTTGCTTCCAATTAATTTAACTTTAGTATCATCTATGATCCAAATAATTTATTCAGTTCTTTTACATTTGCCAACTAAATGAAGTACAGGTTTATAAAGTATTCCAGTACAAAATTTTGTACTTATTTGTTATTTCAAATATTTCCTTGCACATTCTTTAAATCTGCTAATTTGGATCATCTTGTTCTTTCTTTTAGTTAGCTGAAACAAAAAAAATCTTTCAATCTTGTTTATCTCCTCAAAGAAACAGCTCTTGGAGGTAATAATTCTTTGAACTATTTTCTTTGTTTCTATTTCATTAATATCAACATTGGCTTTTACTTATTTTTTGCTCTCTAAAAGATTTGCGTTTCTCATTTTTCAGATTCCTTATTTAAATCATGGAGTTATTTTTGTGCTTAATGATTTTTTTCATATATGCAATAGAGCCATAAACTTCCTCTTTAGAATTATTTCTAATGTGTCTTAGATACTTCATTGCTTGTGTTTTCATTTTTACTTAGTTACAGACATACTTTTCATTTTCTTATTAATTTCTTCTTTGATTCTTTTATTGTTCAGTAGTTAGCTATTTAATCTCCATGAGTTTCCAAGCATACTAGAGGATTTTTTTTTTTTTTTGGTTTTTGTTTGTTTGTTTGTTTGTTTTTGTTTTTTTGCTCAATTATATGCCATAGGGTTTTTCTTGCTAATTTGGGGGGTGTATGTGATTTTGAAAATATGTATGGATAAGTCTTACATAAATTAGGGGAAGTATTCTTCTATGATCTTGTTGAAGATTGAGTCTATGATATTGATATAAAAATCTTATTGCTCATCTATTCCTAGGATTCAAAGTGTTAGTCTTTTGATGATATAGTATATTTTATGCATGTTTCTTTTCTTTATTTTTCTTCTTTCATGTTCTTTGCTTATATCTAAACTACTGTAAACTCATATGTAACTTATTCTACTTGTAAGGCTCTTTCTTACATTTTCTAATTGGGATATTGAGTATTTAATTTTATCTTAATTTCAATTTGTGTTTCTTCCAATGTTTCTTTTTATTGAATTTACTTTTCAAGTACCGAATTAAATTCATAATTTCATTTATTCAAAAAATATATTTTTATTATTCTCAGTTTAGCATATATTTTATCTTCTTGGAATTCAATGAAATGTTTACCTTTTTATTTGAGTCTTCTTTGAATTTTTTGATAAAGTCTAGGAGGATTCTGTTAAATTCTGTGTCCTAGAATTCATCTACATGGTTCATATAGAGAACACATGTATAGTACTAGTGGTTCTAATGAAAGACATGATGTCTTTGACCTTTGTGTTGGTTTTGTTTCTCAGATTTGACATAGAGATGAGGAACGTTTTCTTTGGTTATATGGTTTTTGTATTATTCTGTAATATAATTCTTTTAACTGGGCAAGGGGAGAAGATGCAAGATCTGAGATAAGTTAAGTAAAACAGATGAATATCTTGCATAATTAGATCAGGAAAAGATGGCCTACAAGGTGTGAGTCTGGAGCTAGATCTTTGGGTGCAGAGATGGCACTGGAGAAAGAAAATGATGGGAAAGAAAAGGATCTTTCCATAATCGAGGATGGCTTTTAAATAAAGCAGGTTTGGAGGCCACAAATATGGAGCTAAGATACTTGGTTTGGAAATGGTCGATGTTTTGGTAGAAGTCCCAGAGGGAATAGAAGAGGATGAGGGAGCACAGAAACAGGAGGAATTTATTTATCTAACAAATGGTCTCAGGAACAAAGGGAATTTGTATAGCTGGTTGTCAGATTTAAGCTAAATTTGCATTCCTAGTATAAGTGCCTCTTGGTCATAATGAATAATTACTTTAATATATTGTTAAGATTATTTTGATAGTGATCTGGTGAGGCTCTTGGTTTCTATATTTATGAGTGATACCTGTTTTGAATTTTCTTAAAATGCCTTGGTTTTGTATCAGAATAAAACCTAAATTATATTTCTGAGAATTATTAAAGTAATTTTTAGCCACTATTAAATCTTAAAATGTGAAGTAGAGTTAAAATTTCAAAGTAAAAAGCTGTATTGGTCTGTTATTTTAGTAACATTTTTGATTATTACTTTAGTATCTTTATTTTGTGTAAGCCTTTTCATATTGCCTTTTTCTTTTCGTACAGTTCAGTAGTTCTAGTCTTTCTGAGATTTGTTTATCTAGTTAACCTAAGTGATCTACATTGTTGGCATACAATTTTAATAATAGTTCTTTAAAATTTGACTTTCTTCTATAAGTTTGATAATAGAGTCTGCTGTGCAGCTCTTCCCTATGAAATTAAATGTTCCTGCCAGAAATGATGAAGGAGGATAATATGTAGAGCTATTACAGAGTAGAAATAATGTAAGTAGACTACTAATGCATGGAATTCTCAAAAAGAAAGAAAGGAAGAGAGAAATAAAAAGAAAGAAAGAGAAAGAAAGAAAGAAAAAATAGTTAAGAACCAGAATTATCTGAAATGTAAATAAGTAAAATATCCAATAAGAAAAAAAAAAAGAAGAAGAGTCAGAATTAGATGCAAACATTTCTTTGGTGTTTTATCAGTGTCCTATTTAGGATAAAAAAAAAGATTACTTTTTAAACTTCTCATCAAAAAAAGGAATACACAATATTGTACCACCCATCACTTTGAGTTCTAGAAATTTGAATCATTATTCTTTTTGTCTTGGTTAATGTAATTAAAAGTTTGTTATTTTGCTGATTATCTCAGAATGTGTTTGGAAGTTTAGTTAGTTTAAGTCACCAGACCACTTCCTAGGGTTAAGTAGGTAATAAAAACCAATCTTGTAGGAAGAGCTAAGGTGGGAGGAGTAAGGAGAGAAAGAGGAGGAGTAAGGAAAGGGAAAGGAAGAGGAGGAGCTAGGAGAGGGAGAGAGACAAGAGAGGTATAGGAAAGATGGAGAGCCACGCAGGTATGGAGAACAGTTGCAGGTAATAACTTTTATTTAGGTTAGTTAATTGTGAAACAACTCTCTTTGTATGGGCATATTGTTATTGAGCATTAACAAACATATAAAGCCTTTGATCTTTAAGCACTAGAGTCTCATTTTCTTACTGGGCCTTCATGGATGGTGGGATGGCCTGGGCAAGGCCCAGCCTTGCAAAGACAACATGGAAGATTGGCAGAGCCAAGAATGGCAGGGCTAGTGTTTCTGGCTGGTTGTTTCTAGCTGAGGTCTGCATGTGGCCTATGACAATGCAACCTGGCAGCTGAGCTAGGCAGAGCTGCTGCAGCTTAGATAGTTGGCCTGACCAGAGGCAGTTTATTAAATAAATACTTCAAAACAATCTCTTGTGAAAGAAAACTTTCCAATAAGATTTGCATAAATTAGGTTAGGAGCACCATGACAGCTCTCCTGTGCTATTACCCATGCTGGGGTGAGCATCTCAGTAATGGAACTAATTATTTTCCAGTAAACCATGTTCTTTTAAACACTCACTTATGTTCCTATATGTGACATCTGTATGCTTATAATTTTAAAAATTTAATTTTATAAGTGTTCTTAAATTCTTAAAAATCCCTTATAGCCCCCTCACAAAAGGTAGGGAAGGAAGGTAGGAGAAGGGGGACGTGGACCAGTTTAGAAATAGTTCTTTGAGGACATTTCAATCTTCAGTGTCAGCTGTCCAGTCCACTAATAAAGCACCAAACAGGAATCAGCAGCAGCAGATGAATCCCAAAGAAAATGTAAGACTCTTCTGATCTGGACAAGTCTGATAAAGCAGCAAGAAGCAGCTGGAACACCACTAGAAGGTCTTTGTTGCATTTTTTTCTAGAAAGTCACAGTGAAGAAAGCAAGGTGAACCTATACCAGAGTGTTGTCCCTCTCTGTTGGATTGTTCTTATACTCTTTCCAAACAATACTTGTCTTCTCAAGCCTCTGTTCCAGCCATGCCCTTTCACCAGACAGCTTCCAGAAAAATACCATGTGTCCGTTCTCAGTAAAATATACTGTCACATGTCTGCTTCAGCAAAACATCCTCTCATAATACAGCTTCCAGAAAAACATCACGTGATACAACTGAGTCTCCAACAAAACCAGAAATATCCACTTTGGAAATCAATGAATTGATTCATTCACAGAGCCAGAATTAGCTGAAATCATTTTTTGGTATTGGATGAGTTTTTAAACCTCATCAAAAAAAAAAACCAACAACAACAACAAAAAAAACAAAAACAAAAACCACACACACAATAGTGCCCCACCCAGTATTTTTAGTTCTAGAAATTTGAATCATTATTTTTTTAATCTTGGTTAATGTAATTAAAAGTTTGTTATTTTGTTGATCACCTCATAGTGTGTTTTATATTATCATTTTAAAGGTTGTTTATCGATATTTATTTAAGGTAAATATACATATTATATTAAGTAACATCTTTCTAAGTTCATTAAGCTACACATTTATAATTGCACATATATGTTATGTATCAATAAATATGTACTTTAAATCAGTTTGAATAATCACTATGCATACATTGCATCTAAGTACTATGAAGACAGTGACAGGAACATAAAATTTTACTTAATATCTTGGATTTCTGTGAAAAGATAGACAGAGCAGTTACATAAAGTTTCAAATATACTTGCCTATGTTGTAGTAAATATTAAAAAGACAGCCATCAGTCTGGCCGACTATCTAAGCTGCTGCTTCTTTGTCTAGCTCAGTTGCCATGTTGCATGGCCAGAGGCCATGTGTGTGCTGCAGGTAGAAACAGCCAGCCAGAGACTCCAGCCCTGCCACCCATTAGACGCCAGCATGGGAGATGGCTCTGCCAATCTTTCACACTGTTTCTGCAAGGCTGGGCATTGCCCAGACCATCCCGCCAACCATGTGGGCCCAGTATAAAAATGAGACTCTAATGCCTAGATTATCCAAAGGCTTTATATATTTGGTAATGATAAATAACAAGATGCCCATACAATCAGAAGTGTGACCCAACACCCAACCTAGATATCTCAACTACCTTTGACTGGTGGAGACATGGAAACATCCGCCTCCATGTTCATCTCTCTCATCTCCTCTCCCTAGCTCCTCCTCTTCCTTCTCTTTTTCCTCTCCTTTCTCCTCCTCTTCCTCTCTTTACTTTTCCCACCTTAGCTCCTCCTACATGCCTATGTTTGTAAACACAAGACATCATGGCCTATTTACTATGCAAAATTTTTTACATACTAGAAAATGTAGAAAACAAATATGTTCTTTATACACTGAGAAATAACCAGAGTTGGCAGGTATTCATTCATATGAAGCCTGTATAGTTTTTGCTAAAATAGTTGAGAAGGTGTTAAGACTAGACACCTCCAATAGTGGGAGTTCGGCCTTACCACAGGAAGTATCCAGTTCAGGCTCAATATCTCCCCCCTTCTAGGATATTCAGCTAAAGTCATCCTCCTAGACTTCTTGCAGTCTCCCTTGTCTCAGGTCTCTGGTATGTCCTAGAAATGTACCCTCCTCCCACTGGGAAAGATTTCCATTCACTATACTATCCTTCTCTCCCTAGTTCTCCTTACACTTGATTTTGATATCCCCATTGTCTGCAGTTTCCCTCCCCATTCCCTCTCCCATCCAGGTCCTTCTTTTCATCCATCTTGACAACTAATTTATTTGTCCTTCTAAGTGAAATTCCAGCATCCTCCCTTGGGTCCTCCTTGTTATTTGGGCTCTATAATGTGGATTAAAGCATGGGTAGCCTGTACTTTATGGATAATACCTATTTATGAGCATCTACTGAAAGACCCAAGACTCAAGTCTTTCGCTCTGAGAGACCCCCGTCACCAAAGACACCGAGACCAGGTATTCGGATGCAACAGCAAGAGGCTTTATTTTTCCAAACGGGTACCCCGACGACAGCGTCTCCATGGAGGACTGCCGTCCCGTGGTCCAGGGATTGGGGTTTTTAATAGAGGTTCAGAGCAGGAAGCGAGGTTTACAGAAGCGAGAAGCATGGTTACAGGGCTCTAATTGGACAATTCAAATAAGGCCAGGTTCAACCTAGGGTCAACACCCTGTTCCAGGAATGAGGTGCTCGGGGCAGTCTCTATTGTTCTTTGGATCACCTGGTGTTTTTCTGGGTACCTTCCGTTCCCCCCGCCCCCAGCCTGGGGCCAGGTGCACTGCTTTGGCACTATCTTTGGCACTATCTTTGACCTGCTCAGGGGCCCAGTATTTTTCCAGCCTTGCAAAACAACTCTGCTGAGCAAAATAACTCTGCTGAACAAAACAACTTTGCTGAGCTGGGGTCTTTCACTACTAGGCATGTGGGTTATCTCACTCAATAAACTTTCTAGTTTCAACTATTTGCCTGCATATTTCATGATGTCCTTGTTTTTAATAGCTCCATAGTATTCCACTTGCAAATAAACCACATTTTATTTATTTTTCAATTGAGGAATATCTGGGTTGTTTACAGTTTCTAGGTCTTATGAATACAGCTGTTATAAACATAGTTGAACAAGTGTTCTTGTGGTAAGGTGGAACATCTTTTGGGTATATGCCCAGGAGTGATATAGTTGTGTCTTGAGGAGGCACTATTTCCAATTTCCTGAGAAATCACCAAAGTAATTTCCAACGTGGTTGTACAAATTTGCAATGTTATCCTCAATGGAGGAGTATTCATCTTTCTCCACATCCTCTCTTGCATGTGCTATTACTTGAGATTTTGAGCGTAGCCATTCTCGTGTGTGTAAGTTAGAATCTCAGAGTCATTTTGATTTGTATTTCCCTGATGAGTTAGGATGTTGAATATTTCTTAAAGAGTTTCTTGGCCATTAGAGAATCCCCTGTGAGAATTCTCTGTTTACCTCTGTACCCTCATTGTTTAACTGGGTTTGTTGCTGTCTAACTTCTTGTGTTCTTCATAGATTAGCCCTCTGCTCTTTGGATATTAGCCCTCTGTTGGATATAGGGTTGTTGATGATATTTTCCTATTTTGAAGGCTGCTGATTGTCCTATTGACATTGTCTGTTGCTTTACAGAAGCTTTTCTTTTTTTATTATTATTATTAAATCAATTAATAATTTATTTATTCCCTTTATGACCCAATATCAACCCTTCATCTCCTCTCAGCACCTTCTCATGCAACTCCTTCCTCGTTACTCCTTTCCCTTCTACTTGGAGGGGTGTTAGAGATGATGACCTCTCTGTGTATCAATACCCCTTCTACTAAGGCCAGACAAGGCTCTCCATTTAGGGGTGCAGGATCTGCAGAGGGGAAGGCTAGTAACAGGCTCAAGGACAGCCCCTGCTCCAGTTGTTTTGGGGACCCACATGAAGACCAAGGTTTTCATCTGCTACATATGTTCAGGAGGTTTAGGTGTAGTCCATGCTCTCTCTTGGGTTGGTGATTTAATCTCTGCGTGCTCCAAAGGGTCCAGGTTAGTTCATACTGTTTTTCTTCCTGTAGACTCCCTGTCCTTTTTGAGTCCCTCAGTCTTTCTCTCAACTCTTCCATAAGACTTCTTGAGTTTGATCTAATGTTTGGGTGTGACTCTATACATCTCTTTCTATTGGCTGCTGGGTGGAGTTGTTCATAGGCCAAACTTTTGTAAGGAAAAGACACCATCATCAAGAAAAAACAATAAACTACAGATTGGGAAAAAATCTTCACTAACCTTAAGTCTGACAGAGGGCTAATATCCAAAATATATACAGATCTCAAGAAGCTAGACATTGGTAATCCAAATAATCCAATTAAGAGATGGGGTACAGAGGTAAACAGAGAGTTGCAAATAGCCACAAAGCACCTAAAGAAATGTGTTAAGTCTTTAGTTAGTCATCAGGGAAATGCAAATCAAAACCACGATGAGATTTTACCTTATACCCATCAAAATGGCTAAGATCAAAAACTCAAAGGACAACACATGCTGGTAATGTTGTGGAACAAGGAAACACTCCTCTACTGCTAGTGAGAGTGAAAACTTGTACAACCACTCTGCAAATCAATATAACAATTTCTTAGAAAATTGGGAATAATTTTACCTCAAGACCATGTTATACCACTTCTGGGCATATACCTAAAAGATGCTCCACCATTCCACAAGGACACTTACTCAGCTATGTTTATAACAGTTTTATTTGTTATAGCCAGAAACTGGAAACAACCTAGATGTTTCTCTCAACTGAAGAACGGATACAGAAAATGTGGTATTTCTACACAATGAAATACCACTTAGCCATTAAAAAACAAGGGAATCATGAACTTTACAGACAAATAGCTAAAACTAGAAAATATCATCCTGAGTGAGGTAACCCAGAGCCAAAAGGACATGCATGGTATGTAGTCATTTATAAGTGTATATTATCCATAAAGTACAGGATAGCCATGCTATAATCAACAGACCCAAAGAAGCCAAATAACAAGGGCACAAGGGAGGATATTTGAATGTATCAGAGAATGGGAAACAAAACAGATATCAGGATTGATGGAAGGAAGGAACTGAGTGGAAGATCATATATAGGATATAGGGAGGTGGAAGATCATATATAGGGGTCAGGGGAGAGAGAAGTGAGATAAGCTGGGGAAGGCAATCTCTTGATGGTGCAAGTGACCTGAGATTGGAAGAGGGTCCAAGAGGGTAACTCTAGCTGCGATTCCTAGCAGTTGGGGATATAGATTCTAAAGTGGCCACTTACTGTAAACAGGCAGAACTCACAGTGGAAGGATAAGGACACCAAACCTCCCACCAATCCTTTGATCCAAAATGTGTCTTGACTACAAAATGTTCAGGGACAAAGAAAGGGCAGAGAGAGGAGGAATAGCCAACCAATGACTGCCCCAAATTGAGACCCATCCTGTGGGCAAGAAGCAATCCTTGACACTATTAATGATACTCTGTTATGCTTGCAGACAGAAGTCCACCATAACAGTCTTCTGAGAAGCTCTACCTAGAAAAAAACTTTTCTTTTAGAGAAGTAAATTAGCAATTTTTAAAAGAAAGGAAAATCAAGAATATTCCCTAAGTATTAAAAATATAGGTAGAAAAAATAGTTTGAGGTAGGATCTAAAAGATTTTAAATTTGAACAATTTATTATAAGGTATAACACTTATACAGTTGATACTATTCCCCAGGATAACCTATTCAAATTCATAAATAAAATTCTTGACCTTTTAAAAGAACTTAAAACAAAAGCATTAGATATTAATGAAAAATAAGTTATAAAATACAAATGAAATAAAAATAGTTTGTAATCAAATTATAAAATCAATGCATCATGACAGAATATAAAGGACTAGCATATTTAATATAATGTTAGCCAATGATTTAAAAGTCTCAGAGATTAAATAAATTATAAAGATCATATTCTTATGTTAAATCAAAGAATGTTGAAGCCATGTGACCTTTCTTAGACTCTATTACAGAATGAGAATCGGGGCTCTTCGATACCCACAAATAGTTACAGTACTAGAACTTTTATGAGCCTTGATTATGCTGATAACTGTATATTGTGTTCAAAGAAGAAATCAGGACAAATAATAATTAAATACATTAGTTTGAAAATGTGAACTATAGAGAATTTTAGATTTTTTTTAAAATAATTATATTATTGGTGGAAGTATCACTCCTAGCTTTTGGAAAATATTAGGAAAAATAAATGATTAGGTAAGAGATAATAAACTGTTTACCACTGAGTCTTTGACATGAGCCTTTATAGGTCGTGTGCATGCTGGCATAAGTTCTAAGTTCAGATGCACAACTGTGTCTAGAAGACATGTTTTTCTTGCAGCCATCCATTGAAACTGACTGTGAGCCATCAGCAAAGTTTGCTGAACCATCAGAGTGCAATGTAGACATTTTATTTAGAGTTGGACATTCCATAGTCTCTTATTCCCTGCCATTAAAATAAATGAATATGGTTAGCCACCAGAGAAATGCAAACTAAAACTAATTTGAAATTTCACCTTACCCTAATCAGAAAGGCTAAGATGAAACTAAACAAAAACAAAAAGCAAACAAAAACTGTCAAAAAGCAACATCAAAAACAAAATAAATGACAGACAAATGCTGATGTGACTCAGGGGAAAGAGGAACACTTATTTATTTAGGGAGGGAGTGCAAACTGATGCAGCTCTATGAAAATTGATGTAGTGATCCCTCAATACTGTTGGATTCTTAATGATAACTAGCTGACTTAGGGAATCATTATAGTATTGTTTCTTGATTAAATTGACTTTATCCAAACAAAATATAGAATTGTATATGAGTATATATTATCTTTTACACCCTACATGCTATAAAAGTTTTAGAAATTGTTCAATTCTGTTTTTTATTTCTGCATCTCTGGAAGTCCTAGCTTGATTGAAAGAACAGAATTTATGGTTAAATGATTGAGGGCCAGCATGCATATTGATTCTGGGATGGAATTAAAATTGATCATGGAGTTTTGGATAAGAGAGTGGGGGATCTTTAGGGGAAGTACATTGAGCAAATATTCCATAGGGTTCTATGAGCTATGATCCTAACTAAGTCATTAGTCACAGTGCCTAAAATAATTTACTGGTTAATGTTCATGTATTAAATTTTCTTCTCCTAAGGGGAGAGTATTGGAAAAGGAACTTCAATTTCTATGCTTTCATATTTCAAATTTTTATTTCATTTATAAATGTTTCTTAGTGTTATGTTATTATTCTAATGGATAAAACAAAGAAAGAAAAATATGTAATTTTATGATATATTTAAGATTTAATTTTTTTACAGTAACTGGCCTTTAAAATATTGTAAATAGTTCAATTGTGGTTTTATTTTTATAAAGTTTTTAAAAATGTATTTATTTATTTACTCTACATTCAGAAAGAAACTTCTTCTCCCTCCTCTCCTCCCATTCTCTCTCTGTTACCTCTCCTCTCCTTCCCAATCTCCCTCCCAGGGACATCAACCCACTTTGGCATATCAAGTTGCTAGAGGAGTAGGTGCATCTTTTCCTATTAAGCCTAGACAAGACAGCCCAATTAGCAGCTCAAAGGCAGGCAACAGCATCAGAGACAATCTGCACTCTAGTTGTTATAGGACCCACATAAAGACCAAGATGCACATTTGTTGCATATGTGTAGGAAACCTAGTTCTGTCCCATGCATGTTTTTGGTTGGTGATTTATTTAGTCTCCTTGAGTCTCTATGGGCCCAGGTTAGTTGATTCTGCAGATTTTCTTGTGTTGTTCTTTACCCCTCTGACACCTTCAATTCTTTCTGCCCCACTTCCACAGGATTCTTTGAGATCCACTCAAAAAGTAATCTATGACATGGGGAAACTCCCAAAAACCTATGAGGGTGGTTCTAGCTAAAACAACTAGAAATAAAGAACATAAAACCTGAAATGGCCACTTCCTGTATCCAAGCAAGACATCCTTCCCAAGGAGGAATGGAAACACCAACTTATTCCCAAAACTATTGACCCACAATTTGTTCTGCTTACTGAATGTATAGCAATAAAGATGGAACAGAAAATAAGTTAATGGCCAAGCAATGAATGGCCTAACTTGAGACCCCTGAGAAAGAACCCACAGCTGATACTAAGAATGATATTTTTCTGTAGTTGACTACAAGAGCCTAGCATAATTTTCCTCTGAGAGGTTTCACCCAGAAGCTCACAAAAACGGATGGAGAGACACGGCCAAACATTAAGCGGTTTAATTATGTTTTATATATGGTTTCATTTTAAATTTATTTATCTCAGTCTTGTAAATATATTAACCATTAGTTAATTTGGCTTAAAATAACTAACTTATAAATAAAGTTAATCCAGCTAATTTCTTTAAGAAAATGAACTCATCACTAATATATTTAGAAAACTGATATTAATGTATTTAAAGACAAATAAGCATAGAAGCCAGTCTCAAGGAAGAAAATGATTGTTATTCTCATTGAGCAACCTAAGGAGACCACTTCATGATATTTTGTAAAATTTCCTTTCACTGTGTGAAATGAATAGAAGTTTTATTTTTATATAGTGACTTCTGCTTTATCCTAACAAGGACTGTGAGTAGTCACATTAATCTGTTGCCTGCTACTGAATATATCAGATATGCTTTGTAAATGCACACCTGCTGTGCTGTTTAAAGAACCTGGTATTTTATGATGCTCCATTGAATACAATGGACTGACAGTTTAAAAAGTCAGAAGGAAGATAGGTGGGAGGGGAGTCCAAGAGCAAATGGCTTAATAATATACCAAAATATACTCTTCAATGAAGCCAGTTATTACTTGTAAGGAATAGAGCAACAATAGTCGTAACTGATGTCTACATTATGACATGCAGTAATACTACCACATATAATAAAATAGATGTACTCCTAAGCACGAACTGATTACAAATTCTGCACTGCACAAAAATATAGGGATTTTTTGCAATGATTTATTTAGAGATGCAAGTTTTGACAGTGAACTAGCCAAGTTGTGCACACAATACTTACACAGTATTAATATGTAAAGACCTTTTATCGAAAATTGGCTTACCATACTCCCTTATGTAACATTACATTTCTAAAATTTCAACAAAGAGCTATAAAGCCTCTGTGTGGAGCTGGATAATGGCTCCCGATTGTTCTATGAAATAACTCAGTCCATGGAAAGCATTATAAAGAAATTTCACTCGGCCCTAAATATATTGATTCCTTTGACATAGTCATAGCAGTCATAGCATAAGACCATATGTATGTGTGTATGTGTATATATATATATATATGTATATATATATACATACATATGTATATATATATATATATATATGTATATATATATATATATGGAACATAGTAAAATAAGGATCAAAATGGTTGTATTAAAGCCAGGGGAACTTATTAAAATAAGTATATATATATACTAAACTGAGGTGGGCTTTTAAAATTGCATGCCCCTATTCACAAGTGATAAGAACTAGATGCGGTTCTATTTAAAGTTTCTAGAAACATGAATCCTTGAGTTAAAATATTTCAGGAATTACTTTCTTTCATAATTGTGATAGTGGGAATGTTTTATTTATTTTTTATTTGTGTGTGTGTGTGTGTGTGTGCTCTTCTCTGCAACTTCTAAACATTGTATTGCCACTTTCAAGTTGAAAGACTTGCATGTTAAAAATAATGAAAAAGTTTACACTATCAATGAAGGATCTCTTGATCTTTTCCATTTCAATTTATTATCCCATTAAACATGTTCTAGTTATGTGACTATGAAATATTCTTTTCATGTTTTGTTGTGAATACCTATAATTCCAGCATGGGAGAAGGGTAGGAGTTTTCATGATGAATTGGGGTTCATTCCATGCTATATGCAAAACTGTCTCAAAAGTAAATTAAACTTTATCTTTGAATCACAGTCTCCCTACTTCTCCTCTTTCCTCCACGCACCAAATGATAGTATTATAGGTATACATTGCCATGCCTGTATAAATATATGTTTATGAAAGCATTTTCTTTTAAATTATATATTAAATTCTTTTAAATTATATTTAAAAGAATATAAAATGAATAAGAAATGGCTAGTTCACATTGTTTACAGTGTGCAGCCATTTCTTTCAGTACTTTCTAGATTACACATTTTACTATTTTAATAAGTTCCCCTGGCTTTAATACAACCATTTTGATCCTTATTTTATTATGTTCCATGTTTTTCATGCAATAATTGTTAATCTTATGCAAGTGTTTCTGTAGAATTAGTAAAGATTTCCTTAATTGATGGTTAACTGAACTCCATCCATATGCCAAATTCTTTACTCTTGATCTCAGCTTTAAGAAAATACTTCTAACTTTGTCAGGCTTCTAAACTTGTGCTGTGAATCTTCAGCTATTTCCCACATTGGGACAGGAGTTTGCCATTTGGGCATAATGATGATAGGACTATATATTGTATTTTCTGATGGTTGTAGTCTAAATATTTTTTTTTACCAGGATTACACAAGTGGCCTTTGAAATTACATAGAAGAGTTAGTTCATCATTCTCTTTTTCATGGTCATGTGGTTTATAACTTCTAAACTATGATATTCCAAGAACAAACTGTCATTATTAACTATAATACTCATGGCTATTTTGCTTTCTTCACATAATATATGTGCATAACTTTACATATTAAGATATTTCAATGAAAGTAAGAAATTTATCATCTAATAAATATTATATTCTTTCAATACAATGTACAATTCTTTCACAAGCATTTCAATTTTATGAATATCAATGTGTATGCACAAAATACAGTTTTCATTGTTTTCTTATTCATGCTATCATTGATTTTTTTGACTATATGAGCTTCTTTGTCACACAGTCCTCTAACATCTAAGTTTCTTTAAGTTAAGTTCCTTATTGTATGCTCTTGCTCCTGATAAATTATATAAGTAGCATGGTTTGCTTCAATGTGTAAATTAAGTGAAATATTTTGTCCTTATCATTAAAAGTAGGATCTAGGATATAGCTAGAAAATTCTGTTGCCATAGGTTTAATTCTCATGGCAGAAGCAGCATATTCATAAAAGAGCTAATTTTCTCTTGAATAGTTATGGACCACATTTGGCTAAATATTTCACAAACATTGTTCATCAAAGATCTTGCTCAGTACCTTTCCTATAGTGAAATTCTCTTCTCTGTGTTGTGATAGATATAAACGTGTACATCTGAAGCCTTATGTAGACACTGATGTTAGCATGATATCAAAAGACTACCTAATTGAGATGGAATCATCCATGTTTTCTCTCCCAAACTACAGAGACAAACCACATGTGGACAAAGCTGAAAACAACACAATTAAAGATATATTCCCAATGAAATCAAAATAAAACTTTTTCATGTTGGCAATAGCTACATATGGATTAAAACTATCACGCATACGCAAACATGTGCATGTATGCATGTGTGTGTGTGTGTATTTTTTGTGTGTAGGATAACTTGAAGAGTATAAAAGGACAAGAAGTCTAAAGGGAGAGACAAGAGGTGGGTCTGAAAGAGTAATAGAATACATGTAACATGAAAGCAGAAAAGATAACTATTTGTAGAAAAGAGACTCACCAATCGAGAGGTTGGCAAGGGAATAACAACAAAATATAATAATTATTTATGTATGTAAATGCATAGCAAAATCCATCACTTGATTTGCTGGCAAAAATACAAATAATAAAAAATAAATGGACAAAAAATCATAATAGAAAGAAAAGAATGAACATTTTCTAAAGAGAAGAAGAATTAGTATTTGGAAGATATTCAGGGTCTAGTTCTCTAAACAATTCATTAAGTTTTGCCAATAAGTCACATCTGACAAAAGAACAAAAGAGAGGCTGTGTAAAATTAGAACAATTGGGTTTTAAGGCTTCTGGAGTTCTGTCTGTCATGACAGTTATGTGGATTTACTGTCCAAATTAAGCTCAGTAACCTTTCCTTACTTGTTCCTCAAAAGGTCATAATAATGTCCACATGGTCAGTCTGAAGGTCCCTAAATAATTGGAAACAGACTTTGGGAAGAACAGAAAGAAAGTTCATCATCCCACACATGTCACTTTTCCTCAGTCCTTATTCTTGGGGGACAATTGTTGTGGCTATTATATCACTATCTACTAATAATATTTTATTTCTATTATTGTTGCCCTCTCAAATTATAGGACTCATTTAAAATTCAGTCTTCAAGAAATTTAGTGACTATTTTACTTCAAATGCATGCTAGCCCATTCATCTTTTGAGGGAACTCGTGCTGTATTTTAGAACAATAGTGAGTTTTCATATATCAATTTACCATCTATTTCCCATCATTTACTCATTTCATAAGCCATTTTGGGCCTGGTATGTAGTATGGGTAAAATACTTTTTCCATAAATAAGCATTGAAATATTCCAAACTCTCAGAAAATAATTTCCTTTTGCTCTCATTAAGTTCTGTACTTTATCAAATGTGAAGTTAATAAATACAGACGAGGTTATATTCCAAGTTGTTACCTCTCCCACTGAGTTCATTGTTCCATCATTAATTTTAATAGTTCTTATATGACTCCTTCAATCTCTATTACTAGTATCTGAAAGAGGTATTCTGCCTCTGACCAATCTATATTACAATTCAAAATACTGATTGAAACATATTAAAAATCAAAATAAAATTTAAAATATCATTCATTAATTGAAAACGTATATTAAGAGAACTTTATAAGTTTAAATTTAAATTTAGAATTTTTAGTCAAGAATTTCAAAACGTATTTGCCTTTTTTTATCTAAATGCATTATGTTTCCTGTTATTTCTTTCATGTGCAGCTTATTCTGTTGGTAAACGAAGTGGGCTGTGGTAATCTCAAAATGATGAATGTGAAAAGTTCAGTTGTTAGGTCCTAGTAGAACTTGGTAAGCTGGGGTGGCATGTTAAAGATATTTTAGTGTTAGAGAAGAAACGGGATCCTTGTTCCTTGTCAATTACACAGAATCTGGTGAGATGAGAAAAAAAATCCATGTCTAGTCTAGACAGATACAGTACCAGAAAGAAGATAAATAGATAACATTATTTCCTAGTTGAATTAATAAGCCACTTAACCTTAACATATGTAAATAGACATAAGAACTGGAGGATTAAAAGAAGGTTTGGTAGAAATTCTGATTTAACAAAAAACATCTGTAATAGGGTTACACATAAAAAGATTATATATAAATTATACATCAATATGTTATCAAGGCTTAGTATGCTAAAACTTTCTAGCTAGAGTTATAAAAATATGTTTCTTTTCAAAAGGAACATCTGTCTCTCTTCAAATTACTTTTGAGTTACTTCCCTATAGCTCCCAAAATGCAGAATTATGCTTTAACATCTAGTCTAATTCTTCACAGAATTCTGGGTTTACTAAGTTAAAATTAATTTTGGAATCAATAAGTACTATCTCCCTTATATAGACACATGGGTATTCATGACAAATGGCACGTTTCCCCTCCAAAATATAAAGTTTCAAAAAGTTTCTTTCAGTCTTTTATCTATGAAAGTTTAATACTAGAATTAATTATTTTTAATTGTGTATTTAGAAGGTGCCTTTTACATGTAGACAATAACTTTTGAAATTTAGTCTCAAAGCACCAATTTTAGCTTAATTAGGTCATGTATTTGTTCAATTGATAGTTTCAATGTCTCTGCTGCATTTCCCGAAATTACATGTCCTTATCTGTAAAAACAGAGAGCGTAACTCACACATATTAAATAGAATTACTCATGGTTGAAAGTGATAACGTAATATGTGTGCTAGAATAGAATTTGAATTTTTATTGTGTTTAGTCTTCCTGTTGTTAGCTGCTCCCATTTGGGGAAAGAGACATAGAAGCTAGAGCTTTGCTTTCTTTTGGTTAGGTTCCCTTTCTCAATTATGACATCTAACTGCCTCTAAAATTTTGGAATTCCTTGTGTTTAAATTCTTTTAGAAACTTAAAACTCTTTTCTTCCTCTTGGCCTACCATGTCCAAATTTGATCTTTAAGATTTTACTTTATATTATATTTCATTTTATTACTATTGGTTGTTATCACTTAGAACCTGGTCTGAGAGGCTTCTTTCTGAGAGGAAGAAAGGAAGTGGAGTTGCAGTAGAGAGGAGGTGAGGAGGGACCAGGAAGAATAGAGGGAGGAAAAGTGTAATCAAAATATATTGTATGAAGAAAAATATTTTCAATAAAAGTAAATAGAAAAGAGAATAAATCTTTTGGATCAAGGATTCCCTGTAATTATAAAACTGATGAATAAAAGCTTTTCAGTGAACTTATGTTTTAAATACAATCTTCTTGAATACCATGTCATTTAACCCAACAGGGATGACATTAGCTGAAATACCAAACAAAAGAGAGAGGGAGAGAAAGCCTGTAGAGACCATATCCAGAGGTTAGGTACAGCCCCTGTTTGAGGGATGGGACCATCCACCCTTCTCAAAATTTTAATCCAGAATTTCTTCTGTCTGGAGGAGATGTGGGAACAAAGAGTAGAGCATAGACTGAAAAAAAGGCCATCTAGAGACTGCCTCACCTGGGGATCCATGCCATATGCATCCACCAAACCTAGACACATTTGCTGATGCCAAAAAGTGCTTGCTGATAGGAACCTGATATGGATGTCTCTTGAGAGGCTCAGCCACATCCTTATCTATACAGATGTGGATGCTTGTAGCCAGCAATTGGACTGTGCAGGGGGACCTCAGTGGAGGAATTGGGGGAAGGACTGGAGGAGCTGAAGGGGTTTGCAACCCCATAGGAAGAACAACAATAGCAACTAGAAAGACCCCTTAGGACTCCCAGGGACTGAGCCACTGACCTGGGAGTTCACATGGAGGTACTCATGGCTCTGGCTTCATATGTGGCAGAGGATGGCCTTGTTTGGCATTGAGAGGAGGGGAGGCCCTTGGTCCTGTGAGGGCTTGATATTCTAGCATGGGTGAATGCTGTGAAGGTGAAGAGGGAGTGGGTGGGTGGGTGAGGGAATACCCTCTTGGAGGCAGTGTGGAGAATGGCTGGGACAGGACAGTTTCAGAAGGGAGGCGGGAAAAGGGATAATATTTGAGGTATGGACAAACAAAATAATCAATAAAGGAAAAAATTACCTCAATTATACATGACCCTCAATTCATTAAGTTAATTTCTTCTTTCTATCACAAATGTACAGAAATTATCTTTTATTATCGGATTATCCACGTTACCGAGATCATTTGCAAATGCTGTTAGGTAACTGAAGGGGTTACTATACAAATTCCTAGCTGCTGATAATCTTTCAAACACACACACGCGTGCACACACACACACACACACACACACACACACACACACACACACTTTTAGTTGAATGGAATGGTAGATCAAGGGAGTGGATATATCAAATATTAAGATTTACAATATCCAGAACTTTGTGTAAAATTGCATAGTTCCTCATGCACATGAGTGGCAGCTCTTTAATTTTGGGGGAAGGTGGAGGAGAATTAGCAAATGAGGAATGATAAAGTTATTGGATTCTTTTCATTATTTTTCTTTTTTCCATCTCCTCATTTTAGAAGTATTTCTATGTTGCTATAAGAATTTTTTCAGAAGTATTACCCTAGAATCTCTGTTCCATTAATCCCAATGAGGTTCTGATTGTATAAACCTCTACTTCGGTACCCTTCCCACCAGACTGGACACCCATATGGTGATTTTAGTAGTAAAAATTTAGGGTACACTGTAGAGAGATGAGAGAAAAATATTTTGTCATTTTTCCAACACTATGTCATGACATTGGCTCCAACTCTTTTCTTATTCAAGTGATGTATTTAAAGCTCCCGTTTCCTTCATAATTTATCAGATATTAAAGGAGTTTCAACTACGAATCTACTACTATTTTGAAGTTCTAGTAATGAATGCATTGTCACAAATAGGGCCCAAAATAATTCAATTAAACTATCTTAAGTCTCCTTCAGAATGAGTTTCAAAACAAGCTAATAGGGTTGTGAGCCAATGCTGCCCAAATTTAGTAGCACCACGTGCTCTATCTAGTAAAATCATATGGATATTTTTTCTGAGAAAAACATACATTTCTTGGCATTGCCTTATGTGGGAAGCCATGGCAAGGCTTTACTCTTGGCAAACACTCACTCTTGGCTCTCCTATTTACTATTCTTTCTGCTTACCTTCCATGATTTGCTTGTCAGATCTCAGAACTTCAAACAAGGCCTCATAGCAACCCACCTTAGTAACCCTTTCACCTGATCTCTAGATTTAGCCAACATCCTGCTAGATAGATATTTTTAGAACCCCTAGTAATGGAAAGGCTTTGTGAGAATAACTTAGACCTCACAGCTGCAGCTAGCTTCCTCCACCTGCAAAGCCCTCCTTTCTTTCTTATCCTTCCCCATATCCTGTTTTCAGGGTATATAACCTGTGTGAACAATAAAATCTTTGTCAGCTTGATCAGACTTCTTGACTTGCTGTGCCTTTTTATTTTCTCGTGCATCTCAGTGCTCTATACAGGACCTAAGGGTCCCACTTGATTGTTCAGCTGGCCTGGATAGCCTTACATTTTTTTTTTTTCTAAAGAAAAATGTATGACTGTCATTGTTATACACTCTCACCTGAAAATCCCCAAACAAGACAAAATAATAAAAATGAGTGTCAAGGAGCTGTGGGCTTCCACTTTGTAACCTACTGATGACCTCAATCTTAGAGTTTGAAGGAAGCTGTATTATCCAAAGGAAGAATACAGACACAGGGGTTACGTGTTTCATCTTGCTTGCTTTTCAGAGAGATATTATATTAGGAACCTGCAGCATCCCCCCCTTACTTTATGTCCATTGCTTTCCAAATTTAAGCAAATCTACTGTTTAATGTGTTACTATATTTATCATTGTGTGTGTATAATCATGAACTACAATGGAAATAAAAGGAAAACTACAAGAGTCAGTTTAACCCTTCCACAATGTAGATTTCTGGACTTAAACTCAAGTCTTCAACCTTTGTGACAACACATTTTAGCTTCCAAATCTACTCATAGGCCCCACTAATATTTGAAAGTAGGTAAATATTTCCCCCCTTACCTGCTATATGAGCCATTCTTTTCTTTTCAGAACTCCTTTATTGTAATTTTTTTAAAATATTCATTCTTTTCAAATGCATCATCAAAAAATGTCTTAAAGATACCGTGAAACAAAACCAAGGAAAGATGAAATAAAGTTGAAATATTTGATTCTAGTTTATAGGGACTTATATAACAAGGGGATTTACACATTTGTATTTATTGGATTCATTTTGTTTCTGGTTTATAATTTTATTTTATGGTGCTTAGTCATAATCTTGTTTTTATGACTTTTCTAGAGTTGTTAACACTTAAAAGTTATATTATTCTCAAATGAATTGGGATTTGCACACTGCAATTTTAATCTGGCTTTCTTTGAATGTATTAAATGATAAGGAAGATAATAAGATTTTATAGTTAATGACATAATTATTTCATGCCTCTTCCATGAGTCTACATTAACATTACAATATCAGCACCAGTATAATAAATATGTGATTTTGTTCTTTTTCTATAACATGGTTTTAGTAAATTAGGAAAACTTTCTTTTTATAACTCCAAGTATTTTTACAAATTATTAGGTTAACAGAATTCTGATGTTTTAAATTAGCATTAACAAATATGTAAGTCTAAGGAAATGCTACACACTGCCATCAGTTTATATCTGTGTTCATTGCAGGAAAATGGATAGAACAAGGAAAGATTACATTGATTGAGATAACCCTGGTCCAGAAACACAAATATGCTATGTTCTCTCTGCATTTCCTAGCTCCAACTCTTCAAATATGAGTGCAAACCCTGGAGTAATCCCAGAGACCAGGAATATAAAAACAGATCAATTTGGGGTTATGGCAGAGCAGTACAGAAGGGAATAGGAGTTAAGATCAAGTTAACAAGACGGGAATGATGGCTGATACTGAAAACCTACTCAACTACTCAGGTCTGGTCAAGTTGTGGGTATTGGACAGCGACAACCACCACTTTACTAATCAGCATGCTAGATATTTATCATTATACCAACAGACAGTGTAGCCCTCAGACCTCATCAAGGAAACATCTCTCTTTTCAACAGATAGAGACCCTTACCAAACACACACGTGCGCGCGCACAAACACACACACACACATCCTCAAAACTAATCAAAATACAAAGAAGTGGAGACTGTCCAAGTGAGGATAATTTTTAAGAGCCAGAGATAAAGAAATCTAGCCAACTAAGAAACACTGAGAGGAGGAAAAATAGTATTCTTTAGAAATGAATGCATCAATTATTTTTACAATACTAAATGGTCATTCTTGAAGACAGAATGAGCAGGTTGTAGTTATGTATTTAGGATTTATATATGTGAGTGTGTGTGTGTATGTGTGTGTGTGGTGTGGTGTATGTGTGTATGTAGTGTGTTTATACACACATAATCTGTATAACAACTAAAGGAAATAAAAGATCATAAATTTGAAAGAGAGTACGAAGTAGGTACACAAGAAGGAAAAAATGAAAAGGGAATGCTGTAACGATATTAAAAAGTAAACAAAAGATATAAAAAGTATTATGGGATGGATTTGGAACAAAGAACAGAGTGAAAAATAAAAAGGTTAAGACTGAATAAGAAATAGATAAAGAAGTCAGTGAGGGTAAATATGATCAAAGTACATTTTGTATGATTAAATGAATTGTTAAAGAATAAACTTCAAAAATTTTAAAAAGACAATAAAAAGTAATCAAGATTCTTAAAAAAGAAATTGATCTTTAACCAAAATGGTAAACTTTTAATGTCTTGTCCCAAGGTCATCCACAGGATGTTTACCAAACCTTTTGCTTAAGGAATGATGGTACACATTTCCAAAATAACAGAATGTTAAGTCTCTCTGTGCATTTGTAGTGTTTATTTTGAAACTGATGACGTAGTATGCATGAGACCAAATAAGATGTCAACAAATTGCATCAATTAATATTTAATGGTATGGATACATGATTTTGCAACAATAAAATATAAAATGAGAACTTGTAAACAGTAACTCTACTTCTATCCTACAGATGAACTAATGAAATATATTTATTGAAACCCAAAAGGTAAACAAAGTTCTTACATTTTATGCATATATTTACCTTTATATTTATATGTTGCATTACATATAAAATGTTAGCCTATTGTGTAAGTATTATTTGCTTCATATCTATCTCTATACATTTATTTTACAGTAAAAATATTATTCTTGTAAGGACACTACAAATTTAAGCAAAGAAAGAACCCTTGTTAAAACTCAGTGCCAACATAGATTTGACTTCCCACGGTCTTTCTGGGACAAAGGCAGACATATTAAACAAGATAATAACTATTCTTTATTTTGCTCTTATACATAAGCCAAAGGAAAAAATGCTAGGATTTAAAAAGACTGCATTACTTTTCATTGTTCAAAATGACACAAATGAGAAAATTACCTGATTGTCTATATAGCATGAACATAGTGTAACAATTAAAAAGCAAATGATGTAAATACAGTGAAATGCATGCAAATGTATTGATGCATAAAATTCTCAAAGAATAAATAAAGCAAAACAATAGCAACAACAAGGTAAACAAAAAGAAGGCATATGAATTTCAGATGTAAAGTAACTGATCAAGGTACGGGATGAATTGTCAGGACAAAAATGAGGGGAAGGCACGTGATACGAATTCTTGAATGAATATTAAATAAAACAATTATTAAAAGATGAGAAATTAGAGATTCTACACCAAAGGTTGTAAAGGATTCTAAATATTTATAAACAACACATATCTATGCTATGTCTATCTCTATCTAATGTATACCTACCTATACATGCATGTGTATGAGTATCTATTTATCTATGTGTATTCAAGCATATACCTACAAATTCACAGAGATTTACAGACAGATTGATGATAGAAAGATAGATAGATAGATAGATAGATAGATAGATAGATAGATAGATAGCTAGATAGATAGACAGACAGACAGATATCACAGTTAAAGGAACGAATTAAACACAATGGTTTGAGAACATTTTAGCAATATAATCATTCTATATGGTACGGTGGCCATCAGACAGACTAAAACCAAACAGTAGTACTAGAGAGATGCTTCCTTGGGTGTAAGGACACTTGCAACCAAGTTTATTGGTCTGAGTTTGCTCATTGAAATATATGGTAAAAACATGGTAGAAAAGTAGAAAATCTACTCTTGCACGGTGTCCTTTGATCTTTGCATGAACTTCATGGTTCATATTCTGCCAACTAGCAATAAATAAATAAAATGTAAAAGTAACAATAAGCTCCACATTTTAAGTGGATTTTCATGTATTAAGAAATTTTTATGGGATTCCTGTAGTAATGACTTTAAATTGCTGCAGAAATATACTAAAATTTTTGCTTCTAGAAATTATAACAAATTACATTAAGTTATATAATTATATAATAATGAGAACTTTCATATAAATTATAATTAGATACTCTTGGTAATTTTAGTGGCTTATAATAGGTATACTTTCTGATGTAATTTGTTTTGCTATACATCATACAATGAAAATAATGTAATTTCTAAAAATGAACAATTTAAATAAGAAGAAATTCAGTTAGCAGAACATTATATTGCCCTTAAATTTATAACTGCATAAATAAACAAGATAAACATAGTTAAAGTGATCTTCATATGTATGTTTGCATTTGCATAAGGAGAAAATTGATTATTTACAGAGATATTAATATAGGTATTCTGAGGTCATGATTCACAGTGAAATAGAGCTGAATAAATAGAAGTAAATAATATTATATAATGTTAAGTGAAATGTTTAAAATACAAATATATAATATAAAATCTACAGAGTAATTTTCAGGGTAATATTGTGATTAACATTTGGATGTAAACTGAGAAGTGAGCTTCATGAAAGAGAGCTTATTTGATTAATTGGAAGGACTATGATTTTGATCTTGCTTCTGTTCTATCATGCTGCTAATAAACTCCTAAAAGAACCCTGAATCACTGATATGTGCTTTGTAAAATGTAGAAAAGCTTGTCAGCTGTGCCTCTTCCTTTCCCTGGAGAAGATAGCCTGCCAAGTCCAGAAACAGACTTGCCAGTCAGCACCCAGTGCCAACTTACACCTTGCCTTTAGAAAGGCTTGTTGCATAATGACATATCTTCATTATGCTACCTAATTTATGCCATCTTTTCCCTTTATGCATTTATAACTAAATCTCAGCCAAACTGTCCTTTTCCTTTCCTCGAATTTATCAACAACAGCCTCATCACAAGAACTAGAAATGTCTTCACTCAAAAAGCCACATGGCATCACTTTTCCAATAGCATCCTTGTACTCAAACCCTGTATCAAAACAGATACTTATGGTCTCTCTACATGAGGTATACTCCAATTTGCACTTCAAAAACATGGAATAGCATATTATTGTTTATTATTATTATTAGTTTTACTTGCCATTTATCATTACCCGACATATGACTGCTTATCTAGTAAATACCACAAGAGTCTATAATTGAAGTATTATCAGATTCTAGGTGATAAGTGTTAGTGTTAAAGCAATTTTTGAATGGTGTAGTTAATAAAATTTACAGAACAGAATTAAATAAATGACTGATATTTTCAAAGTTTAATCTCATGTTAAAAGAGAGTTCTGTAATTTTTTTCATTGTCAAAATAAAGAACAAATATAAAGGAAATGTTTGATTCTATTTCTAAAATTTTGTTTGTGGAAATTCAGTTGGAATATGCCTTGCAAACTCTCTTGGATAGAGAATACCTCTGCTGGATTCTGTCACTCAGGAGTAGCATGGGAGTAACTGAGTTAATATATAATGCTGTACATTAGAGATTGAACTTTCAGTCTTTGGTGTTTCAGATATGTGCAGAAGAAACAAGACCACTGAATCCTGAAAGACTGAGATAAGCCAGGTTGAGATGGGTATCTGAGAGGAGATTAAAAGCCCTCCACTTTTCCCCTGGTTAACATGTACATCTATACTATAGCTTAACCCATTAAAGTTGAGGGGACCCTAATATCACTTGAAATTAAATTTTCACTCCTTTTGTGGATAGAGATCTTGGAAAAGTATGCACTTTAAAATAAATGAAAATATAAATTGGAAGATAATTATTTACCCTTTCTCTCCTCTTCTGCCCACTCCCACAAGTGTGCAAAACAATAGCCTCACAGAGACATATAACTAAACAAAAAAATTCAAACCAAACTTGGCTCATATAAACTACATTATCTTTATATAATTGGAGTGTATATTCTTCCACAAAGTCCTACAGTACACGATGTTTTGAAACTGGAAGTTATTTATTTCTCACTTATACTCTGCTTTGTTGGAAAGACAGAGTGGAGCTAGAGAGGACTGGAAGGAGTTTTTTTTTTTCTGGTCATGATAGCACAAGATGGAACCCATACCCTGCACAGTCTTGATGACTAAGATACTTAGACTAGTAAGCCCACTGAAAACAAATACTACTAGCTTTAAAAAATGTATCAATGGATGACTCCTAATGTAATTCTGCTATATTCATAGATCAGTGCCTTGCTGAGCTGCCACCCAAGAGGCTTCCTCATGTATCAGGTGGCAATAAATACAGTGACACACAGCCAGATTTAAGGAGAATGGAGGATTTTGTAATGTTCAGTCTTAAATGTAATGTCTCTATTAAATCCTTTCTCTAAGAGCTCAGAGAACCCCAAAGCAGAGACAGAAAAATTGTAAGAGCCATAGGGGAAGGAGGACATCGAGAAAACAAAATACTCTAAATCTTCATGAGCAAAACTAATGTGAGCTCTCAGAGTGCATAGCAGAAAGCACAGGACCTGCAATGGTCTACACTAGTGGCTTTGTGTATATATTATGGTTTCCAGTTTAGTGATTGTAGGTGATCCCTGAAAGAATGAAAGTGAATCTTAATTTTTGTCTCTTCTCTTAGGTGTGTTCCCTTCTGTTGCTTTGTCTTATCCAATTACAAAGTGACACTTGTGCTTTATCTTCTTATAATTTATTTTGCTATATTAAAAACTGATTGAATGAATGAAACTCAGGCTAGCGGGAAAAATGTTAACCACTGAACTGTCATTTAAGGCTGCTGGGAAAGGCAAAATCACTTTTCTCCAACATAGTGACATGGGTATATCAACAAGGCTACGCTTCATCTTTACACATAGTTGACCTACATATAATGCACCTTGCAGATTTTGTTGGTGTTTTTATTTGGTTAAAGTTTGGTAGTTTTATGTTTTTATGAGGGGGGTATGATGTTTTTGTTTTCTTGGTTTGGGGGTATGGTTGTTGTATTGGGTATGTGTGTGCGTGTTTGTGTGTGTGTGTGTGTGTGTGTGTGTATTTTGAGAAAAATATTTAAAAATTGAGTAAGGAAAGAGAGAGAATCAGAAAAAACTTAAAGAAGAAAAAAGTGAAAATGTTAAAGCCTGTCAAATGTAGCAATTATTAATGGGCCAAGATTCCTCCATACTAGTAGAGTAAGTAATAAAGACTGTGATTATTGATTAATTATCAGATTCAACAGCGTGCTGTTCCACACACAATAACTGTGACATATTTCGTGATGATAAAGCAAGTATTTCTTGAAAGTAAGATTTTTTAACCCTTTGTATGATAGCATCTCCGGAAGTGCTGAACAGCTTTGTGTGGAATATTTATGTGCATGATATAATCATTGCAATTCTTGACATCATAGCCAACTCAGATTGTAGGCAATCTGTGTTCCTCGAAGAGCATCTATGTTCAGGTTTTACAGGAGTTTCCAAATCTACGTATTTTAAGATAACAGGAAAAAGGCTATCATCTGAAGGAGGGGAGCATTGGAAGTGTTTGAATCAGAGCTGCTGGGAGTATATGAGGGAGGAAAGGAAGGAAAGAAAGTGATGAAATTATATTTTAATTAAAAACTTATTTTAGAAAATTTACTCTGATACTGTAGGTAGTTCTTGAAGAACTTAGGCACATAAAGCAGAGGCAGCAGAAGGTTTAGAAAGAAAATAACTGAATAAAATAATCTGTAAGCAGTTTTTATATAATAATAACTGCTGAGCAGTGGTGGCACACGCCTTTAATCCCAGCACTTGGGAGGCAGAGGCAGGTGGATTTCTGAGTTCGAGGCCAGCCTGGTCTACAGAGTGAGTTCCAAGACAGCCAGGGCTACACAGAGAAACCCTTAAAAAAAAAAAAAAAAACAAAGCACAGGAGACTATCAGTTTGAGAGTAGGGTGATGTACAAGGAAATAGATGGAATAAAGAGAGAAAGAAAAGTATTATAATTCTATATTAATAAAAATGTGTTGAAAAAATAAACATGCATCTTTTTTTCTGGTAAGGGCCATTGCTTTTTTACTCTAAAAATAATACAGAAAGGAAAAGCAAATAGAAGATAGTAGTTCAGATATCAAAGTAATGATAACTCTCTCTACAGAACAATAGACCTGCTGAAAAATGTTTCTGAAGATGTGGAAGTACAAAGATCCATGCATCCTATGCCCTGGTGTAATTGTCAGCCCGTTGTAGACAAGTACACCTCTGAAGATAATAAAATGCCTGAAGTAGATGTTTTCATATAATAAGAAAATGCCATACTAGAATAAACCTTAAAATATCATTCAGCATTCATTATGAAGGTATTATAATGTATCACTTAAGAAATGGTCTTCCTAACATCATTTTTCTTTTCATGTGTGTGTGTGTGTGTGTGTTTGTGTTTGCATGTGTGTCTGGGGGGGAGAGACAGAGAGAGGGGAGGAGCACGAGGAGAGAGGGAGGAAGATGAGGGGGGTTCATGTAAACTGGCATAGAACACATTATGTACAAAAAGATCACTTTGAATTTCTGAACTTTCTATTTTTCCCTCTCTAGTGCTGGAATTATAAGCATGTGGCATCATTTTATTCTGTACTAAGAAAAAAAAAAAACCAACAACAGTGGGGGGGGGGGACCCAAAACTCAAAAAACAAAACCAAAAAAACCTTCAAACCTTAGCAAGGACTAGACTGACTGAGCTTGCTCTGCCCCGAGGGCAGAAAAATGCAGCTCAGTAAACTTTATTCTATTCATCTTAGGATCCCTCAGAGGATAGGGTGAACATCGAGGGCACCTATCTCCCACAGGAGAAAGCCATGAAGCATAAAGCAGTTTGCCACCAGTCTAAATCTTGCTGAGATGTTTAAATTCTCATTGAGGCTACGACTTAGGGAGAGTCCTTAAGTCAAGTTTGTGCAATATTTTGCAGACCATTGGCAGAAAATCCAGGAATGCAAATCCAGTGCTGGACTGCATGTATCTTCATGGTATGTGTATACACACTTGCAGATTCACAGTCTAGGAAATATGATGGGCTGAGAGAACTCTATATTATATATATATATATATATATATATATATATATATATAATAAACTCTATATTATATATATTATATATATATATATATATAATAAATATATATAGCTATTCACTATCCTCAGCCAGTCAAGAATAAGAAGGATATAAAAAAAGCAACCTGAAAACTATACAAATCCCAAGTATGATGAGGAGCATAACATCTATACAACCCATACCAGCATGGTGACTCTACCTTCATTTGACCTAGAAGAGTGTTATAGTCGACACTTTTGCGACTTGGAAAGGCAAGTTTCAATATCTGAGGTTGAGAATAAGCAGTCATACTTGTCAAAGTCAAATCGCAGAGTAACTATCCTCAAAACCAAAGTTGCCCACTACCAACCTCCTGCCCTCCCCCACCCCCAAATTCTATGTAACCTCTTCAACATCAGAGAGAAATAGAGAGCATGCCACTAAACACTCCTTTGTGTGGAGAGCAGCGACTACCACAAGGTGGAATGTTAATCATTCTCTGAGTTCTTACATGTGTATCCATGAGATCTATGGTGGAGATGGCCTCATAATAATGGATACTTATTTTATGAAAGTTCTGTGAGTTTGAAAAGAGAATAATGTTGTCCTTATTTACATGGCATATATAAATGAATGCTTCTTGTATCTTGTCTTTATACTTATCATGTATACATTTGATTCTTTCCATATCTTCACTTTTAGCACCCTGAACCTCTCTAAGATATCTTTATTATCATGACCTTGAAAGTAAAAGAAACTATTGGCTCAGAATCCCTACGACCAAGTTCTCAGCACAACAGAGATTGATTTGCTCCAGAGGGACAGAGGCCAGGGAATAAGAAAACAAAGACAGAAGATAGAGGATGAAGAAGAAGGGAAAGGGAACAAAAAATGGAAAGAAGGGTATTTGTCCTGTGGAGAAAGAAAGAATTGCTTTTATATAGAGAGCAGACATGACATGTATGGAGAGATATCCATGACATATAGAAAAAATGGAATTTGTAAAGTTAAAATAGGAAATCTCTTATTACAATGAGGTACCTAGTTTTAATTTGGTATGTTAATTTCGTGACCTGAAGGGGGCTTTTGGTTGCTGGACTTCAATACTCTGATAGCTGGATCTTGGTAGTAAGCTTCAGGTGGTGGAATTAGCCAAATAAAGAAATAGACTTTGGGAGCAATGTTTAGGAATGTAATCTAACAGTTTTTAGCAAGGCAAAGAGAATTAGAGAGAAGGGCAAAGCCTGCCAGACCCAAGCTTGCCATGTTTGAGCTGTCCAGTGTCTGTCCAGACCTTATTTTATATATCCATGAAGCCAAGTTCTTTCAAGTCTCAATGAATGTGCATTGTGTCTGTGTAGCTGCATGCTGACATAGTAAGTTTTAGTAGAAGCAACATCACACTCAGTGGTCTGTAACACTCATCCCACTCAACAAATACTGAGTAGCTTTGGTTCTTAAGCCATATCATTCCAGATGCTATTTACAAAATGGATTTTAAGTTTTGTACGACCTGTGAAGTTAAAATACATAATGCAATAGCCAAACAGATTACAGAGATCTATAGGGGCTTCTTGCTATGAATTATTTCCACATTCATTATCTGTGAATGGTCTACTTACCTGCATCACACTGTAAAGGAGCTTGTTAACATTTATGGACTACTGTTGCAGTTTAGTTCCTTAAGTGAAAACAGCACAGAAAACTGTGTTTAAATAGAGGAGACAACAGAATTCTCATCTAATATCTATTTCTTGGGGTATGTTGAATTATATCTTCTGATTTTTAAAGTGGATATATTAATTGTGATACACCTCAATGTTATTTTGTGACTCAAATATCATATACTTCAGGTTGCTTATTGCAAATATAATTACATATACACATATAATTAATTATACATACATATTGTACATTAAATAATCTATGGTGAGGCTTTGCTTACATTAAAATTTTGACACCAGTTTTAGTAGCTCAAATATTTGATTTATGGTTATTATAATATATTCTAGACCCATTACAATTTGGTGTGACTTTATTCCTCTCAGTGTAACGAGGTTGCATGGTTAGAAAGAGATCCAGTGTTAATTCTCTCACAGCATGCACAGATTTTCTGAAATGCACACCTTCAGTTACTTAGGATAAAATGTCTTGATGAATCCCAGCGCAACAAGAACAGAATGCAGAAAGA
Source organism: Arvicanthis niloticus (assembly GCF_011762505.2). Classification (NCBI taxonomy): domain Eukaryota; kingdom Metazoa; phylum Chordata; class Mammalia; order Rodentia; family Muridae; genus Arvicanthis; species Arvicanthis niloticus. The sequence goes on from NC_133429.1 coordinate 24,333,784, forward strand.
TCTCCTATTTCCCTTATCTTGGGAACATTTCTGTGCCTAATAAAGTCTTTAACAGGTTGGTTAAGGGTTTACTGATTTCTTGCTTTTTCCCTTAATCTTCTTAATGTTTTGTGTGCCATCCAAAATTGGTACTTTGTCAATTTGAAGTGCATTTCAGACTTCAAAAGAAAAAAAATCACTCTTAATTTTCTGTTCCTTAACTTGTCTGTCTCTCCAGAGAAACAAATCAAATATGTGAATCAATGCAGCATCCTATTACTCTAAACTGATTTAGGATATAATTAAATTGTCTATTCTGAATAAAAGATAAATTTGTTTTTATTAATGCAACGCCACAGCATAAATTATGGATCTGAAATCATAAATCTCAAAAACTGCTTATTAACTTCCTGAGAACCAACATGAAAATATTAAAATGTAGAACATTTCCCATAGCGTTCTAGATATTCTACTAAACCATTCATTTTTCTCATCAAGTGATTAGATTGTTGTTCTGGTATTGAAAATGCACTTCCTGGTAAGATTAGACATATACATGTTCAGCAATGCTGCATATCTTTGGAAATATCATAAACATTCTTATGCCATGATAATTTACATAATTATTACCACACAATATGAATCCTATTTTTAAATATAATTAACAGTGTTGTAAATTACAGTTAATCATCCTAGCCATTTTTTCTCTCAAGCAAAACATATCTAACTGGATTTCAGAACATACTATATGTACCCTAATAATTTCTCTTTTATAAACAGCATATGGACTTCATGTTTCTCATGCATATCTTTATCAATATGGTAACTTACCCAAGATTGAGAAATCCTTTGCCTTGGTGTTTTATTTTATACTTGGCACCATTCCTGAGTATGTGCTATAAACATACATAACTAACTGTAAATAGACATCCCTGGGGGTTCTGTACACTTATCTTGTGTCAGGTACTTTAATACATTATTATAAATCTTCTTATTAAACATGTACTAAAGAGATCATGTATTTACATCTATTTGACTTTTCAGTTTCTTTAGATAACAAAGAATTATTAACAGATGTCACTGAGTAAACTTAACAGAGAACTGTTTTAGTCAGTTAGTAAAGTATAGAGTTAAAATTTAAATTCTGGCCAGAACTTTTCAACTCAGATGGACCTAATATAAGTTGAGAGGTAAGCTGGTGATGGAGGTGCATATCTTATTTCCAGCACTGGGGAGGCAGCAGCAGGAAGATCTCTGAATTCGAGGTAGCCTTGTCTACAGAGAGAGTTCCAGGACAACCAGGGTTATGCAGAGATATCTTGTCATGAGTAACAAAACCAAGGAGTGGGGAGAGAGAGGAATAGACAGAAAGGGATGGATGGATGGATGGATAAATAGAGGGAGGGAGGGAGGGAGGGAGGGAGGGAGGGAGGGAGGGAGGGAGGGAGGAAGAGAATTATTTTTAGGGTTTAATTCATTGTTGTCAAGAAAAATGAATTCTTTATAACATAGTGACTTTCCAAAAGCTGTATCTAGGTCTTGTACATTGTTTATTTAGGACGCTCTTGATTGTGCATGTAAAAAAGAAAAAAAATTAAGTTCATGCATATGTCACCAAATGACATAATGGGGCTTAATTTAAAATGTACACATTTTAAAAGGTTGTGGTCTTATGTTTAGTTCTTTGATCCACTTGGACTTGAGCTTTGTGCAGGTGACAAATATGTAACTATTTTCATTTTTCTACATACAGACTGCCAGTTAGACCAACTGCATTTATTGAAGATGTTTTCTTTTTTTTTCTCATTGTATAGCTGTGTCTTCTTTGTCAAAGATCCAGTGTCTCTGTTTGGTTCTATTTCTGGGTCTTCAATTCTATTCCATTGATTAACATGTCTGTCTCTTTTCCAATAACATGCATTTTTTTTTTTAAATCACTATTGCTCTGTTGCATAGCTTGAGCTCAAGGATGATGACTTCCCAGAAGTTCTTTTATTGTTAACAATTGTTTTCACTATTCTGGTTTTTTTTGTTTTGTTTTGTTTTTCTAGATGAATTTGAGAATTGCTCTTTCTATGTCTTTGAAGAACTGTGTTGGGAATTTTCATGGGGATTGCATTGAATCTGTAGATTGCTTTTGGTAAGATGGCCATTTTTTACTATGTTAGCTCTACCAATCCATGAGCATTCAAAATCTCACCATTTTCTGAAGTCTTCAATTTCTTTCTTGAGAGACTTGACATTCTTGTCATACAGATTCTTTTTTTTTTTTTACTTGTTTGGTTAAAGTTACCCGAAGACATTTTATATTATTTGTGACTACTGTGAAGGGTGTTGTTTCCCTAATTTCTTTCTTAGCCCATTCATCATTTGTATAAAAAAGGCTACTGATTTATTTGAGTTAATTTTATATTAAGTCACTTTGCTGAATTTGTTTATCAGCTGTAGAAGTTCTCTCATAGAATTTTTGTGGATGCATATATATACTATTTATCATCTGCAAATAATGATACCTTGACTTCTTTGCCAATTTTTATCCCCTTGGTCTCTGCTTTTTGTTTTTCTTGCTCTAGCTAAAACTTCAAGTACTATATTGAGTAGATACAGAGTGAATGGGCATCCTTGTCTTGCCCCTGATTTTAGTAGAATTGCTTCAAGTATCTTTCCATTTAATTTGATATTGGCTGTTGGCTTCCTGTATATTGCTGTCATTATATTTAGGTATGGGCTTTGCATTACTGATCTCTCCAATACTTTTAAAATGTAGAAGTGTTGTATTTGTTGCATGCTTTTCAGCATCTAATGAGATGATCATGTGATTTTTTTTCTTTGAGTATTTTTTAATATATGGATTTTTGTATATTGAACCAACTTTGCACTCCTGGGATGTAGCCTACTTGATTATGGTGAATGACTGTTTTAATGTGTTCTTGGATTCAGTTTACTAGTATTTTATCAAATATTTTTTGCACTGATATTCATAACTGAAATTGGTCAAATTCATCATTGGTCAAATTGGAGAAATTCATAATTAAAATTTGTGTGGTTTAGGTACCAGAGCAATTGTGGCTTCAAAGAGTGAATTAGGCAGTGTTGCTTCCATTTTTATTTTATGAAATAGTTTAGATGTGTTGGTATTAGCTCTTTTTTGAAGCTCTGGTAGAATTTCACACTAAAGCCATCTAGTCCTGGGCTTTTTTTTTTTGGGGGGGGGGGGGTTAATGACTTCCTTTATTTCATTAGGGGATATGGGCCACCAACCAGGAAACATACAGTAGCTGGTCCAAGGGCCCCAACACATATACAGCAGAGGACTGCCTGGTCTGGTTTCAGTGAGAGAAGATGACCTTAACCTTTGAGAGACGTGAGGCCCCAGGGAGTAGGGAGGCCTTGGGGAGGTAAAACCTCTTAGAGACAGGGGGAGGAGGAATGGAATGAGGAACTAACTGTGGGAGAGCAGACTGGGGTGGGTGTAATGACTGGACTGTAAAGAATTAAAAGTAATAAAAAATAAAATAAAAAAAAGGGTTATGGCCTTTATGACCTTGTTACAAGCAAATATTTTTAAAGAAAACCAACAAAAATTAATATATTTATCTATGTTAATACTGAAAACCTTTATTAAGTCAAAAGAAATTATTAAAATCTAAAGAGTGCCTACAGGATAGATTTATTGTAAAGCACCATAGATAAAGAACGTGTAATGTAAATGGTCAATATGTCTGCTAGGATACAGAGTTTCTGTTGTATTTAGATACTTTTTTTCTTGTACATTATGTTCCTCATTTCCAACCTCATTTGTATATCATTATAGTTCAGTATATATGTGCTTATAGCCCAGTTTAGGAGAATACTATGGTAGTTTTTGACTTTTTCTTTTGTCTCAATATTCGGAAATGCACATCAAAGCCTGTGGCTACCATAGAAGCTAGAAATTGGAGATAGTACATTCAAATTAGATAAAAGGATGATTTAGTTGGACATAGAATTTTGAACCATCCACCTACCAGCCTTCAGTGTGCTTCATAATTTATGTTTTAGAAATACTTCAAACCTGCTTTCATAAACTTATTCAATCATGTACTCAAAAATCTTAATAAAATCCCTATTGCTGTGTTTAAAATATGTCTCTCTGAATAGGTAAAATTCTATATCATATTAAAAAAAAACAAGATCAAGTGCAGATAGATTTCAAATGTAATCCTTAAAGGCAAATGAGTGCAGCAATATTAAAAGTTGTTTGTTTTTTCATAATGTCATATATTTATATAGAGCAGTTTGATTCTATTTACCACCTTTTATTTCCTACCACCCATATTATCCATATTTCTCACCCCCCTCTTTAGAAATAAAATAGAATAAAATAGCCTTTTTACAAAATGATCCTTTAGGTTTTAACCAAAACTACATGTATGGCCATAGATAAGTAATTATCCATGGAAGTTTGATAGGTTAATTATTTAGTGTCCAAATAAAAGCAAGGACTGTCCATCTTTTAGAAGTCATCAGGTAAGCAATAAGAAATATAATCCCATGAGCCCATCCCTGATCTATGATTAACTGTTTACAGATCTAGTCTTGTGCTGGTACAGTGTAGAGTAACTTTTATTCCATACGTTGTTGCTCTGGCAAGAGATCAATCCAAAGATTGTGTGATCTGGCTAAAATACAGACATAGATTTAATCCCAGGAGACTGGGCAAGCAGATGTCGAAGTTCAAGGGGAGCCCAGTACAGAGCAAGTTTCAGGTAAAGAAAAGATTAGGTCCAGGTGTGGTGGTACACCCTTTTAATCCCAACACTAGGGAGACAGAGGCATTCAGATCCCTGAGTTCTAGTTAGTCCTGTTCTATCAGTTCTGTTGAGTTGATGAGTTGAGAGAGAGTTTATTGGAGTTGAGTTTGTGGCAGTTAGTGAAACTTCAGATGCAGTTTTGCCTACAGAGTTTTATAGAGACAATTTGATGAGAGAATAAGCTAGTCACTGCTAAAGGCAGAATGAGCCAGAAGATTAGAACAGATTGCTAGAATTAGTTTGAGGCCAAGCAGAGCAATCCAGTCAAAGTTGAGAGAAACCAGTTTGACTCAGTCAGCTAGAAGAGAAGTTTGATCCAGAACAGCTAATTTGAACCAGCCAGGGTGAGTTTACTCCAAGAGTTAATTCTTGGAGGCTAGTAAGATTTTATGGAGGCTAGAAGCTTCCAGAACTAGGTCTAGGTTTGCAGACAGAGGCAATAATCCTCACAGATGGCAATTCCATCTAGCAAATAAAAGTTATTTTTACTGAGCCAATGTAGTCAAGCAGGCAAGCACATCTGCTAAGAGATGGTGTTTGCAACGAGTATGTCATATCTTGAAATTAGCATTTTATATATCTTCTCCATGCCTTCAAACTCTTAAACTTTTTCCATTTTCCTTTCTACAATCTTGGATATAGATAGAGGTCTTCAAATATCCAATTTAGGACTGGGGAGAGAAAGAGTCTCTTTGTGATCTCTAATAACTAAACTTTTGTTAAAGAAAACAAATAGAAATTAAAACATTGAACTGTGTTAATATTGAAAAAGAATTCTGTTCATCCAAAACAAGAGACTCAAGCAGAAGAGAAAAATGGCATCAAAAGTTGGTAGAATATATAAATTATAAGCATAGACATATAATATGAGATTATTTGAAATAAGATATGGCATGCAATTTAACTGCAAACATGAGAAATTTGTTAATCTTAAGACAAATTAAAACAAAAATTGGAGTTTAAAAAATTAAAAATTATTTTTCATTATGCATATGTGTCTTTTCTGGGAGTTCTGTAAAAGTTTTTATGTCCTGGCTAGACTAGATGGTATTAGATCTTTTGGAGTTGGAATGACACATATTTATAAACCAAGTGACATAGTTGCTGAGATATAACTAGGTCCTTCCTAAGAGCAATATGTACTCTTACTTGCCATGCCATCTCACTAAGTGAAAATAATTAGAGTGTACATATAAGTCTAAAATTATATGACTGCTTATAAAAGCAAACAAACAAGCAAGTGAACAAACAGAAAACCTTCTGTTTGAAGAAATTGATACTATTGTTTGTGTCCATTAGCTCATTTACATTCTAGATCTGTTTTGCTATGTTGAATATAACAAGTGAAAAATACTTGAATTATCCAGCATTTCTGTTTCAAGGTGTATGCTGAAATAATATATTTACATGAAGCAGTGTGTCTGGTGTTTGCTAAATGTCAAATTACAAATAATTTGGATATCTTTCATCAATAAAATAGATCAATGTTTGATTTATATGCACAAAGAACTACTGAAGTGCAGCATAAGTAAATACCTTAATAACTTCATGAAGCAATATTGACAGATGTCAGAAACATAGTACTGAAAAAGGAAACCAGCCTCAAAGAACACATTGTGTTCCATCTATATAAAATACTAAATATATGTTTAACCCATTGTTGCACTAAAAAATAGTTGTTATCCTCTCAAGAATGGTAAATAACTGGAGTAATAAAGGAGGCAGGGCTACTTACTGTAAGTAATAAACTCTTGGTTCATTTGGAGTTAGCCACACAAACATTTTGCACAGAACAACATGTCCAGCACCTCAGTCAATGAAAAAGACTTTTCTTTCTGAATTATTCTGAAATTACATAGTTAAAAACAAACAAACCAAAACCAGCCTTTTTCAAAACCAGCAGAGACTATATCTGAGAGTGGTCCCATAAACATCATGGTCTAATATGATAGACATTAAGCACCAGCTATATTAATAAGGGTGTTAATGTGAGTTCTAATACATATGTTTAAAGGTAACTGTAGATGCTTCTAAGGGTGCTAAGATACATACTTATGAATTATTAAGATGTGGGTAAATCCAAAGATTGAGGCAAATAGGGAAGATTATGAAGGCATAAGACAAAGGAAATAATAGACAGCGTGACAGCACAGACTGAAACAGTGGCAGGTAAGATCTACAGGCACCAAACCCAGACAAGTGCTTGCTGACAGGAGCCTGATATAGCTATCTCTTTGTACAAAGCTCAAATCCAAGTGGATCAAAGACCTCCACATAAAACCAGATACACTGAAACTAATAAAAGAGAAAGTGGAGAAAAGCCTCCAACACATAGGCACAGCGGAAATTTCCCTGAACAGAACACCAATGGCTTATGATCGATGATCAATAATAAACAAATGAGACCTCATAAAATTGCAAAGCTTCTGTAAGGCAAAGGAGACACTGTCAGTAGGACAAAACAGCAACCAAGAGACTGGAAAAAGATTTTTACCAATCCTATATATGATAGAGGACTAATATCCAATACATACAAAGAACTCAAGAAGTTAGGTTCCAGAGAATCAAATAACCATATTAAAAACTGGGATACAGAGCTAAACAAACTATTCTCAACTGAGGAATATTGAATGACCAAGAAGTACCCTGAAATTCCACCTCACACCAGTCAGAATGGCTAAGATCAAAAAGACAGGTGACAGCAGATGCTGGTGAGGATATGGAGAAAGAGAAACACTCCTCCATAGTTGGTGGGATTGCAAGCTGGTACAACAACTCTGGAAATCTGTCTGGTGGTTCCTCAGAAGACTGGACATAGTATTACTTGAGTACCTAGCCATACCACTCCTGTGCATATATCTACAAGAATCTCCAATATACAAGGACACCTGCTCCACAGCCTTATTCATAATGATCAGAAGCTAGAAAGAACCCAGATGTCCTTCGACAAAGGAATGGATACAGAAAATGTGGTACATTTACACAATGGAGTATTACCCAGCTTTTAAAATAAATGATTTCCTGAAATTCTTAGGTAAATGGATGGAACTAGAAAATATCATCCTGAGTGAGGTAACCCAATCACAAAAGAACACACATAGTATACACTCACTGATAAGTGGATATTAGTTTCAAAGCTTGGAATACCCAAGATACAATTCAGAGATCATATGAAGCTCAAGAAAGAACAAAATGTTCAGTCCTTCTTAGAAAGGGGAACAAAATACTCAAGGAAAGAAATATGGAGACAAAGTGTGGAGCAGAGACTGAAGGAAAGGCCATCCCAAGACTGCCCCACCTGGGAATACATCACATCTTGCTGCTGCCAAGAAATGCTTGCTGACAAGAGCCTGATATAGCTGTCTCCTGAGAGGCTCCGCTAGAGCCTGACAAATACAGATGCAGATGCTTGAAATCAACCATTGGACTGAGCACAGGGTCCCCAATGGAGGAGTTAGAGAAAAGACTGAAGGAGCTAAAGGGGTTCGCAACCCCATAGGAAGAACAACAATATTAACCAACCAGACTTCCGAGAGGTCCTAGGAACTAAACCACCAACCAAAGAGTACACATGGAGGGATCCATGGCTCCAACTGCATATGTAGCAGAGGAAGGCCTTTTGGGCATCAGTTAGCAGAGATGCCCTTGGTCCTATGAAGGGTCAATGCCTCAGTGTAGGGCAATGGCAGGGTGGGGAGGTGAGAGTGCGTGGGTAAGTAGGAGAACACCCTCATAGAAGCAGGAGGATGGGGATGGGCTAGGAGGTTTCTGGAGGGGAAACAAGATAAGGAAAAGGGATGACATTTGAAATGTAAATAAAAAATATCCAATCAAAGAAAGTAAAAAAGTAAAAGTAACATGTAACATATATATACAAAGTATATATTTATGTAAGGTTTATATATACCTTAAAAAGCATAAAGTAAAAAAAAAACTGCATATATGCTGCACATTGAGATTATTCCATGCTTATTTCCTGACTTCATATAATGTAAACACATTTTCTAGAGTAAAGAGTGATAGACTGTATGAAGAAAATATCAAGGATGACTGCCAATTTGTTAATTCAGTAGTAGGCTAATTTGTTTTGATATAAAAGAGGGAGTTAGAAAACGGTGATGTTAAATTACTCATTCAGAGGGCAAAATAATTTATGCTAAATAGGTGATTACCTAAAAGCTAAAATGAGAGATCCGTTAACTTGAGTGAATTACTCATAACTCTAAAATAACTTCTTGGCTTTGTGTTTACCAAAAAGATTTGGAAATATATAATAAATGAAAACTTGAATCCCATCTGTCAATCAGAATTTACTCAGATTGTGTAACAGTGTTCCTGGGAGATAAGAAGAAACATAATCACTCCAGAAAAGGCACCAAGAACAAACCAAATTAAGGATACCAGCAAAGTCCAACTTGCTGAACCAGTGAGTTTTATTAGAAGGTCCCTGTCAAGAATGTGTGTGAGAAGTTCCTCAGAGGAGCAGAAATGAAGCAATAAAAGTTGCATTACCATAGCCCGCCACAGCATGAGTGACAGCTCATGAAATCCAGAAATGTGTAATCCACTGCACCACCTGCAGGACACTCAGAACTTTGGACAGTTAGTCTGAAATTATACAAACCTACTCAGCTTACCTGAGTATGCCTCTTAGAAGGTCTTTCTCTTTGAATACATTAAGGGAAGGAGATTCCTAGTAATTCTTAACAGCATCAGAGACTATTGGAGCTTGATGAGCTTTCCTAAAGGACAATGGATTTCATCTCTTCTAAAAACACAATATTGTTCACCTCCTCTTTAATATCTTGTGTTTGGCAGAGTTTTCCTCCAGGATCTTGGAAGAGAATTGTCATACAACAACCCAGAGGAACAGCATCAGACAGAGCTCTCTATTAAGACCCTCATAGGGTATGACCTATCTTGTTCTGGAGGTAAAGATAAACATGGAAATGAAGTCTACTTGAGACTGATACTCAGGGAAGAAGCTTGGAGCACTGAAGTATGAGCTAATGCTATTGGCACCAACCCCATTGATCAGGTGAGTCACATTTGGTCAGATTAACTAATGTCCTCTTGGTTAAAGTGAACTGCCTATGTGCTTCAACCACCAAACTTCACAGTACAAAATATTTTAGTATTTGTTATAACATACCAAAACTTGTCATGTTCTACTTGCTCATAACGTAGCTGTGATGAATTCTTAAGTTGTAATAAGTTTTAGTTTTTCCTGGTTTGTATTAGAAAAAAAAAGAAACTCTAATACAATAAAGTCCATTAGTGCTCCGTTCGCGTAACCCTCACTACCTACTTATTTTAAATGGGTGTCCATCAATTTACTCAATTTCAGAATTTTTCCTTGCATGTTGTAATGGATTCATATCTGTTGGGTTTGCCCATAAAAGTGATTGCATTTTCTGAATGCCTTACTGTAATTTGAGAAACAAGCTTCTACCTTTTGGTATGCTAATATAGTTTCCCTGAGTTCCAGGAACTTCACTGCCCTGAGAAAATAACTGTTTGAAAAAAATGCATATTTATATGTTTTGTATGTGTGTACAAAAGAATGTTATTTCTCACTTTTACATTAGTGTGTGAGCTTTTCAATACTAGTATAAAGCAATGGTTACTTTTCCTCCCATCTAAATTTTGGTAAAAAGACAAAGCACCTACACTTAATTTTGCTGGTTATTTAATTATAAATAATAGATTAATTTTAAATCATTCCCTTATAATACTAATATTTTACATATCCCTTTTTACTTTAACTTTTGGTTTTCTGTGAAAATTTAACTTTGTTGCATAATTTAAATACGAATGTGAATGAGGAAATAAAAGGCAGCTGGGGAATTCAGAGGAAGGGCTGAATGGCTCAGAAAGGAGATTTAGGAAACATTTTACTGACTAGGATTAACTGTCAACTTGGCCTTGAAAGTGATGGATACTGAAGAGAAGATTATTTATTTTGAGAGAATAAAATATACCATAGGCAAAACCTTCAACTTATAAAGAACATGCATACACTGTTCAAGTAAGGAAGGATTCTCTCTGTGAGTGAAGAATTGACTGCAGGAGTTAGAATCGAGGACGATTAAGTTATGAGGTCAGTTGCACTTGATATGAGGTTCATATAGATCAAGATAAACAGTGAACACATACCAGAGGAACTGAAGCTTCCATAGGTTCTAACACTTTACTGACACTAATCTATATTATCTCTAGGTAGTACCTACATTATTTTTGTTCCATCAGAAAACATTCAGTAAACACCTTTGGTGATTGAGAATATCCTGTGAATCATATAAAAAGAGGAATAAAAAACCCTCAAAAACCAAAAAAAAAAAAAAAATAGTTCTTTCAGTTATAATAAAGAGTGGCTTTGAAACATGGCAGTGAGAAATTGGTTTGAGAAAGACTAAATAGGAGGCTAGGAAAAAACAGATTGGATTTGAGATTACTTGTTTTTCTAACTGTAAGCACTTAGATGAGAATTTGTATTAGTATCAAAAGTTTAAAGATGGTTTTATAAAAATAGGCAGTTGTATATGGTAGCATTAAATCACAATGAAACCTGTCTGTGTGTAATAATGTTTACAGACATCTAAAACTATATCAGGCAGAGAATAGTATTATAACATGTGGTTGAGTTTATATATTCTTTTTTGTTGCAGGCAATTCTGAAAAATGTCTTTGAACATTGGATCAATTTTGTGTGTTTGCCAGTATATTTTTTTCTGTGACAGCAAAAATATTCAAGAGATAACCAGAAATTGGATCTGAAATAACAGTTGAGTTCTGGAATTGTGTTTTCTTTCTGCTGATGAATAATTGGTTTGTATCTAAAAGTAATATTTTCTGATAGGCTGGAGTATCCCATGGCATCTCTGAAAATATTTTTTCCCTGTGCACAAAAATTGATCCCAAAGATTAAAGAATTCATGGCTGTAATTTTAAGTTGGGTTTATTGACACCCATTCTTATTGAGTGTGAAAACAGATTGATGAGCAATTTGTTTTAATCCTCCTGTGGAAAAGTGGGATTACTCAAGAGGATTGTTAGTAGTTTGATGGTTTTATTTTTCTAGTACAATTTGCCAACTTTAATAACCAAGAAAAACTAATTTGCTTTTAAATTATAAAGTTTAAGAGTTATATTGCATAGCAAAGAACAGATAAGAAAGTCCCTTGGAAATTATACTTTGTTTAAATTTTTAAATAAGCGGAAAGAAAGATAACACAAAACACCATCAAATAGAACCTCACATTGCATTAAAAAATGAATAGGTAAATAGTTTAACTTTTTAAAAATATAGTTATTTTATCTACTTATATCCCAAATACTCTTCCCCCTGCCAGTCCCCCCTCCCAGGATTCTTCATCCCATACCCAGTCCCTTTCACCTCTGAAAGAATACTTCCTCATCCCCCTGCTGTCCCTCTTCCCTTGGGCATCTATTCTCTATAGGATTAGGAACATCCACTTCCACGGAAGCCAGACAAGGCAGTCCTCTGCTCCATATATGCCAGGGACCTCAGAGCAGCCCTTGTAGGCTCTTTGGTTGGTGGCTTAGTCTTTCGGAGCTCCCAGGGGTCTGGGATAGTTGACACTTTTGGTTTTCCTATGGGCTTGCAAAACCCTTAAACTTTTTCAATCTGTACCCTAACTCTTCCTTAGGGGTCTACTCCCTCAGGCCAATGTTGGGCTGTAAGTATCTGCATCTGTCACAGTTAGCTGCTAGTAGTGTCTCTTAGAGGACAACCATGCAAGACTCCTGTCCACAAGCACAACATAGCATCAGTAATAGTGTCAGGGTTTGGTACCTGAGAATGGGATGGGTCCCAAGTTGGAATGGTAATTAAATGGCCGTTCCTTCAGTTTCTGCTTCATTTTGTCCCTGCATTTCTCTTAGACCAGAACAATTCTGGGTCAAAAATTTTGAAGGTGGATTGCTTCCCTATACTGGGGGATTCTGTCTATCTATTGGAGGTGGTCTCTTCAGATTCTATTTCCCCACTGTTGGGCATTTCTACTAAGGTCACCCTTCCATTGAGTCTTGGGAGCTTCTCACATCCCAGGTCTCCGGGATATTATAAAGTTTCCCCCTACCCTCCCTCCAATACATGCAGTTGCATATTGCTATTCATTTTCTGGCCATTTGGGCTTTTCTCCTTTCTCCCCCATGCCTGGTTCTGCTCCCTTTCAAATTCCCCTCCCCTTCCCCATCCCAGTCGTTTTCTTTCTCTGCCTCTCGTGATTATTTTGTTCTACCTTCTAAGTGAGATTGAAGCATTCTTACTTGGGCCCTCCTTTTTGTTAAACCTCTTAAGGCCTGTGGCTTATGTCAGGCATAGTCTGTAGTTTTTGGCTGAGTACTTATCCACTTATCAGAGAGTACATACAATGCATGTCTTTTGGGGGTTGGGTTACCTCACTCAGTATGATCTTTTCTAGTTCCATCCATATGCCTGCCAAGTTCATGATGTCATCATTTTAATAGCTGTATAATATTCCATTGTGTAAATGAACCACATTCTCTGTATCCACTCCTCAGTTGAGGGACATCTGTGTGGCTTCCAGCTTCTGGCTATTACAAATAAGGCTGCAATGAACATAATGGAGTATGTGTCCTTGTGTTATGGTGAAGCATCTTTGGGTATATTCCCAAGAATGCTATACCTGGATGTTCAGATAGAACTATTTCTAAATTTCTGAGGAACCAGTAGATTGATTTCCAGAGTGGTTGTACCAGTTTACAAGCCCCAACAGTAATGTAAGAGTGTTCTCCTGCTCCAGTCTGAGGCCTGTGGGTAAGTGCACCCAGGAGCCCCCCAGACACATTCTGGGGGATCCATAGAACCCATAGCCAGCGCTAGCACGCCCCTTCTGCTGCTCGCCCCTCCTGCAGTCTGAGGCCTGCGGGTAAGTGCACCCAGGAGCCCCCCAGACACATTCTGGGGGATCCATAGAACACATAGCCAGCACTAGCACGCTCCTTCTGCTGCTCGCCCCCCCTCCGGTCTGAGGCTTGCAGGGTCTGAGTCCCAGACCAGACCTCTACCAGGTCTGCAGTTGTGTGGACCCCGGATTCCACCTGAGACATACTGGAAGGTCCGCTCAACCCAGAGCCACAGAGGAACAACTGAACTCAGAGTGTCAGACAACATACCCTGAGATATCCAAGAGGAGACACTGCACCCAGAACAGCAGACATCTAGCTGGACTGCTACCTTGGAGGCACCATATCCTGAGGCATCCTAGAGATACCACTGTAATCAGGGCAGCTGGAAAAAAACCACAAAGACATCTGGACTCCTAGAAGACCAAACAAAAGCGAGACAACTGGAAAGACAGGCTTCAATCAGAGACAGAAGTACAGGTAGCACTAGAATTAACCAGATGGCAAAAGGCAGGCGCAAGAACGTATGCAACAGAAACCAAAGTTACATGGCATCATCAGAACCCAGTTCCCCCATCATAGCAAGCCCTGAACTCCCCATCACACCAGAAAAGCAGGACTCAGAATTAAAATCACTTCTCATGATGATGATAGAGGACTTTAAGAAAGACATAAATAACACTCTCAAAGAACAGATAGAAACCCTTAGAGAGGAAACACAAAAATCCCTTAAGGAATTACAAGAAAATGCAACCAAACAGGAGAAGGAATTAAACAAAACCATGCAGGATCTAAAAACGGAAGTAGAAACAATAAAGAAATCACAAAGGGAGAACACCCTGGAGATAGAAAACTTAAAAAAACGATCAGGAGTCATAGATACAAGTATTACCAACAGAATACAAGAGATGGAAGAGAGAATCTCATGTGCAGAAGATACCATGGAAAACATTGACACAACTGTCAAAGAAAATGCAAAATACAAAAAGCTACTAACCCAAAATATACAAGAAATCCAAGACACAATGAGAAGGCCAAACCTAAGGATAATAGGAATAGATGAGGGGGAAGACTCCCAACTTAAAGGACCAGTAAATATTCTCAACAAAATTATAGAGGAAAACTTCCCTAACCTAAAGAAAGAGATGTCCATAAATATACAAGAAGCCTACAGAACTCCAAATAGTTTAGACCAGAAAAGAAATACTTCCCGCCACATAATAGTCAAAACATCAAATGTACAAAACAAAGAAAAAATACTAAAAGCAGTAAGGGAAAAAGGCAAAGTAACATATAAAGGCAGACCTATAAGAATTACACCAGACTTCTCACCAGAGACCATAAAAGCCAGAAGATCCTGGACTGATATCATACAGACCCTAAAAGAACATAAATGTCAGCCCAGACTACTATACCCAGCAAAACTGTCAATCATTATTGATGGAGAAACCAAAATATTCCATGACAAATCCAAATTTACACAGTATCTCAACACAAACCCAGCACTTCAAAGGATAATTGGTGGAAAACTCCATCACAAGGAGGGAAACTACAACCTGGAAAAAGCAGGAAAGTAATCTTCCAAAAACCGTAAAAGAAGGTAGCTACACAAACATATCTCCACTGCCAATAACAAAAATAACAGGAAACAACGCTCATTTTTCCTTAATATCTCTTAATATCAATGGACTCAATTCTCCAGTAAAAAGACATAGACTATCAGACTGGATACGTAAACAGGACCCAACATTTTGCTGCATTCAGGAAACGCACCTCTGTGGAAAGGACAGACACTACCTCAGAGTAAAAGGTTGGAAAACAATCTACCAAGCAAATGGTCCCAAGAAACAAGCTGGAGTAGCGATTCTAATATCAAATAAAATCAGTTTTCAACCAGAAGTAATCAAAAAAGATAAAGAAGGACACTTCATATTCATGAAAGGAAAAATGTACCAAGAGGAACTTGCAATTCTCAACATCTATGCCCCAAATGTAAGGGCACCCACATACATAAAAGACACTTTACTAAAACTTAAAGCATACATTGCACCCTACACAATAATAGTGGGAGATTTCAACACCCCACTCTCAGCTATGGACAGGTCATGGAAACAGAAACTAAATCGAGACACAATGAAACTAACAGAAGTTATGAACCAATTGGACTTAACTGACATCTATAGAACATTTCACCCTAAAACAAAAGAATACACCTTCTTCTCAGCACCTCATGGTACCTTCTCGAAAATAGACCATATAATTGGTCACAAAACAGGCCTCAACAGATACAAAAAGATTGAAATAATCCCCAGCACCTTATCAGACCACCATGTATTAAGACTTGTCTTTGACATGGACAAAAACATCAGAAAACCGACATACACTTGGCAACTGAACAATGCTCTACTCAATGACAACTTGGTCAAGGAAGAAATTAAGAAAGAAATTAAAGACTTTTTAGATTTAAATGAAAATGAGGACACATCATATCAAAACATGTGGGACTCATTGAAAGCAGTACAAAGAGGAAAAATCATAGCTCTAAGTGCTCACAAAAAGAAAGTGGAAAGAGCATACATCAACAACTTGACAGCAAACCTGAAAGCATTAGAACAAAAAGAAGCTAGTATACCCAAGAGGAGTAGACGGCAGGAAATAGTCAAACTCAGGGCTGAAATCAACCAAGTCGAAACAAAAAGAACTATACAAAATATCAACAAAACCAGGAGCTGGTTCTTTGAGAAAATCAACAAGATAGACAAACCCTTAGCCAGACTAACCAAAGGGCGCAGAGACAGCATTCAAATTAATCAAATCAGAACTGAAAAGGGAGACATAACAACAGAAACAGAGGAAATTAAAAAAAATATCAGATCCTTCTACAAAGGCCTATACTCAACAAAATTGGAAAATCTGGAGGAAATGGACAATTTTCTAGATAGATACCAGGTACCAAAGTTAAACGAGGAGCAGATAAACCACCTAAACAGTCCCATAACGCCTAAAGAAATAGACACAGTCATTAAAAATCTTCCCACCAAAAAATGTCCGGGGCAGGATGGTTTCAGTGCAGAATTCTTTCAGACCTTCAAGGAAGACCTAATACCAATCCTCTTCAAGTTATTCCATCGAATAGAAACAGAAGGAACACTACCCAATTCATTCTATGAAGCTACCATTACACTCATACCTAAACCACAGAAAGACCCAACAAAGAAAGAGAACTACAGACCAATCTCTCATATGAATATTGATGCAAAAATACTCAATAAAATTCTCGCAAACCGAATCCAACAACACATCAAAACAATTATCCATCAAGATCAAGTAGGCTTTATCCCAGGAATGCAGGGATGGTTCAATATTCGGAAATCCATCAATGTAATCCACTACATAAATAAACTCAGAGAGAAAAACCACATGGTCATATCACTAGATGCTGAGAAAGCATTTGACAAAATTCAACATCCCTTCATGTTAAAAGTCTTGGAAAGATCAGGAATACAAGGCCCATATCTAAACATAGTAAAAGCAATATACAGCAAGCCAGTAGCCAACATCAAACTAAATGGAGAGAAACTTGAAGCAATCCCACTAAGATCAGGGACTAGGCAAGGCTGCCCACTCTCACCTTACCTATTCAATATAGTACTGGAAGTCTTAGCTAGAGCAATTAGACAACAAAAGGAAGTCAAAGGGATACAAATAGGAAAGGAAGAAGTCAAAATTTCACTATTTGCGGATGACATGATAGTATACTTAAGTGAACCTAAAACTTCCACCAGAGAACTCCTAAACCTGATAAACAACTTTAGCAATGTGGCTGGATATAAAATCAACTCAAACAAATCAGTAGCCTTCCTCTACTCAAAGGATAAACAGGCAGAGAAAGAAATCAGGGAAATGACACCCTTCACAATAGCCACGAATAAAATAAATTATCTTGGAGTGAATCTAACAAAGCAAGTGAAAGATCTGTATGACAAGAACTTCAAGTCTCTCAAGAAAGAAATTGAAGAACATCTCAGAAGATGGAAAGATCTCCCATGCTCCTGGATTGGCAAGATTAATTTAGTAAAAATGGCTATCCTGCCAAAAGCAATCTACAGATTCAATGCAATACCCATCAAAATTCCAAATCAATTCTTCATAGAGATAGAAAGAGCAATTTACAAATTCATTTGGAATAACAAAAAACCTAGGATAGCGAGAACTATTCTCAACAATAAAAGAACCTCTGGGGGAATCACCATTCCGGACCTCAAACTGTACTACAGAGCAGTAGTGATAAAAACTGCTTGGTATTGGTACAGAGACAGAAAGGACGATCAATGGAACAGAATTGAAGACCCAGAAATGAACCCGCATACCTATGGTCACTTGATATTTGACAAGGGAGCTAAATTCATCCAGTGGAAAAAGGACAGCATTTTCAACAAGTGGTGCTGGCTCAACTGGAGGTCAACATGTAGAAGAATGCAAATTAATCCATTCTTATCTCCTTGCACAAAGCTCAACTCCAAGTGGATAAAGGACCTTCACATAAAGCCAGGTACACTGAAAATATTAGAAGAGAAGTTGGGGAAGACCCTCGAATACCTAGGCACAGGGGAAAAGTTCCTGAACAGAACACCAATGGCTTATGCTCTAAGATCAAGAATCGACAAATGGGACCTCATCAAATTACAAAGCTTCTGTAAGGCAAAGGACACTGTCAACAAGACAAAACGGCAACCAACAGATTGGGAAAAGATCATTACCAATCCTACATCTGATAGGGGGCTAATATCTAATATTTACAAAGAACTCAAGAAATTAGACGCCAAACAACAAAATAACCCCATTAAAAAATGGGGTACAGAGCTAAACAAAGAATTCTCAACTGAGGAAACTCGAATGGCCGAGAAGCACCTTAAGAAATGCTCAACGTCCTTAGTCATCAGGGAAATGCAAATCAAAACAACACTGAGATACCACCTCACACCAGTCAGAATGGCTAAGATCAAAAACTCAGGTGATAGTAGATGCTGGCGAGGATGTGAAGAAAGAGGAACACTCCTGCATTGTTGGTGGGGTTGCAAGCTGGTACAACCACTTTGGAAGTCAGTCTGGCGGTTCCTCAGAAAATTGGACATAGCACTACCTGAGGACCCAGCTATACCACTTCTGGGTATATACCCAGAAAATGCCTCAACAAATAACAAAGACATATGCTCCACTATGTTCATAGCAGCCCTATTTATAATAGCCAGAAGCTGGAAAGAACCCAGATGCCCTTCAACAGAGGAATGGATACAAAAAATGTGGTACATTTACACAATGGAATATTACTCAGCTATTAAAAATAATGAATTCGAGAAATTCTTAGGTAAATGGATGGATCTAGAAAATATCATCCTGAGTGAGGTAACCCAATCACAAAAGAACACACATGGTATTTACTCACTGATAAGCGGAGATTAGCCCAAAAGTTTGAAACAACAAAGATTCAACTACCAGAAGACACGAAGCTCATGAAGAAGAAAGAACAAGTGAGGATGCCTAGGTCTTTCTTAGAAGGAGTAACTAAATAACCAAGGGAGCAAATATGGAGACAAAGTGTGGGTCAGAATCATAAGGGGGGGTTGTAGGGAGACCATTGTGTCTGGGTATTCATTCCATAGGCAGTCACCAAAAATAGACGCTGATAGGGATGTCAGAATGGGAAAGCTGACAGCAGCCTGATAAGGCTGTCTCCTTAGAGGTCTCTCAGAGTCGGACATACCCAGAGACAGATACCCACAGCTATCCATTAATCTGATCAAAGTTCCCAATGGAGGAGTTAGAGAGTAAATTGAGGGAACCGTGAACCATACGGGCTGGTGGCCCTGTGAGGAGAGCAAGAATACCAACCAGCCAGAGCTCCTCAGGGTCTAAACCACCAGCCCAGGTGCACATAGGGAGAGACACATGACTCCAGCTGTATATGTAGGGGAGGATGGCCCTGTTGGGCATAGGTGGGAGACAAGATCATTGATACCCTGAAGGCTGAGCACTGAGGGGGGGGGAATCTGAGGGTGGGGAGGGAGGCTGGGGGTAGGTGGGTAACACCTTCATAGAGGCAGGAGGAGGGGGGATGGGATAAGGGGTTCCTGGGTGGTGGGGGAAATATGGTAAGGGGATAAAATTTGAAATGTAAATATTATATCCAATAAAAGAGGGGAAAAATAGAAAAGCGGTTAGAACCAACATTCTTAATAAAATGTCAGCCCTCTTTAAAAAAAAAAAAAACTATCTTGATACTAAAATTTGTTTTGAGAATTGTATATTGCAGAATGATCAGCCTTGGTGTATCTACTCAACAAGCAAGCTGGGCAGACCTGCTCAAACCTCTGAGGTCCGTGAATTCCATCTGGAGGCAGCGAAGACACAGCATCAGAGGATTGTCAACTTGCTCTCCCCCCCCACTCCTCTTCTAATATCTCAACGCCCATAATCAGCTTGAAGAAGCTAATGATGAGTCAGCGCCCCTATTCCCTGGGCATGGGGACTAAGGTGGTAAATGTTGGGCTGTCTCCCTAGGGAAAAGTAGTGGTTTTGTCGGAATAGAGAGGATTAGCTAGGGTTTATTGCATAGCCATAACCTATTAGTAGAAATCTGTATAATTAATATCAAGATGAAGATATAAATTCTTAAATGGCACCAATTTACTTTGTTTACAAATTTTAAGGTTTTCATTGGCATGAGCTTCTTAGTGATATAAGAGTGAGATGAATATTGTTACTCTCATAGGCATTGTACCAGTATAACACACTTAGGAATACAAAGTTTAGACCCAGTCCTTCTTTAACTTTTTTAACTGATTTGAGATGGTCAGCCTGTGAGTTAAGGGACTATAGCAAATTCATGACTTGGAGTTTATTATAAGGATGTTCTCTATGTTTTATTTAGAAATAGCTGAGTGGAGTTAACAGGCAACAGTCCAGATTACCTTACATGGATAGCTGGTTTTCAAAACATCAGAAATCCTTAGAATTGACATGACAAACATTTCAGTATTAATGTTCATTTTCATTAGAGACCTGTCTGCTCCGGACAGCTTCCTATGTTAAATTCTAAGAAGAAATTGAGCATCCTTGGAGTTACTCCAGTTGTGGTGAGACAGCCACTAGGCAAGAATTGCCACTTTCCTTCTACAGACAAATTACTGTCCAGAAAAGGACACACTTGCAGAATAGTCGACTGATTATATCTGCCTAGACAGAGTAATCAGCCCTTAATAATTCTGCAGCACTAAGGTCTGTCAGATGATCCTGGGCCAGAAGGCAGAAGAACAGATGCTCCAACGTTTTGAAGTAGAGCGAGTGTCCAGGTGTTCAGAGGTCTCTATAAATTGGCTAAGTTTTAGAAGCTATGCTTTGTGCTTCCCACAATTATAGTCAACTCAGTCATTCTGGATTTCTGATGGGGTTGAAAACTTATAGCTATTTACTTTGAGAGAAAAGATCTGAGTGTATGGTCATCAGCTGACATTCATCCTAAAGCCAAGGAAAAAGCCAGGTTCAGAACTAAGTGTTTTAGTTAGGATAGATGACAGAGGTGCTGGTTAGTCAACAAAATGATGGACTGGGTATTAGGACTATCTTGTACCTCACTGGTACAAATAGGCATAATTATGCTCTAATTGTATTTTGAGAGAAAAGTTTCCTTTTAACAGGAAGGGGGATGTGTAGGAGGAGCTAAGGTGGGAGGAGTACTGAGAGGAAGAAAAGGAGTAAGAAGAGGAGAAGAAGAAGGAGAGGAGAAGCTAGGTGATGAAAGAGAGATAGAGGGGGGAGACAGGGAAGCAGATGTTCATGTATCTCCACCAGTCAAAGATAGTTGATATATCTAGGTTGGGTAGTGGGTTACACCTCTGATTGAACAATACCAAACTTATAAAGCCTATGATTAACATTTCTTAAAAAAATGTATAAATGCAAAATGAAAAGGGGGCATGGGATAGGGGTTTTCTAAGGGGGGGGGGATGGGGAAACGGGATGGTATCTGAAGTGTAAATGAAAGATCTAATAAAAAAACAAAAAACAAAAAAAAAAAAAAAAAAAACCTCACAAAATAAATTGTTTGAAACTAAAAAAAAAAAAAAAAAAAAAAAAAAAAGAGTGTTCTCCTTTCTTCACATCCTCCCCAGCACTGTTGCCACTTTAGTGATTGATCTTAGCCATTCTCATTGACTTTAACTTTTAAAATACAATGTTTCAAAGCATCAATTTATAGAAAGTATTTTGTGAGAAAGGGTTTTTTATGTATTCTGTATTAAGTAAAGCGTAAATTTATCCAGTCACTTTCTGTTTACACAAATGGAACTTGCATGGTTAACATCTATGTATTCTTAGATATTTCTCAATTTTGATAACTGTCATTTTTATTTAGAACGACAGATATTACTTATCAGGACAATAATCTATA
The DNA here is from genome assembly GCF_011762505.2 of Arvicanthis niloticus. Classification (NCBI taxonomy): domain Eukaryota; kingdom Metazoa; phylum Chordata; class Mammalia; order Rodentia; family Muridae; genus Arvicanthis; species Arvicanthis niloticus. The sequence goes on from NC_133429.1 coordinate 24,355,897, forward strand.
ATTCACATGATCCATAATTATTTGCAGATCTAAGGAAGGACTTCTGGCTAAACAGTTGCTTCAAGGGTAGGCAGACATCAAAAATTATACTATTTCAGTAGCAGACTAAAGTTTGTTCGTTAGAGTCTTTGCACTGTCAGTTTTCTTTTGTGTCTTTCCCCAATGAAGCATTTTTACATAGTTGAATCTTCAACTGCATCACATTTTCTTGTGAAAGATATAATATATTGAGTAAAATTAATAAAAAGCATTTGTCTTACTTTTACAGTGAAAATCATTTGTGAAAAGGATTATTATTTAAAAAATTACTTTTTCTAAATTAGTTTCTGCACAATAAAAGTTCCTTTTGTGGTTAGAATGAAAATGTCCCACATAGGCTCATACGTTTCTATACTTTGTTTCTAGTTGGTGCAACTATTTGGAAACAATTAAGAGGTGTGGCCTTTTTGAATAAGGGGGCCCACTTTCAAATTTCAAAAGGATCTTGTCGTTCTTCCTTAGCTCTCAGCTACTGGTCCAGCACCATGTGTGTCTTCCTGTTGCCAAGGTCCACATAATGATAGCCATGAACTCTAATCCTCTAAACTTCTAAGTCCCAGTTAAACTCTTCTCTAACTTACCCTGCTCATGCTGTCTTATTACGATACAAAAGAAACTAAGGACAGTGCAAACAAACAAGCACAAACAAATCAACCATCTCTCTCTCTCTTTCTCTCTCTCTGTCATCCTCTGTCATACACACACACACACACACACACACACACAGAGACACACACACTTATGGTACCAGTCATAAAAGTAAAACAGAAACAAGGCTAGATCTTACTTAGAGGATATTCTCTTAGTCACATTACTAGATAGTATATACTGGCCATATTAGTGTGTTCCGGGTATCTGTATATCATGAAGTGCTGACCAGTCTAAGATTGTGAAGAATTGTATGAACAAAATCAGTTGCCATAAGTGTGTGCAGCCAGTGTAGTCCTCTTGTTGTCCTCCTTTTCACTGTTCTCTAAATACAGTGCCTTCATATCTAGGAATGAGGAAGACACGAGACCTGAAAACACTTTCAGTTTGTTATGAACTTTGGGCATGAGTGCTTCAATTTTCATTTGTCTTCTTCTAACTCAGATGGGTTTTAACATGCCCTGAGACTTTATACACAGCAAAAGGGCATCATTTGCTTCTTGTGGACATAAACAACCTGATCATTTCGCCAGCTGACCTGCATTTGGGGCCTCTGGGCAGAGAGCCAACAGACACAGAGAATTAGAGCAAGAAAGAATCCTCTTGAGTTCATATCCAGGAAGGTATTTTTCATTGCCCCCAGGGATCGAAAAGCAAGGATAAAGCAGACTCTTTATAACGGGGTAACACAAATTGATAATAGCATGGATAAATAGCAGTGTTTGAGGATGAGTTAAACTATGAAGTGTCCTTCAAAGTTCCATTCTAGCTTTATATAGCTGCAAATTCAGAATTGAATCAGTTTTGTACTTAATTATTTCTGATAGAAGATAAAAGCACACGCTTTCTTGAGCTTCCATACATGTTAAAAACTGTTTACAATATAGAATGTAGGACATAACACTGATGAAGGGTATTTTTTCTCTCAATAGAATACAAGGGGATAGAAATCACTCCTCCATAGGTAGTATCATTTTATATAGCATCTGCTAGTTATAGTTTATTACATTCAAATGATTTTATCTCGATAATACACTGATTGTGTTCTCTGGTATATAAAACTGTTTCCTTAGAAAATTGTCAGCATAATTAAGTGATAGTACTTCTTCTTGCTCTCTGAGAAATGAAGGGTAGACCATTTTTTCCCTGTGAATAAACATCCCTTCCCTACACATTCTGTCATGCTTGACACAATTCTTAGAATTTTATCTATATATTCCCTATACTTCTGCCATCCGTGCTTCACCTCAAAAATTAATTCATTTTCATTTAATAATAGCCTATAAATTTTCATATTCTTTTCATTCATTTATGCTGATGGCTACCTCCAGGGTGGCCTGATCTTGGAAACTTGACTAGGGTTACTGAAGGAATGAAAAAAGGACAGACAAAAAAACAAAAACAAACAAACAAAAAAAAAAAACAAAAAACAAAAACCAGATGTACAATACAAAATATTTTGGGTCAGGTTGTGGGGAGCCAACAGAAGGCAGCTATCATCCTTGCAGCCATCTTGAACCATATACCCTGACAAGAGACTTGATTTTGTTAGCCTGCAACAGCTGAACACACTCTGATTACTTCTTGCTTTAGATACCCAGAATTTTCCCTTGGGTGTGTGAGACTTAAAGGTGAGTGACTTAAGGGTGTGACTTAGAGATCAGATTTAGAGACAAGACCTAAGGGCATGATTAAAGGTCTGGCTTAGAGGTGTGGCTTAGAAGTGAGACATATAAAAGGTGAGAGGCAGACAGGAGAGTTCAGAACAATTTGGAGTAAGAGAGAATCAGACACTTCAGAGAGTACAACTTGGAACTAGGAATTAGGTTAGACAGTACAACTTGGAGTTCGTTATTAGGCATTAGGTAGCAGGCACTTGGAAGAGAACTTGGAACTGGAAACTCGGAACTTGGAGGCACTAGGGACTAGGAACTAGGGACTAGGAACTCAAGTCTTGGGACTTGGACTAGGAAGAGAGACTGAAGAATAAACGGGATTGAATCACACTCTGTCTGGTCTCCATTCCTGGTGTCCATCCTCACTCTCTCTCTTGCTGAATGCAACCCATGGACTGGAGCTGCTTGGGACAGTGCAGGACAATTGAGCCCCCAAGGCTTTTGGCAGTTTGGATTCCAACACTGACAGAATGGCCCGAGACACTTGGGCCCCCAAACGTGGGACAGCTCAGGCCATGACATCAGGTAGTTTCTGTACACTCTGAGGGAGGTATGCCAATACTCCCTCCACCATACTCCAGAACATCAGTATATTACAGCACAGGGCAAATGTTGGCTAGGCTTTGTGCAAAGTCTCCATAGGTAAATAGTCTCAGGATGCACTCATCGGGAGAAAGAAGCTTCAGGTTTTGTGCACAATGGTCAATGGTTTGCACTTTGACCCTCAAAGAAATGCTTAGCATTCCACTGAGCCTTAAGTAGAGAAGGATTTGTCACTCCAACAGAACTGAGACATTGGATTCTTTGATATGATTGTACCCATGCCAACAATATACATTCACAGAGGACATTGTTTGCTCCTTCAAGTCTGCCATTTCTTTTCTTATTTCTTTTTGTTCCTTTAAAAAAATATTCTCTCATCTAGATAATATTTACCTTTCCTCCCCTCTCCCTAGTCTCTCCTTCCTCCTTTGAGATCCACTCCTCATCTTTCTCCTCCCCTCAGATAAAATACAATTTTCCAGGGACATCAACCAAACACTACATAATAAGCTACAATAACACCAGGCACATACCATCACATCAAGACTGGACAAAGTAATTCAGTAGGAAGAAAAGGGTTCTACACGTAGTCATAATAGAATTCACATCTTGCCTGCTTTGATGTTTTCCCTCTTGAAATCTATTAAGGTGACAACAACAAGCACTTAAAATTATTATCTCTTATAATAGTTGTTTTTACCTATTTGACATAAGGCTGTATATACCAAGGCAGAGGAAATCAAAACTGTACCTGCCAAAATGGCCTTTGGAATGTCTCTGAGGCTTTTTCCTCTTATTAATAGATAAATGAGGGTTTATCAAACTGTGGACAGTACCATCCCTGAGTAGACAGCAACTGTTTGGTGAACAGAGATAGAAAAGAGAAAGCCATGACTTTTGAGGATGGGATTAAGAAAGGACAAATGTTTGGCAATAGAGGTAGATAGGCAAACAACATATTTTAGCTGGGATAATTTTTTAATTAATCAATTTATTTATTTATTTATTTTCCCAATTCATTTTTATATCATTTTAATTACATGCAAGTATTAAAGTCAGTTCTAGGACGAGGAACTAGCAATATAATAGATGCAAATAGTCAAGGAACAAACATGACAATAAACACAAATAGTCAAAGAACAAGCAAAGCAATCAACAAAATCCTGTGATCACTCCTGTGATCAATGTTTCTAAGGGCTTATCAGAATGACCAAAATATCTGAGCCTACTTTTCTGTCCTAGCCCAAAGTCATTTTCATGCCTGAAGCCTTCTTCTTTGATCTAGCTTAAGATTTAGATTCCTGCCTGAAATTACTTCTTTGTTCTAGCCTAAGAGTTAGATTCCAGACTGAAATTACTTCTTTGTTCTAGCCTAATATCGGATTCCTGCCTGAAGTCCATTTACTTGTCCTCGACCAAGGTCAGATTCTTGCCAAGCATCCCCAAAAGCTTTCCACATCTCCCCTTTTTTATTTCATAAAGAAGACTGAGCCTGTCTTAGGTTGATCTGACAAGAATGCCTTCCTTACCTGTGTTTGGGAGATCTTAAGAGAATAAGTAAGAATGTCCTGTGTCAGGTCAAGCGGGCTTAGGAATTTGATTAGTATTTAAAATGGAGATACAGATAGGTAAAGCAAAAAGTGATGATTTTGAATAGGAAGACTGTAATGCAGGGGGGCCTTAGCAGGGAAGGTCTTCAAAGAACTGCCACAGAAGTTCCTTTCAATCATTGTACTTTAGATAAGAAGAGTTTCTATGTCTGTGTTTTCAACTTTCTTATCTTTGTAGAATGTATCTATCCCTGTATCAGCACCTTGGTTTATAACACCACAGGTTTATTATCTCTGTGTTTTTATTCGTCTTGGTTTCAGGCAAGTTTTAGTGTGTTTCCTGCTGTAATATCACTTAGACTATAGATAGTATGGTCTCTATCATTTCCATTTTAACATTCAAATGCAAAAGAATCACACAATAAGACTATGGGTTTGTTGAACAAAAGACTTTAACTCTTTGCCATAAAGATATCTCCACCAGGACACATTGTTCCACCATAGTATGTAAACTGATAATGTCTAACGCGCACCCTGGAGCCTAGCATCCGTGGGAGAGAAAGCACGAGACGCAGAGATTGGGTAGTTACTGCAAAACGAGGCTTTTTAATCTGTCTCACACACGTGGAAAAACGTGGAAGGGCGCGGAAGGGCAGAGCTGTGGAAGGGGCCTGGCTTAAGTACAGTCTAGAGTGACGTATTCACTTCTGATTGGCTGTTCGCTCACCACACAACATTCAGTGACTTTGGCACGCCTTTCTGCCTAGCAGCTGCGCAGATAATTGTTTACATCTGGAGAAGACACAAGGCTAGCGCCAACTTGGGGTGGCAGATTATATGCTATAGTCTAGAATGCTTAGATGGAAGAAAGTGATATGAGAAAATATCAAGAGAAACAAGCACAAACAAGCTTCTCATATTCAAACTGAATTGCCAAGAAGACTTTCTAAAGGAGTTTGCTTAAAGGGAATGATGATAAATAAGTTCCTGCCCATCTTCTATTCACTAAGAACATAAACACTTAAACTTGCTATTAAATAATAATAATGAATAATATACCTACTAAAGGTTATTAGTTTTCTTAAAGGGTAATAGCAGTTGAGGAGCAAATGTTACTTAGATGAAAGAGCAAATTGTGAAGAAACATATAATATAAAATGTAAACATATAATATAAAATATAAAATGTAACCTGGTCAAAAGATACACCTAACTCTAATTCTTTCTGCTCATATAACCAGAGCCACTAAACAAATTCATATCATAGTGTTGAGCCATGGAAGGGTATCCTGGTTCTTGGGTTGTGGGTGTTCGGCTACACCTCCAGAAACTAGGCTCCTGACATGAGGTCTAATCTCCATTCAACCTGTACCCTTCAGTCACATAGGGCACAGGTAGAGGGCATGATTAACAGGCCTCAGGCCCCAGAGAGATTTACATACTAATGAGGTACCTGAAGGACAGAGGGTGGAGCCAATTAAGCATTAGTCCCCAGCCCCTTCCCCCTATTTCCCTTCCTATTTAACTTAGGTCTGCCCTGGGTTTTTTTTGGGGGAGGGGAGGGGGTGCATCCAGATCCATCCATCATCAGTGATGACATTAAAGCCTGTAAAAACCCATGGATTTTCTCATGTCATTGGGACTGTGCCATGAGGAGCTGTGGAGAGGCCTTTAGTGAGCCACAGCAGCCGGGCCTAACTTCCCCCTGGAGGAACCCAGAGCATTCCCAGCCAACTACCCACAGCCTGGTGTGAGGAATCCATCAGATAATTACCTATATCATAGTTGTTTATTTGTATCAGTGATATTTACCTGGGGTTCATTTTTAACATCATACAAAATTTTAGCAACATCTCTGAGGTTTTTGATAGTCAAGATGAGGAATGCTTCTTGGCAAAAATTGGATATCTTATCATTGGTGATATGGTCTTAATGACTTGTTTCAAACCTGAAAACATATCATAAAGGATAAGAGATGGGCATTTTGTGTTTAGGTCATTTATGAGTTGAGGCTCATCAGAGGAACAGAACTTGTAAAATAAATGTCTTTACATACAGAAAGGGGAAAATTTTAGAATTACTTATCATTTGTGGCCCATCTAATCCATCAATGGCTAGCTGTGAACTAAAAGTCCAAGTATCCAGTAGCTGTTTAGTCCACAAACCTGATATCTCAGTTGGTCTTTAGTAGATGCTAAAATACTGAAGGCATAGGCTCTAATGTCAGTAAAGTAGTAGATTTGCTAGTGAGGCAAGAACAAGTAGGCAAAGGGAAAAAGTTTTTTTCTTCCATTTTCTTATATAGGCTTTCAGTAGAAAGTGTGGTCCAGATTAGATGTGGATTAAAGATATGAATTAAAGTTTTGTCTTCTGGCCTTAAGATCTAAATTAAGGCATGTCTTTTCCCAGCTCAAAATATCTGGATTAAAGTTCTATTTTCCTACTTCAAACATAGTCTTCACAGATAATTAAAACTGTAAACTATAAGCCTTTAAAAAAAAGTTTGTATTGCAATTTCATTTTATAAATATTGATGGAGAAAGCTCTCATATTAGAGAGGGTTTTCAGCTATCAAAAACAAGCAAACACATAATAATAAAAAGGACAAGACATCAGCCGCTCTTAGTACAATTCAAACAAAATACTACCAATAAGGACATGCACTTGGAAAAGGATCCTGTCCTAGAAAAGTTGTAGTTGACAAAAATAGAGGACATCTTAGCTACTATGTATCATGCACAAATGTGGATAAGATGGCTGGAAACACAGGGGCTTCCTCCAGGTGGGAAGTTAGGCACAGCAACTGTGGCTACAGTGGCTCATTAAAGGCCTTCTCCACAGTTCCTCACGGCAGGGCCCCAATGACACAAGAAAGTCCTTGGGTTTTCAAAATGGCTTTATTGGCATGACAGAGGTTGGTTGAATCTGGATGTGCACCCCTGTGAAATTCAGGGCAGACCAGAGTTAAATAGGGAGGGAGATAGGGGGAGGGTCTTGTGAAGAATGCTTAATTGGCCCCACCCTCTGGCCTTCAGGCTTCTCATTAGTATGTAAATCTCTCTAGGGCCTGAGGCCTGTAGCCATGCCTTCTACCTGTGCTCTTTGGGTTCAACTGCATTGCCCTGAATGTGACTGAACAGTGCAGGTCAATAGAGTTCCATGCCAGGTGTTAGGAGCCTGGATTCTGGGAGCACGGTAGAATAGATGCCCATCCCTTACAGGTAATAGTCACCTCTTGGGTCTCTGGGCTTTCCAGCCAGCGCTTCGACCAAAACCAGCCATCCTATCACAGTCCTACACACAAATAAATATCCAATTACAAGCACTTATATCCTAATATGATTTGGTCTATATTGATAATGGTGTTAAAATATAGGAACTATATTTTACATCAGTAATGAAAGTTTGCATCAGTGAAGAGCTCCAATCCATTTAAAGAAAATTACTCACCATTTGGTATTTTCTATCTGTTTCTATACCATTTTCTTTCACTAATCCTCCACTTTCTGTTTTTTCACTTATTATATGATGCAATAAAATGAATCTATATAATTGGTCTTCAGTCATTAGAGCAATAATTTAGTGAATCAGTTTGAGCATGCAAGAAAGTGGCCATCTCTTCAGTTTTAGCAAAATAGTATACTATTAAGAACCTAAAGAATAAACATTTGATAAATTAAAAATAAGCTGTCTCAGACTCCCGATCCTCTGTGTAGAATTGGAGCATTAAATTATTATTCTCTCAATTTTTTTTGTTAGTTAACAATTCACAAAACTACTGAATAGATTTAAATGGGCATCTTTCAGCAGGAGAGAAAACAAGATATCCTGCTTAAGCATTGTCATGTATAAATTTGAAAATAATATTAATAAATTCATTATGTTTAATGTGTGCTATTTCTATATTCCTTAGGTAAGCCTTTTCACTAGAGCATGTTCTATCAGGGACTGCATCATAAAGAAAACTGACACACCATAAAGAAACTTTTCCCTTCACAAAAGCTATTCATTGCTAATAACTCTTCAGTTAGGGGTGGGTCATTTTACAAGTCTCCCTTGAGTTTGTGAAGATCTTAGTATGCTGTCACAATGACTTTGAGTTTATGAATACAACTGCCCTGCTGTTTCTGAAAAATACTCATTCATCTACTACCTTTGATGTAGGGTTAGGGGCAGAACATAATGTTGGATGTTTAGAGAAGGTAGGTTATGGACATTAGTGTGATTTTGGGGAGAAGTTGAATAGCATCAAAGAAATAAATAAAATTTCAATGGAACCCATAAAACTAAGGAATGTGGTACTTATATCAAAGGAGTGGGCTCTAAGAATGTTCAAGAATCCCACTCACTGGCCTAGTAAAGTACATTCACAGTCACTATAAAGTAATTGTAACAGTATTTATTTATATTAAATATTAGTTGGATTTTAATGGGTCTTACAGTAATTGAGGCTAGAGGTTCAATAGATTCTCCTCTGTGCTGTGTTTTACACACAAAATATTTAAAGAATAAATCCTATAAAAATATAGTGGATGTATTACAACATTGTTTTTTGAGTATTTTCCTATATTCTAAAGTATCTATGTAAGAAAAAATTCAGATATGGAAATGATTTGAAACTTTATGAAAATTAACATGTTCTTTTTATTTATTTAATCAGGAAACATGAAAATTCAGAAGAGGCATTTAATAATTACCTGACACATCATCAATAAATACATCAATATTAAAATTGAATTTTTAAGGGTTAGGTGTACAATACTATAAACATGAAACTCCTCTGAGTTCACTATTCTGTAAAATGGTTTTGTTCTATTTCTTTGAAGACAAGTACATGGATCATAAAAAAAACAATAATTTTATAATACCTTTGGCCAAAAGGTGAATAACTTTATTTAAATGATTTGGTGCACAATTGGCAATCTAAGAGGTTACTTTTCTATACTTTCTGTGTGTTTATCATTTCAACTTTCTTATGAATTGTTTCCTATTATAAGAAAACAATTTAATATGAATCCTTCAGTGTATTTTGGAATTGAATGTGGCTTGTGCATACATTTCTTAACATATAAAATGCTGTAGTAACTCAATGTCCTTACAATACTTTTATATTACACACACACACACACACACACACACACACACACACACCACTTCAGGATGATAAGATTAAATTAATATTCATTATTCATGTAACCTTGTTTTATGGGGCTTCAGAAAGATCATTCAACAAAGATATAAAAGACTAAATGTCAAGAACTAAAATATACATGAGATTTTATGCAACCCAAAAGCTGACAAGATAATCTGCAAAAGATTTGTGTGTGTGTGTGTGTGTGTGTGTGTGTGTGTGAACATTAGCTACAAGTAAGGGATTCTAGGTTAATAAAAGGAAAATAAAAGATAACTTTCTTTCTTTCCATTTAAATAACTTCGAATATACAATTATTTTATTTCCCTTTGTGTTGGAAGGAATCCAGGGCTTCATGCATGGCAAACAACACTATGAAACCACAGTTCAACCATTTTCTTCTGGTGGTTCTCTGATTGCATTTTCTCACACCATGAGGCAATATGTCAAGATATCACCTGCCCAAGTAGTAGTTTCCATTACAAAAGAGGATCTTTAAAGTTCAGGAAGCCTAAATCTTTTATGACAGAACACAAGCAAGCCTATTACTGTGGAGAGAGACACTATTTTATGAGATGAATAGTGGACAGGTCAGCCTAGTGAAGCAAAGAGAGACACTGTCTGTGTTTCAAGTCTGTTCTACAAATGTCCTTTAAAAAGGGGTGCTGAACAAATGGCTGTGGTGCCGCTGCTGTCAAAATACAAAGATGGTGACAACCTTGCAGAATTTGCAACACATGGAAATGCAATGATCAACAGAGTTGTTGATCTGAATGGTGGCATTATCTGGAAAGTATAAGTCTGTATTGTATACTTTCATTCATTCATTCATTTAGTTAAATATAGTATTAATGAGATTAAAATGAAAGTTAGGGTTCATATCAATTCCTAATCTCCCATGAATCCATAAAGTATTATACATAAAAATGCGTACTACCATGAAACTTTATATAATAATAGTATAATAAAGTTTACTATGAAACCATACATTCTAGTGTAAGGGTCCAAAACTCCCTGAAGGAAGATCTCAGACTTAGATAGTACGCAAAGACAACTGTGGGGTAGTGAGCTGTGAGAGGCAGCTGGTTTCTTGGTTGAGCACAGGCCTCAAACCCCGGATACCCTAATAGGACAGTAGGTGTTCGTCCTTACTCCTGGCCCCTTGTTCTTTTCACTCAGGATAGTTCTCTACAGACCCTCCCAAAGAGAGATTTTTGTCACACAGCACAGGTAGAGGGCGTGACTTCAGGTTGCAGAGCCTCAAGAGATCTTCATATTCATGAGTTACCTAAAGGACAGAGAGCGTAGCCAATTAAGCATTCCTTCCCAGACCTGCCTCCTACTCACAAAAGATATTTAACCTCAGGCCTGCCCTGAGGACATGGGGTACAGCTTCATCCACTTTCTGCCATGACAATAAATCTTTTAAAACCATGGAATTCCTCTTGTCTTTGGGGTCTGTAGCTGTGGAGAACCATAGAGGGGGCCTTCAACCAATGAGCTGCCACCTAATCTCCCGCCAGAGGACCTCTCTGTGTTCTAGCCACAGAGGCCCACCAACTCATGAAAGCTAGCAGAGTCAGCTGTGACCCAGCCAAGCAAGTCATCATGACCAAGAGTCTCCATGCTGCAGGGCGCTGCCAACGCTTCTCATTCCTCTAGGCTGCAGGCTGATCCAGCCCATATGCCCCCCCACCCTTATCTCAGTCCCTCTGTGGTCTCCCAGCTGTGCCTCGGTGCCCAAGGACTGAGACCACCAGTCTCCCACCAGCTGCCTCAGCCCAGAGACCTCCGACCCAAGAGCTCTGCCCCCAAGGGACCTCAGACAGATTTCCACATGCCTGGAGTGGAGCCCCATGGCTTCTTATAACTCAGTGTCCACTTGGCACCATGTGGAGTAAACTCAGTCAAGTTCCCACTCTTCTGCCACCCTGAGCCTTGACAGACATTCGGGAGCCATAACTCAGAACAACAGGACCCACTCCCTAGCTAAAAACTCTGTATACCAGGCTGGCCTAGAACTCAGAAATCCGCCTACCTCTGCCTCCCAAGTGCTGAGATTAAAGGCATGTACCACCACTGCCCGGCTCTGTTCTGCATTTCTATGTCATGAACTTTTAGCCATAGAATGATGTAGTGCTCTCCAGCAGATAGCTCATTCTGAGATATTTCCCTGTTTTTGTGGTTATCCCCAGGCTGCTCTTTGGCGTGGGGGGTCATTACATTGTTTATAGATTTTATGGTCTGTTCCTGGAACTGGTGCCTTATGGCCCACCTCCTGGGACTTATGGTGTGTTTCTGGAGCTGGTGCTTTATGGCCTTCTTTTTGATATCAGGCCAGGTCCTCAAATGGCGACAAATAGGGTTTATGTCATGTTTTCACTAGCAGGTAGTCATCACACACATGCTGTAATACCATTACTCGGAAAAACAGTACAAGTTCTAGGGCAGCCTGGATTATGTGTGACTACATGAATGCATACATGTAGGCATAATGTTTACACTGTGTAAAGTAAATCCTTGGGTTATTCAAATGCTTATTTCTATGCCTTCATATCTTGTTTAAAATGCTTATACCAATAATTTCCTGTCTCAAGGTTGGGTAAACATTGCTTACCATTTATTCCCTGCCTTGTCAATAAATGCTGACCACCCAGTGACTGGGCAGAATAGAGGATAGCGTGGGATATCAGCAAGCCAGAGGGAGGGCAGAGGGAGATTTAGATCAGAAAGGAACATAGAGGATTTAGAGTCATGAGGAAAGGATCTGGAAAGAGATCATGGAAATTCACCAAAAGCACCAACAACCAGATTAATAGTAATATGCAAGTATCATGGGGTGCAGCTATGTGGTAGCCAGATTAGCATAGGAGGGGAAGGTAGATCATTTAACTGCTTAGTTATTAGGAAGCAGTTTCAAATAAATCTTGTTTCTCTGTGTGGATATTGGGGACTAATATATGTTAAAACAATACAGCCTCTGAATTAATTCATTGTTTACATTTATATTAAAAATAATACATTCATACACATACATACATGCATGCATAAACGTGTACATACATACATATATACATTCATATCTTCTCAGCCACCTCCATCCTATTAAAACACAATGTATGTTTGTAGAGCTTGGAATATACTTCATAGACTATCCTACCATATACAAACTCAAGATTTATTTCTCAGAAGCAAAAAAGTATGTTTGTGGGTGTGTTTGTGTGTGCATTAAATTAGGTAATAATTGGATATAATATTAAAATAAACTGAGTGAAAGCACACTGTTTGTAATCCTATCACTTGGGAGCACAATCAAGACTATCAAAGATCAAGGCTAGCCTGGCCTACATAATGAGTTTGAAACCAACCTGGGCTATGTGAATTCACATCTCAAAAAGAGCAAATAAAAACATTGAAAGAAATTTGAAGCCACAGATTTTGTTTTCTTTTCCCCTCTTCTGGTGGCATCTTATGTTAACCACTTGGATTAGCTTCATGGATTTATCTTTCCATATTTTCTTTCTGTAAATACAGAGAAGTGCAAACCAATTTTTATTTTCTGTTGTTGTTTTATCATATTTGTAATTGACTATTTGTGATTTTTGTTTATTCATCTGTTTGTATTTTCATATAATTTAATTATGTGTATATAGTTTTAGTTATTAATCTTCATCATACTATGAATACAAATTCATGCATAAAGGAATGTCTTTCTGATATCTCTTGTAATGTGAGATGTAAAAGTAACTTTTATTTCCCTGTGATAACTGTTATACGCTTATTGCTGAATAGGTTCACCTGTTTTTAGCTCTTTCTGAACTCTGGCTGGCTGGTTCAACTAAGCTGTTCTGGCTCAAATTTCTTTTCATGTTGACTGATTCAATTTGGCATCTCTTATCTTCTCACTGAATTGTTCTACTTGGTCTTAACTAACTTAGGCAATGTGTTCTAATTTTCTGTCTCCTGCTTATTCTCTGACTTAAACTGCTTCTGCTGACCTATACCAAACTCCATGAACTCAATTTGCAAATGAATTCAACTCCACAGCCCTTCATTCACTGCATTGACTCCCTAACTGACTGACTCTCCCTGCACTACTCTTAAATAGCTTCTCTTTCTTGTGTGGTTCTTGTAAACATAGCCTATCTCTGACTCATTCTGTCAAATATTTCTTTTATGTGGCACTTTGTCTAGAGGTATTTTCAAACATGTCTGCTACCTTCTATAAACTAATTTTCCCTTAGTGTGAACTAAGGGCCTGTTTGTATTCTACCCAGAGGGAGCAAAGGTGTGTGGCATGTCTACATTCCAGCTTGATCACACAGACAGATGTAATCCCATGCCAGAGCAGCCATATTGCTGGATTACAATTTTTGTACAATTAGATTTCACAATTTCAAGAGACAGGGAAAGATGGAAACACCATAAAGAAGGTGTGGAAAGAGTGCCTGATTCACTATTAAATTTAAAATAGTAGAAGCATATGCATTAAGTGTATCACGAACATACAAAAAGATAGAAGGAAGGGAGGAAGAAGGAAGCAAAAGAAGGCAGTGGGAGAGGGAAATGAGAGAGGGAAAGGAGAAGAAGTCCAAAGTGAAGCCATTTCTTTCAAAGCATAATGACACTTGTTCAACCTCGTTGACTTTAATATTTTCTCATTCTTTTAACCATTTGTTTTACAGCTTTCATTCTTTTCTGAGAGAGCTGACTTCTCCATCCATTGTGATATAGAGTCTGCCCATTATAGTCTTGCCCATCCCTGTTAGTGTTTTAACTCAGAGGTGAATGTTTCCAATGTCATTTTGGTACAAATAATTTTTAACTTTCATGTAGGATTTTTAAAAATATTGCCCTTTGTCTTTTTTTTTTAAAAACAAACTTTGGTGTTTTCATTTTTTAAGTGGCCGGTATTCAAATGAGTGACTGTTGTTACATATCAACTCTTTGGAAGAGATCCCTACTTAAGAAGGGAGGAGCCCGGGGACGATGATGAATTCTGGCCTCTTAAGCTGTAGCTCTTTTCTCAGTGGACACAACATTTCCTTTCTAATGCTTTTGTTGCTTTCATAAACCTTTAAACATATCTAGCTTCTACCTGGATGTCTGAGTAGTTTTTACTAGTTATATGCTGCCTTCTCTTTCTTTGAAATGACAGACTTTGTTGCTGCTGCCTAACTTCCTGCTCTGTGAATTTGTCCACCTTTCTTCCAGACTTTTATTCATTTGAATTTGAACAAAATTCTGCCCTGCATATAGTATTTCTTATTAATGGATGGGGCACTCAACTTTGGTCAATATTTCTTTAGACAGAAGGGCTCTGATTAGCTTTATAAGATTTTCAAAATCTCTACTACTTCTAAGCTCATTTCTCAGTGTAAATTTTCAGAAATTCCCAGATAAACTCACTTCACACACACTATTTTGGCAATGAATTAACAAAATTCAATTACAAGTGTTCTGACTCATATAGAAAAATGTTTGGGGCCGACTTTTAGCCGAAAGCGTCTATCAGCTTTGCAGCCATCTTGAGCCATATACCCTGACATGAGACTTGGATTATAATAGCCTACAACAGCTGAGTACACTCTGATAATCTTGGTTTAGATACCTTGGGTGTGTGAGATTAAAGGTGTGTGAGATTAAAGATGTGTAACTTAGAAATGTAGAGATCAGAGTTAGAGACAAGACCTAAGGGCATGATTATAGGTGTGACTTAGAGGCATGGCTTAGAAGTGAGACGTATAAAAGGCAGAGACAGAACAGATCAGACACAGCAGACACTTTTAGGAGACACTTCAGAGAGTACAACTTGGAACTAGGAATTAGGTTAGACAGTACAACTTGGAGTAGGAATTAGGCATTAGGTAGCAGGCATTTGGAAGAGAACTTGGAAGAAGTAACTTGGAACTTGGAGGCACTAGGGACTAGGAACTAGGGACTAGGAACTCAAGACTTGGGACATGGACTAGGAAGAGAGACAGAAGAATAAACAGGACTGAAACGCAGTCTGTCTGGTCTCCATTCTTCACATTTGTCCTCACTCTCTCTCTTGCTGAACCCCGACCCGCGGACCAGAGCCGCAGCTTGGACCAGGATACAGCGGCCACCCAAACGCGGGGCAGCCCGGGCCTCAACATTTTGCTTGGGCCGCAACATTTTTGGCCGCCCGAACGTGGGGCTAGTGCGGACTCAACAGAAAAACAGGTTATTTTTAAACGTATCATTCATGTTAATTTCATTTCAGATGTGGTACTCCAAAGTATAATTGTCATACAGTCTATACTAGAAAACATTTTGAGTATAAAAGATTTGATACCTATTTTAAAATACAAAATATACCAGGGGCTAGAGAGGCAGGTCAGTGTTTACAAGAATCTGCTCTTCTAGATGACCCAGATTCAATTCTCAGTATCTATGTTTTGGCTCACAACTGTCTGTAATTCAAGTTCCAGGTATTTGATACCTTTAGTCCTCCATGGGTATTAGGCATGCATGTACTGCACAGACAGCCACAGCCACAGCCACAGCCACAGGCAAATCATCCACACACATAAAATAAAATAAAACCACAAAATTTAATCAGCAGTAAGTGATAAGTACATTCTGTACAAGTTTTACTAGTTAGTTGGATTGTGATTCGATTAAACTGAAAGGCATAGTCTCATAAAGTGTTTCTTATCATGATCTAGTTAGTGTGAAAAGCTATGTTCTTTATGAATCATGCCTCATCTTTGTTACTGCACTGCAGAAAGTACAGGGACAGCTTTAGGAGGTTTGGTACTCTCTGGAGGAAACTCAGGAATTATGTTTAAGCGGGGCTATGAGTAGATGATATAATTTTCATAAAATTGTATCAAGAAATGATTCTGTGGCTTCTTTTTTATCATCATAAATTCCCCTCCTGCAGCTTCCGTGTTGCACATTAAGTGATTCATTATAACTGTGCTATGCTATGGGGCAAAGAGAACTTTCTCTGATTTTTCTCTGTACTCTGTCAACCTGGGTTCACCTTGTATCATAACTGAAAGAGAGGTCAGTGCAGAGTTAACATGTATCTTGTCCTACTATTTCATTGACTTCTTATATTAGCTGTCTTCAAAATGTGATAAAAGAAAGAAAAAAAAAGCAGGAAAAGGAATTCCAAAATTATGTGCTAAATTCTAGCTAACCTCAAAGCCACACAGCAATATTTTAATTTGTAGCATTATTTACCATTTAATTATAATTGACTTTATAATTGAGAATTTTACGTATGCATCCAGTGAGATGTCATCACATCCACTTCTCATTTTCCTCTGCAAATTTTGACCCACATTCTCCTAAACATGTCTCCCTCCTAAATTCCTGACATTGTTTCTATTTTCTGACAACCAACTACATTTGATTTGTACTACTAACATGAATATGGGTATGCAACATCCACTGGAGCAAGTGAAACTTACCAATGGCTTCACCCTCAGCATCTATCAACTGCCAATAGTTCCTTAGTAAGGGTTGCAGCCTGGAGAGTCCCTCCTCTATCTATCCTGGAATTTCAACTGGTTTGGTATTGTTGCTATTACTCATGAATTTGGTAGCCATGTTGTGTTCAGAAGACAGCACTTCATTGCACTTCCACACATAAAATGAAATAAAAAATATAAAATTTAATCAATATTAATAAGCACATTCTGTACAAGTTTTATTAGTTGGTTTATTGCTCCTATGCCCTTACATGCTTTCTGCCTCTGCTTTGCTGAGATTCCTTGAGTCCTGGCTGTGAGTGATGGGTGGAGAACCTGGTAAACATGTGATGGGCAGAGAAATTGGTAAGCATGTTCTAATTAGGACTAAGCACTTGTTCTCTTATTCTCAGGTCTTTGACCAATTATGTTTCTTGACACTGACTACTAATCATTGTAATAAAGAAGCTTCTCTCACCAAGGTCGAGAGTAGATGCGGTCTATGGGTATAAACTTTAATATTTGGAAGGTATTTTGGTGACATAAATGGTGACCAAAAGAACAATAGCAGGCTCTACTCTAGAGTCCATTACTTGCTAAACTATGAACTTAACCATATTTCCAGTGTTAGGAAAGACACTGCCTACTGTGTAGGAGGCCTTTAACCTAATCAGAAAATGATTAGCGACATCATAACAGGCATGACACTATTGTAGCTGCAGGAACATTTGGCTTAGTACTTTGGTCCTTTAGCGTGAAGGTTCTAGTGCTAAGTACGACCATTGATTTCTTTTGTACTAGGATTTGCATATACTGATTTGTTTTCTATCCTTCCACTAATCCAAGCATATGCTCACCTAAGAGTTTTGCATTCTTTCTTGCCTCTGCCATCACTAGTCTTTCTGATATAATGCTTGTCCATTTTCTCATGCATTTTAGCTCTCTCTGTTGGAGCATAATATTTTGGGGGGTGGAGTGGATAGAACCCTTTACCTAAACATAGTACTAACAGTTTTTTTCATGGCAGGTATATCATGGCAGATATATATTTCTGTTTCATTTTTATATTTTCAATATCTTGTAACTCTCAATACATTGTGATTCAGTTGTTATGGAAGGAAGTTTCTGTTTCACTCTCCTCAATATTTTATATCTCCAATGTAAAAATAGTGCCTAGCACTAAGCAAATACTCAATAAAATAGTCTTAAACAGTGTCTTTTGTTGTCTCCTTTCTTATTCATCTCTTAAGCAAATCCCCACTTTGTACTTTTTTCCATTTTTATTTCCATAAGTTATCTTAGTGATCTTGACGAAAATTATATACAGCATGATTGAAAATGGTTATGTAAATTTCACTGGATCACAGTGACAGATATATAGAAAATTAACAGTCTGTTTTTTCTTCTTTTTTTTTTTTTTAAAAATTGGGTATTATATTTACATTTCAGATTTTATCCCCTTACCCACTTCCTTCCACCACCCAGAAACCTCCCATCCCATTCCCCCTCCTCATGTTTCTATGAGGCTGTGCCCCCACCTACCCCCACCCCCACTCCCCATCCCCACCCTCACATCCCCCACACACACACACTCTGTGTTCGTTTTTCATGGGACCAAGAATCTCCTCTCCCACCTATGCCAGACAAGGCCATCCTCCCCTACATATACCGCTGGAGTCATGGGTCCCTCCCTATGTGCTCCCAGGCTGGTGGTTTAGACCCTGGGGGGCCCTGGTTGGTTGGTATTGTTGCTTTCCTCATAGGGTCATAAACCCTTTCTGCTCCTTCAGTCTTCTCTCTAACTTCTCCATTGGGAAACCGCTGATCATATCAGTGGTTGGCTGATTGCAGATCTTTCACTTGCCTTCCTATACTCAAAAGACAAACAGGCTGAGAAAGAAGTCAGGGAAATGACACCCTTCACAATAGCTACAGAGAATATAAAATATCTTGGAGTGAATTTAACCAAGCAAGTGAAAGATCTGTATGACAAGAACTTCAAGTCTCTGAAGAAAGAAATAGAAGAAGATCTCAGAAGATGGAAAGATCTCCCATGCTCCTGGATTGGCAGGGTTAATTTAGTAAAAATGGCCATCTTGCCAAAAGCAATCTATAGATTCAATGCAATCCCCATCAAAATTCCAAATCAATTCTTCATAGAGATAGAAAGAGCAATTTGCAAATTCATTTGGAACAGCAAAAAGCCCAGGATAGCGAGAACTATTCTCAACAACAAAAGAACTTCTGGGGGAATCACCATCCCTGACCTCAAACTGTACTACATGGTAATAGTAATAAAAACTTTATGGTATTGGTACAGAGACAGGCAGGAAGATCAATGGAATAGAATTGAAGATCCAGAAATGAGCCCACACACCTATGATCATTTGATCTTTGACAAAGGAGCTAAAAGCATCCAGTGGAAAAAGGACAGCATTTTCAGCAAATGATGCTGTTTCAACTGGAGGTCAACATGTAGAAGGATGCAAATCAATCCATTCTTATCTCCTTGTACAAAGCTCAAATCCAAGTGGATAAAAGACCTTCACTTAAAACCAGATACACTGAAACTAATAGAAGAGAAGGTGGGGAAGACCCTCAAATACCTAGGCACAGGGGAAAAGTTCCTGAACAGAACACCAACAAATGGGACCTCATCAAACTGCAAAGCTTCTGTAAAGCAAAGGACATTGTCAATAAGATAAAAACGTCAACTAACAGATTGGGAAAAGATCTTAACCAATCCTACATCTGATAGAGGGCTAATATCCAAGATACACAAAGAACTCAAGAAATTATACTCCAGACAACCAAATAACCTTGTTTTTTTTTTTTTTTCAACATAATTTTAGCTGTGGATGAAACCAGACTGATGGTCTGCAGCTTCAATGCTTTTATATTTGCCATTGCTCACTGGTCCGTGAGTGTGCTTTCTGAGAAGGCTAGGTTCATCTGAATCATTCAAATTTGTTGATTTCAGCTATATTACTCATATATCTTCAGTTACTTATAGGGTCATCTAGGCTATTACTGGTGTGTACTTCCCTCCTCTGAAAGAGACGACTCTGATTTCTTCTCTTCTAGAATTTCACCTGACGTGTTTCCTATGGTAATTAAAGGGACTAGAATAAAGAAAGCAAAGATATTGAGGGGAACACATGCTGAAGCCATCTCAGATTCAGAACAAGGAATCAGTTTCAGTCTTGAAATCAATCGCTCCAAAGTCACACGCTCCAAAGTATAGCAAGGATATTCAAGCAGTTTAGTGAATTAAAATCATTTGTGTCACCAATATCAGCCTTTACAGATGGACTCTCAGCCCTCATATTCCTGCAAGTTATAGTGTTTGCCTTATTGCCAATTTGATTGAAATATGAATTCTGTTATGGGATTGATAATACCCTAAGCCTTTTATTCAATCATTGATAAGAAATAGATATAACACCACACTGCACTATCTAGTTTGGAACTTATTGTAAAGATAAAATCTCAGAAAAATCTCTCTTCTATTTAGACTGTCACCCAAAAGTACACACACAGGAAAATGAAAATCCAAAGGGGAAGAGATATGGTCTTGCCTCTGTACAACAACCCCAAACCTGGAAGCCCCAGTGTTAGAATCATTAGTGTTAGTGTCATTCTAATGTCTTGGGAGTCATTTTGTATTGTTTCAAAAATGGTTTTATTTCTTAATTGCTTGAAATGACGAAGCCCTGACTAATATACCAGGACAAAACTGCAAGAGGATTGATGGCTGTTATAAATTCATTTGAATGTTTCTGCCCTATTTTTGGTTCCATGCATTATTAATGTTAGTGTAATTGACTCAATGCCAGAAATAAGATTTGCCACGCACTAATAACATAAGGATTATCTGCCTGGTCATTTTACAATCATGCAGTGCCCATCTATCATCAGATTACTTTCCTTTATTCATTAAACTGATCACACAATCAAAAATGCTCATCAAGTGAAAAAGATTAGGCTAGGTTGCCTATTTTACAATCCAAAGAGATGGAGTCTGTATTCTTACAGAGCTGTGTATACTCTATTGTTATTTAAAAATCAGTGTAATTAGATCTTAGAAAAAAATGTTTCTGATTGCTCAAAGGTTTCAATGTTGAAACGGGGAATGGAGAATGATGGATTATTTTAAAGTTAAGTTTCAAGAAAACCTGTTCAGCTGTTTTTGAGACATGACCAGCAGAGTGAGAAAATCTATTTTATTCCTCTTTCAAAAGTTGCCCTTTTCTAATGTCAAGCAAGTACAGAATGGATGAACTTTGGAAGTGTCAGTCTTCAAGTGTTATGTAATTTGTTCTGAGTATGAATTAGTCTGGCTGAGCCTTTGAGTGCATTAAAAACAAGGAAGATGAGCTGAACACGTCCCTGAAGGGCAAAAACACTGTTAGTCCGCTCAGCTACTTTAGCAAGCCATTTCTTTTAGAGTGGAGCGTTAGTCTTACTGTACTGTGATTTCATGTGCCAATACAGGCTTTAAAAGATTACAGGCAGGCCACAGAAGATGAGAGAACAGGAATAAGGTAATCACATGATAATACTTTATTTTGATTATCAATCAGAAGTGAATAAATATGCTTCCTACAAAATTGGAAAATAGAAGACCTTTTTTTTTTTTGAGTTTGAAATTTTGGTGAGTTCGGCATTGTACTAGCCCTATTTGTTTAATATTAAATCATTGATTTATGTAAGCTGGAGTTTATTTGAAATATTCAAAGCCATGTGTATGGTTTTGCTTTACTTAATTCATGAATACACTAGTCAAGGTGGTTGTCTTTAATGTTGCAGAAGCATTGTGTCATACTATAAAAAGGACGTAGGAGAACCAACGTGAAATCTCAGTTGTGCATAGCAATGCCAACATACTAAAGTCACAGTGTAATTCTGAGATCGTAGTGAGTAGACACTCTTCAAGGTGGTTACTGGAAGAAAACAACGTACTAGACCACAAAAAGAAAGCTCCAGAAACTGATGTAAGGAAGAAATTGTGAGTCACCTACTCTTATTTTACCTACAATTTCTTCTCTGTTCCCTGACAGCCTCCATCTGAACACAGAAATAGAAATCATTTCCCACTTCTTGGTCAATCTGAATAATTTTAGTTTTTGCTATGAATTTGAGCAGTATGTTCAGATTTTAGTGATTCCAGGGCCCTCAGGCAGAGAAGAACCTCTGCAATGCTGCCTGCATATTGGTCTCCTTGGTATTCCAAATAGAGGAGCAGGGTCCACAAAAGAACCAGCTTGAACTCTAACCAGAATCAGGAGGAAACTGAATATTCTTATATTTATTGTTTCAACAATACAGATGGAGGGTTTCTATATGCCAAACTCTAACTCAGAAGGAATGATTGAAATGTCACAGTTGATGATTTTCTTTATTATTGTAATCTTGTGGAACCATCAAGAAAATAAAGTAAGGTGGCTAAAGTTGCTGACTAATTAGATGCTAAATTACAGGGTTAGTATTTTAAATAATAGTGGGCTGAATTGCTTCCTTGTGATACTATTTATCCTCTGAAATATAAATTATGTATAAAATCAGTATAATTATACATAACCTTGGTTTGAATATAAAACCAATATAATAAAAGTGAAGAAAGTAAGAATTGTAGTTACACCCTATTGATAATAGAATGGGAGAGACAGATGCAAAGTGTTTGAACATTTTTGTTTGAACCGTGGTGAAGTGAATCACAGTCATTTTGTCTTCCATCCAATTTTTGCTTTCTGTTTTTCTTCTTCTCCAATAAATGTGGACAGAACATTTATTGTGTTATTCCTGAACTCTTAGCTGTCGTGTTCTTATAGCTTAGGGACATATTACATCTAGTGCTTTGGAAAACTTAAAATAAAGGGTAAATGGTTTCCCTCTGGTGTTTATTCATTTATCTTTCCTCCCTTTATTTCTCAATACTAAAAGGCTCTATGTGCCATGGATGTAAGCTTTTTATCTGTGATTAAATGTGGAGGACAGTGAGGATCCAGCTCATCTCTATATATATCACAAAGTATTACATAGTCAAAGGAAACTATCTATCCCTGCATTCATGGTCTATGGCCAGTGCTGCTTTGACCTCTCTGTAACACAAACAGTACTCTCTGTCCATCCTTTTGCAGCACACCAAAAGAGTCAGCATGCAGAGAGTAACAAAAACTTCTGAGCAGGGAAGGCCCAATAGAAAGATAGCCCATGCACACATTATGTGTTTATTCTGCACTCCAGGTTCTAACTATGCTGCATCTTCACAGCTGTTCTTAGATGTCTCGGTTTGGATAGCAATTACACAGAACTATTTTGGAATTTTCAGCAAAGTGCTTTCTTAACAAAATGAAAATATGTCCTCTGTTCCCACCCAGTTTCTTATAGCATATCCATAGAAGTACCTGAGCAGGAAAAAAAAAATCCTACAGAAATAATGAAAAATAGCAAGCTGCTGTTGAGTTTGTATTCAGCCCCAAATAACACAAAGAATGTCTAAAATGGAAAAGGATTTTTCAAAGAGAGCCAGCCTCCAAACATGTTATTTTCCTTGTAAAGACCTCAATTTTAATTCTTGAACAGATTCTGAAGCCTTGATTAAACCATCACTTAAAAACATCTGTGTGTGTTTGTGTGTGCACGTGTATGTGTGCCTGTGTGTGTGTGTGTGTGTGCATGCATGTGTGTGAGAGAGACAGAGACAAAGAGAGAGAGAGAGAGACAGAGAGAAACACACACAGAGAGAGATGTGAACATTCGTGTGTGTGAGTGCAGGAGTATTCAGGCCATAGCTGGTGTGTTCATGCCACATCATAAATATGGAGGCTAGAGGACAACCATGCTGGTTGTCCATGCATGCTGGCCATTGCATTTTATGTTATTGGAAACCTGATACACAAACACACACACACACACACACACACACACACACACACACACACAAGCTAAATAGCCTGTAAACTCGTAGAGGTTCTCTTGTCTTCTCTCATCTTACTGTGAAATTTCTATGATTACACACACTATACAATTCCTGATATTTAATAGGTCCACCTGAAGCCCTTGTGCTTGCTTAGAAAGCACTTTATCCAGTGTGCCATTACTCCATTCCCAAAGACAACTTATTACCAAATAATGTCATTGATGTCTCTAGACCTAGAACTGAATGGCTAATGTAAACTCATCCTTGGGATATTTTTTTGTTTGTTTTCAAACTTCTTGGTTTTTTGTCCATAGAAAGTAATTCCCTAGGTAGCTCTAGAGACTATAAAGCCCATTCTAACTTCTGAGACCTTCTTATTACTGCTTTCTTTCAGTTACTGAGGCTAAGTCTTAAAAGCCTGGATAGATTCTTTACTCTGAAACATTGTGCTTTCTTTTCAATAAAAAGCTATTTTAGTACTTTGTTTTGATAAATACATTGCCAGGCAGGCTTTTATTGTGATGTTTTTCAAGCTTTATAAGGAAAGATTTCTCTACTTTTTACTGAAAGTTCTTATTTACATGAATCTGCTGAGTTTTTTTTTTTCTTTCACCACATTTAAGTTTTGAAGACTGTTTTAGCTTTAACAAATTTAAGGGGTTCAAACACCATTCTTTTAATTAGAGGAATACACAGCTGGCTATGAGTGATAAGGTCATTTGCACGTTTTAAGACAAAACACTAGTTTCCTTCCTCCTGTTTCTGTAATTCTTTATGGAGGCAGATGCCTTACTCTGTGTAAATTGTACAGTGACTGCATCTAGAAGGATCGACTTTGATCACTGCCTTAAATACTTAGCTCTTTAGAGGATTATTTGGAAGTCTGTGAACAATTACCAGCTGATGTAAATGTTTTAATCTGAGTGAGTCAAACTGTATATTTGACTTGCAATCTAAATCATTAAGTCTGTTGATTTTATTCTTACCATCTTTGCCCAAATGTACTTACCAGTATGCTATCTGTAAAAAAAATAAAATCTATTCTTAATGTTTTATTATACGTGTGTATGTATTCTCTTCTTTGATTCTGTTCTATTGTCTTCTCAATAATTTCATAATATTGCTTATCTAGTTTTTACACATAAAAAATTAAAAAACCAGCTCCACCTCCAAGTTGGATATTCTTATGTTTTTCTCCTTTCTGCTTCATACTTTGAGAATTTTATACAATAGGTTTTACTTTTATTCACCCCCCTTCCACCAACTCCTTCCCGATATGCCCTGTCTTCCATTCCCACCTACTGCTGTATCTTCTCTTTTACTCCCATTGGGGTGATATTATTATTTTAAAAGAAGAACCTTCAGGTTGAAGACATGGTTCAACTGTTAAGAGAGATCATTGCACTTTCATAGAACCCACGTTTGGATTATAGCACCCATGTGCTATAATTCTGAAGCCTTGATTAAACCATCACTTAAAAAACATCTGTGTGTGTGTGTGTGTGTGTGAGAGAGAGAGAGAGAGAGAGAGAGAGAGAGAGAGAGAGAGAGAGACAGAGAGACAGAGAGACAGAGACAGAGACAAAGAGAGAGATACAGAGAGAGAGAGAGAGAAACACACAGAGATGTCATCTTACAACCATAAGAAACTATCAGCTCCAGGAGAACAGAGACAAGTACCTTCTGCAGGCACCTTCATCCTCTCTCTCTCTCTCTCTTACATTAAATAAGTACAATGTAAAAAATGTTCAATTTCTTACAATGGCATTTATGGTCCTTTGAAAAATTATTTCATCATAGCTCCCAAGCTATTCTTACTTAAAAATAAAAGCTCATGAGAAACCCTTTATGGCTTATTAATACAGATACACTTTGAAAATTCATAGGACTTTGACCCTATCTTACTATTGCAAGGTGATGTCGTTCTATATTTTTTGGGATTCTACTTTATTATACATGATTGTTTTTCAGTGATTTATATACAAGAAAACAAAAATGAACATGGTAGTTTTTCTAAATCATAACAAAATGAAAACATCTCTAAAAAGAAATCAGTATACCTATGTATATACTATGACTCACTAAATACAGTTGCACATACCCCATGTATGACAATTTCACATAGTATTATGTTCTGTGAAGAACATTTTAGAGCACAATAAGTTAGATGTGTTCCTACCAAAAGTAAAAGCAATTTATCAATGCAATATTTGATGTTTCACAGAACAGTAGCTAAAATGTACAGTGTGATTTCTATTAGGCTATATAATATTCTAAAGATTGTTCATGGATCAACTCTCAATACCTGGTCATTATTAAGAATGAAGGATTTAAACTCATTAAGTTTAAAGCACATAAGCCATACTTCCAGAGGAGAGTCTCTATCCAGGACTTGTAGTTTTAATCACCACTTAAGTTACCTTTTATTGCTCATAGTTTTAACCACCATCAAAGTTTCTTCTTACTGCAAGATATCAATTAAGTTTCTTCCACATACCAACCCTCATGATCTCTTAGTTAATAAGAACCATGTACAATTCATCTTCATAACATAAGTGGTCAGCATTTACTCAATATTCATTTCATTATATTGATTAAATTTAAATTATTGGAGATTGTGTCTAGGCTTCAGGAATCTTATCAATCAACAATGAAAAAAAAAATATCCTCCTTAACTGCAGCATAAATTTCTTTGAAAAATCAGGGTTTATATGAGCTTTATAAAGGAAACCTCTGTGGAGTGTAGGTGGAGGTTTTCTTTTCTTATTTTTTATATTTTGTTACTGGATATTTTTATTTATTTACATTTCAGATGTCATCCCATTTCCCCATTTCCCCTCCCTAGAAACTCCCTATCTGACCCCCTCCTCCTTTTTGCTTTTATATCATTTTAATTCCATGCAAGTATGAAGATCAGTTCTAGGTTGAGAAACTAGCAATGTAATAGATGCAAATAGTCAAGGAACAAGCAAGGCAAACACAAATAGTCAAAGAACAAGGAAGGCAATAAATAAAGTTCTGTGAGCACCCCCATGATCACTGCTTCTAAGGGCTTATCAGGATGCCCAAAATATCTGAGCCTACTTCCCTGTCCTAGCCCAAAGTCATTTTCATGTCTGAAGTCTACTTCCTTGTTCTAACCTAAGATTTAGATTCCTGCCAGAAATTACTTCTTTATTCTAGCCTAATGTCAGATTCATGCCTGAAGCCTGCTTCTTTGTCCTTGGCCAAAGTGATATTTCTGCCAAGTAGCCCATTTCTTTGTCCTTGGTCCATGTCAGATTCTTGCCAAGCAGCCCCAAAAGCTGTCTGCCTCTTTGTGGACTGGAGGTGGAGGTTTTCTAGTTCTAATCTATGTGCTAGATCCTAAGAGCATACCATAACAATGTCTTCACTTTACCAGGAGCTAACTAGACATAACACTCCCGCATTATCCTGTGTTTAGCCATCAGTAGCTTAATATATTGATGTTTATTTATCTTCTAGCATAGCAGAGAGGCAGATGTCTCCTGTCCATTCCCAATGATTTGGTAGTGGAGATTATGTGTCTCTTTCTCTCCAGAGAAAAGAGCATACAGACAGCTAGATACATCTCTGCAAGTCTAAGGCTTTTCTAACATTCGCTTTCTTCTGTCTCCACACATTTTCAGTGTATTTATGTCCAACAATCAGCCCTTATAGGTTGATATGTAGAAACTGGAATTCAGTGATCCAGCATTCTTATGGTGCTATGATACCTGATGATTTGTCAGTAATAACTAATTTTTGTATCTGAACCAGATTATTTTTTTTTACCTTGCTCACAAATATGATATTGTGGCAAGACACCTTATCTTTAAAGGGAATTGAAGTATTAAGATCTTCATAATTCCTTATTTTTAACCCATCCAAATATCAAAAGATAGCCTTGCAGTTTGAAACAGAAACTGTTCCCTACAAGTGAGTCCAATATTACGTGGTTTTAGGAGGTTAACATAGATGCCTTTAATCATGTTGTAAACTAACCACACATTTCTTATTCTATAATTAACTCAGAATAAGATAAATAATATGTGTAGCTAGGATGCCTGCCAAGAACCTCTAGCCCAAATACAAATCAGACTGTTTCTGAGCATTTATTTAAATGTTTTAAAATATATTTTAAGATTTGGAGGAGAGTTACTTACAATGTTATCAGAAAAGTACAAACACTAATACAGTTTTATATTACTAGGTTAAGTCATTGAGCAGTAATACAATACATTATAATCTTACAAAATATTAAACTCTTAAGTTATGAAATAAAAACTTGTTTAATTAAATTAAGAAGTGTAATTTGTATGTCATTGTTAACCTTATCTCTATAACTAATACATGCCCTATTCAATATCCTGTGAAAAATTATTTGGTTCTATATTTCTGTAAGGCAAGTCTCCATGTTTGAGTAACTAATTCAAATGATGAAGTTTAGGCTGAAAAATTTTAATGACCTCTATTATATCACTTGTGGATAAAGATAACATTCTTCTATTGTTTTCTAATAGCTATATTTTAGTCTTTTTGCTTTGCTAAATACCTATACTATTTAATGTTTTGAGATATACATGTTTCTTCAGGAGAGGTTCTGGTGTTGTTCTAAAGAACAGTGAAAAGGGCATATTTTATAATTACTCACAATATACGTTTTGGATTCCTTAGAGATGAGGAAGCTCCTTTTCATTCTGTTTTCAAAGAGTAACTATGTAAATATTTGACTCATCACACCTTTCTTTGATTCTCTTGAGATCATTTGCTTTTCTCCTTCAAATAACATCGTGGAATGGGTGATATTCTAGGTTTGTAGGGTAATTGGTGTATACCAATTAATATGTTCAATTAATATGTTCAAAACTAATAAATCAGCGAACCCTTAAAGCATAAAGCATAAGGAACCCTCATAAAACATTTTCATGAACTTAGGTGTTCAATGGAGTCATCATATTGTAGGCTCAATGACAATAAAGTAGTTGTGTGTTGGTGATTGATTAAAGCTGGGCATGGCAGGGTAGCTTTTCCTAATCCAATGGCAGAGGGAAGATCATCACTTATAGCATCTCTCAAAGTCGGTTGGCATAGCCGTCTCTTAATTCTCATGTCAATCAAGATGTTAGATAGCTAGTTTTGCGTCTGCTATCACTTAAGCATAAAGACATGAAATGGAACCTCCTCTTCTCTGAATCACTCCCCTTGTTGAAGCAAGTGACTTGATTGAATTCTTACTAGATGGCATAGAGTCATACTCTGTCTTATTGAAGAAATTCCAAGCACATGACTTGGCTACTAGACAGAGAAAATGATTATAAGATACAATGCCATCTTTCTTCTAAAATATTTATACAGAATGATAATAATTATCAAACACACAAAAGTCAGCTGGATTATTCTGTTATTTTGTACATATTTAAACATTTCAATAATGTCTTTAAAACAACAATTTATTGGATGCATATTAACTGAAATATTACTGTTTATAATAATCTTAGAAGTGTTGGACATTTACAAAAATACTTCTGAAATGAAAATGGCAAATGTTATACATAGAACATTCACAACGTCACTTTTAAGCTACCGATAAATGTTAATAGTATGAGTTGCCTAAGGAATTGTTTATATTATAAAGAGTTATCCAAAAATATTTGAGATTTTTAGCAGTAACAATGAGTCCCAAACATTATATTATCATGTATCATCTGTACATGTATACATGTATCATGTATAGATACTTAAAAAAAAACAATTTAAAACCAATGTGAATCCATATAGTTCTAATAATCTATACCACATAAATGGAACATTAGTAAATGTTTCCTAAAAAACTGTACTAACAGAGAAAAGGTAGTGCCTTTTAAGTGGAAAATGACTAAATCACTAAAGAAAGCATTATTGATGTAGTAGTTGGTTAGTAAAAGATACCACAATCCAGTGCAGAAATATATCAATAACAGGAACTTATAGTAATAAGAAATAGAAACTTTACATATATAAAATATATTTGTATATATTGGGTGATGATATATGCACAAGATTTAAGCCTCATTCTTCCTTAGACAAGGTTGAAAACAGAACTTGCCATGATATTTGTAATTACACATAATATGTGTTTACACTGCAATTGGATTAATCTCTAGTCCTAGCACATGCCAGGTTAAATCAGACTTACATGAATATTTCTTGAAAGGCATACTAGGTGGAAGATTCTATAGAGTGTTTCTAATTAAAGGGGTAGAACTTGGGTCTAGTCACTGAAATTATTGTATTATATGTCCAGTCATCTCTGAAAGGCAGTACTGAGTAGAGGACCAATAGATGTATTTATTTATCAGGGCAGGGAGCAGGCAAAAACCAAGTTTAGACATTTAAACAGTTTGTTACATGATATTGACCTCCACGAATAGTTAATAATTAGTTTCTGCTAAATGACATCTTCATTCATTGAAATGAGAAAAATTAGATTGTGGAATAAATGACCATATTGTTTGTTTATTTGAGTTAGGGTCTCACAGAGTTTACACCAGCCCAGCACTTTCTTTGGAGCTAAAGATAACTTTGAACTCTTAATCTTTCTGTTTCTAGTTTCTAAATTCATATGTTTTAAAACTGCTTTTCCAGAGATCATGAGCAGAAATGAAATCTTTGGCAGAATGAAGTATTAAAACAGTTTCTTAGGAGCCAGGGATATAGTTTGCCAATTAGAAGCAGCTACATTTCTTGCAGAAGATCCAAGTTAGATTACTAACACCCATTTGAGATGAATCATAAGCACTTGTAAATGCAGCTCTAAATCTACTTCATTTTGTCTCCACAAGAAACTGTACTCAGATACACCCCTCCACATAAATATAGATAAAAATAATAACAAATATTTATATTACTTATTGGATTAGTCTAAGTGTTTGGCTTGTCTGTGACAAGCCTGAGATATGATCTCATAGCTGCCAAGGTTGAAAGAGTGAGATGCATGTCCACTATTTATGTCTTTCTTCACAAGTGGAATAGTTTACCATGCAGAGGTCAGCATATCATGGTGAAGTTGACTTGCTTGCATCTTTCCATGTACCAGACATATACCTGTAAACACAAGTAAGAGATCAGCTACTAAAATGTGACTCCCCTCACAAATGAGTAAGATTTTAAACCTTAAAAAAAGACTGACCAATTTTATTCAAAGGAAACATGTAAAGCCTATATTCCCTCTTATATAACTCATATAACAGACAGCAGCAAAACTCCACTTCCAATGCAGAAGTGCATGTAAACACATGGGCACAGAGGAGCTTGCAGAATATTCTCATAACCTTTCACTGCTAAGGTTATGGTACTTTGTTAACACAGAAACAATTTGTGTGGCTCATTATAGTAGGAATCTCAATCAAAAATACATAAAACCTTAAGTATTCAAAT
This sequence comes from Arvicanthis niloticus, assembly GCF_011762505.2. Classification (NCBI taxonomy): domain Eukaryota; kingdom Metazoa; phylum Chordata; class Mammalia; order Rodentia; family Muridae; genus Arvicanthis; species Arvicanthis niloticus. Next base: position 24,387,269 of record NC_133429.1, read on the forward strand.
ATGCAGCACAATCAACTTAACACACTATCTGATTGTTAAATTATGCAGCCTATTGAGTAAATCTCATTAAAGAAAGTCTTGCAGACTAAAATATAGTCAAACTTTAGAAAAAATAAGTGGTGTCGGTTGTCAACTATATTCAAGTATTTCAAATGACAGAAGAAAATATCATACAAAAAGATACACAAAATAGAAAAGCTCATGGAGAATACAAACGTGTTGAATTTATTAGTCTGGACACTCATGAGAAAAGTATGCAAGGCTGGAAGAAACAAGGAATGACTCTCCATCATAGATCTTCATTTAAAATTATCAAAATTATAGATGTCATCTTGAAAATCTTTCCTTTATTTTTTTAGAGGAATAGCATCTTAGTATAATGATAAATACACACACACACACACAAACACACACACACACACACACAGACATACATATACATGTATGAGTTTAAAATGACAGAAATTTCTTTGTCTTCCAAGAGAAAGTTGGGAGGCAAAGCCATCAATTTAGTACAGCTCTGCTTTCATTTTGTTTTCTTATTTTGTGGATTTTTAAAACATTTCTCCCACAATGTCATTTTGAAACAGTATGTTTGATGCTGATATTATATAGCTCAATTGTGTAACAGTTATTTCATGTATCTTAACAATATAGGAAAGACAATTTAAAATATTTATGTACCATCTCTTTTGGTGAAATCTGCATGTAATAGAAAGAGATATGGCTGATTTCACATATGCAGGCTCTGTGCAGATTTCCATAAATGTGCAGATGGCTAGTTGATAATATCAAGTCATCTTTTGCACAGATGGGGGCATAAAAATGATTAGTGAAAATTACACAGGAAGATTCATTCAGATTATAGCAATATAACAGTGTAGGAATTATGGTTTACATTTTTGAGGTAAAATAGCACATAAAAAAAACTGAAGTATCAAAAAGACTGTAATCAATTCAGCAATCGGTACCCAGTGGTCCTATCACATATTAAACTTATGGTAATTTTAGAAATACTCAGAAGGCTACAATTCAGTATTCTTCTTACTCAGGATTTTCCAATATTGGTTCGGAGCAAAGATTTTGGTAATCATAGTCTCTAGTAACAGTAGATTGGCTTAGAAACACCTGTGGTGAAACTTGCTTCATTTTTAAAAATTTCTCTCATTTCCCAGCAAAGGACAAAGTTATGTAACTTTTAGGGGCAATTAAAAGGCTAGAAGTTCATGAAATAGAATGTTGGATGAGTGTTAAACAGATTTTAACAGAGCATCCTTTCCACCCTCACAAATATTTGTCTGATTATCTTTCTCCCAACAATGTTAAACATTGCAGTATCACCTTTATTTTCATATATTTAATGAAAATTTACAAAGCAAGCAACAAAAGTAAATAACAAAACAATTAGTAAATCAACATTTTAATAGCTGCCACACATCATAGCACATAATTTCTCTCCCATTAGGAGTAAAGAAAAATCTTATGGTCTAGTTGTAGTCTAGGTAGTATTATCTTAATTTAGTCTGTTCTAATCCACTTTTGATCTTCAATATTTCTAATATGTACAGACGTAGAGAACATTTATTCTGTAAAGGAAGAATAACTCTGAAATTTGGAAGGATGATTTATCTATAGTTATATAATATTTAAGTATAAATTACTTAGACATAATATCTGAAGTATGCAATCTTTTAACCTATAGAGTTACCAGTATGCTACTATGATTATTTATCCATTAATAAAAGAAGAGACAGCTTTTAGTCTCAAGGTAAATGTAAATGAATGTGGGTTTTTGTGGTTGTCAATTTTATGTAAACATTTTTTTCATAGGAGCCTTTGTTTTATTAAGTACATTCATAAACAGATACAATGAAGAGTCACTAAATAGATATAAATGAACTCATTAGTTCAATATCTAGTGATGTGTAGAGAAAATGGAAAAAGCTTAAATGAAATGAAGGAAAATACATTCTTTAAGATTATTTTACTAAACCATCATTCAATGTTTTATTTCATGAAACATCACAATTTGTGATGGCCTTATAATATAATTGTTTTGAGAGCTTTCAACTCAAGGATTTTTAAATTTAATTTAGAATATAGTTTGCCTCTGCATCTGTTGCCCTGTAGAGACTTAATATGCCAGGGTGTTAGGAATCATACAAGGGGTCTCCAACCTCTCAGAGGAGAAGGAAAGAGAGATGAAGGAAAGACTGTATGAGGGGAGGATTTGGAGGAGTTGGGTAGTGATTAGGATGAGAAGTGAATGAATCAATGAATAAATAGTTAAGATAAAAAATAAAAATTAGTTTGATATATAATGAGGAGCTGTTAGAAAATGGAAAAGACATGATCAAAAAATTGATCCTACCTAAAAGAAATGCAGGGACAACGATGGAAAAGACACTGAAGGAATGAACAACCAGTGACCTCCACTTGAGAGTCATCTCATAGGCCCACAGCAATTCTTGACACTCCTTGTGATATTATATTGTGCTTATAGACAGGAGCCTTGCATGAGAAGTTCCACTTAGAAGCTGTCTAAGACAGTTACAGATACCCATAGCCAAACACTGGATAGAGGTTGGGAAGCCCTATGGAAAAGTTAGGAGAAAGATTGGTGGTCCTTGAGGCAATGCCAACCATACAAGAGAACCAACAGTATCAACCAACCTGAATACCTGGGAGCTCCCAGAGCCTGAGTTACCAGCCAAAGAACGTACTTTGCCTCATAATATTCATAGCAGAGGGTTGGGTATTTTTGGGGAAAGGATGTGCCTAATCCTGCAGAGACTTGATTCATTAGAGTGGGGGAATCTTGGATGGGGTACCCTCTTGGAAGAGAAGGGGATGGGGATGGGAGAAGGAATCATGTGAGGGGGGACTGGATGGAGGGTAAAATTTGGAATGTAAATACAGAAATAATTTTTTAAAACAAAAACAAAATAAACAAACCATCAAAAAAAAAAAAAAACAAAGAAATATTTCCGTGGCAATGGCATTCTGAGCATAATACCTTTAGGCTAGAACTTTTCCAGTTATTCAAGAGACAACTGTAATACATTTCTGCACACAGACAGATAATTTTGAAAATATGACATGTGCTGTTAGAGAGGAAGACAGAAACATATATAATGTTTCAATTTCTAAGTATTTAGCATCAATGAAACTCTAAATCGTAATAGAATTATCTGCAAGTTGAGTGAATGGTTCACACACTTATATGTAAGAATACAAAGCAAGATCATGTTAAAAACATTATAGAACCAAGGTGGTCTCTTTTGAGGATTTCAAATACATTAGAATCTATATTAAAATAACTATATCATATTGAATAAAATAGACACATTAATTATCATCTAACACATTGGATAATGCATAATAGACACATTATATACCATCTAAAGCCTAATATCAATAATATTGATATCAATGCTAATAAAATCATGAAAATCAATGTAATAGTTTGACAACTAATAAAGTTTGGAGAAGTAATAAAACAAACATTTGTAAAGGTCAAAAGGCTGTTTGTGTTAAAATCTGTGCTCTTCCCAAAGTGGTTATCCAATGCCAAATATTCCCACAAACATACATACACGTAAAACTATATGGTCTGAGCAGTATGTTTTTATAACGTTAGGGAAATATTTGTGCAACATCTATGACACCAATTAATGAATATAAAAAGGTCATGAGTTTGAAAGAGAAGAAGGAGAGGTGTATGGAAGGGTTCAAAGCAAGCAAAATGAAGTGGGAAATGATGATATAATATAATATAAAATAATAAATAATTTTAAAAGTAAATCTGTTTAACATTCACAGGATGTCTCATTACGCAAGTTCCTACCACCTGCCAGAAACTGCTCAATTTGCTAGTGATGAAAAAGATGAAAAACACAAAAAGAATCACGATGTCTTTAGAGTCACGATGCTGTTGGGAAAGGGGAAGTTACTAAATATTAATGTGTGGTGGCGCATTAGATTGTGTTCATAGTATGCAAAAAGTTACAGTAGGCCGTGTGACTGCAGTGTTTTGTTGTTGTTCCCAAGAAAGAAGTCATGGAAGCTATTCCAACATGTGGCTTTTGTAAAAATTATTAAGGCATTTTTATCTGAAGGGCTGAAAAGGCTGAGAGAATATATTCTCATAAAGTCATAGAAAGAAGAGGTAGTTTCACGTACTGTTGGTGGGAGAAGAGATTAATGGGGCTCTTTTGCTCTGTGTTATTGCTTTGTGGCAATGCACATAAAGTTTCCATTCTTGTTAAGGAGATAAATAAGTAGCAAAGATTCATATTGAGCATTGTTTAGATTCACAGAAAAGGAAAATGTCTTTAAATTTATTAAAAAGTACTGGCAGATGAAATTGTGCTACATCCAAAGAAGAAGATAACTTGGGCCTATGGAATAGTAGATAAAAAAAATATATGCTTAATAAAGAAAAAGCCTTGAAACTTGAAGCTCAGTGTAACTAAAGGTACTTAATGTGCATCAATTAATATTCTTTTTCCTACCAAGACTGAACAGTAATTCACTAACTATGAATTACTGAAAGGGATGGAATTTCTAGTGCCTTTTTATTCTTTGTATTTATGGTTAGATTCACTTGGACTAAGCATACATGCTTTTTACCGCAAACTTTTTTTTCTGTTTTAACCCTCTGTATGAAAACAACTTCTGGCTCAGGGACACAAATTTAAGTTATAGAACAGAAATGAGCTCAATTGCTCTCTGGTAAACTATAGTGACTACAGTTAATAGCAACATATTCCCTAGTTAAAGGTTTTAAAAATGTAGATGTAATATTACAAAAACTTGGAAGTACATGAAATAAGTAACTTGACTCGGTGATTCTGAAACACACATGCATGGATATACATAAATTAATGAATCAGAAAATGCCAATGCTGCATCAATTACAATCGATTCTAATAGATTCTACACTTCTAATATAAGTTATTCAGGTAAATTTAGACAATAAATAAAATCCAATGTGAAAGAGGTGCAAAGTCATAGTCATGGCATTTCTTGAATATTTCAAGAGTGATGGCTGCTAAGTCAATAAAAGATACTTTTCAATTCATAATACGTATGTTTCAGGAAGGAATATCTTAAGAACAATGGATCTGAAGACCTTCTAGTCATTAATTGTCTATTAAATGGAGCAGCAGTGGAAACAGTTTCTGAAGTCGAGCAGGTCTTACCTAGTAAAATACAGGAAGGGATATCCTCTCCACTTTGTTACTTATCTTACTTCTGGTATTGCTCTAAAAGATTTAGCAGTCATTGGTTTAACAAAGTTGCCTTGAAAAAGACTTCCTTGATTTGTTACTGAGTTAAAAATGTGTTAATAAGTTTCCTATAAATAAGGTCATAAAGAAAACATGAGAGACACACACGGGCACATTACTCTTGGTGTAAAATGTTCAACTTGAACGGAACAGTATATACTGCCAAACACTAGTAACTGATCATCCCTTCAAAGAGATTTATACTCAAAGCATTGCCCTTTCAAAATATTCTACTGATTACAATTAATATTTAATATGTACACTGCTATGGGTCTATTCACAACTTATATTTATGGGTATATAGACAACTTATATTTAAAGAATGTACTTGCTTCATACTGACTGTTTTGTTCTTTTTATCCTGTGTAGCCATATCAAGGTTCATATTTTGGTACTGCAGAAAACTCTATTGGGATACTTTTGTGTTGCTCTAATTAAAATGCCTTCATCAAAAGCAGCTTAAGGGAGACAGGTTTTATCTTATACTGTGTTTCCAGAGGGATGGCATCTAGGAAGTCGTGGCATGGAAGAGGAAGCCAGAAGGTGGAAGCTGGTTGATATCATTTATTTTTTTCTGCACCTAAGATGAAAAAACAGGAATTCAGGCAAGGATATAAACCCTCAAAGCTCACCTGTAGCAACATACTGCCTCTGGCAAAGTTCTTCTTCACAGAGCTTCCATAAATTTACAAACAGCACAAAAACTTGCGACAAAATGTTCAAATTCGTAAGCACATGGAAGATATTTCTCATTTAAAGCACTCCACTGTGGATGACACCATTCCCTAGGCACAAAAGACTTTAACTGTGTGAAAGATATAAAGTGAGTTGAGTATATTCAGTTATTACTCTCCTCTTCTATTGGACAGAAGCAACGTGCCAGGTGGCTTCAAGCTTCTGCTGCCTTGATTTACCACTAGGATGTACTATTGTACTATAAGTGCAAATAAATAGTTAAATTGCTTACTTAATGTTGGAGGCCGACTTTTAGCAGAAAGCGGCTATCAGCTTTGCAGCCATCTTGAGCCATATACCCTGACATGAGACTTGGATTACAATAGCCTACAACAGCTGAGCACACTCCGATAATCTTGGTTTAGATACCTTGGGTGTGTGAGATTAAAGGTGTGTGACTTAAGAGTGTGACCTAGAGATCAGATTTAGAGACAAGACCTAAGGGCATGATTAAAGGCAAGACGTGACCTGAAGTCGTGGCTTAGAAGTGAGGCATATAAAGGCGAGAGAATCAGACAGAGGAGACAGAGAATCAGATACTTTAGAGAGAACAACTTGGAGTTAGTTATTAGACATTAGGCACTTGGCACTTGGAAGAAGAAACTTGGAACTTGGAAGCACTAGGGACTAGGAACTAGGGACTAGGAACTCAAGACTTGGGACTTGGAGAGAAGAGAGACTGAAGAATAAACGGGATTGCAACACACTCTGTCTGGTCTCCATTCGAGTTCGCCCTCACTCTCTCTCTTGCTGAACCCCGACCTGCGGACCGGAGTGGCAGCTTGGGCTGGGATACAGTGGCCGCCAAACGTGGGGCAGCCCGGGCCTCAACATTTTGTTCGGGCCGCGACATTTTTGGCCGCCCGAACGTGGGGCTAGTGCGGTTCTCAACAACTTAACAGCCTTGAATTGCTTTTGATTAGATCTTTTGTAAGAGACAAGTAACAAAGGCTTAAATATAAATTTGATGACTATTTCCTCTGTCCTTTTATGTTAATCTAATATTATAGTCAACACATTCATACACACCTGTTTCAAAAATTTGGAATATGGGAAAACAAAAATGATTAACAAGAAGGGACACTGTTTAGAGATTTTATTCGGATTTTTAAATCTGCTGGAATTTATATCATTTCTTTGTTCTCTTCAGGATAGCACTAGGAACTTTTATTCTTGCACTTTTGTTCAGAAGAAAAAAATGACCTATAGACAGAGAAATAACTGACATTACAATTGTTGAGAGAAGAATTGAAAAAGTACAAAATAGAAAGGAATCTATTTTTGGATAAACACTCTACTTTACGACAATCCAGAAAAAAAATGACTCTTCCCCCTACATTCAATAGCATTAATATTTTCTTGCTTGATATCTGGAGGGAATTTATGTTTTACTGGTACTGGAGAAGTGTATATGAATAAAATTTTAAGGAACCAAACTTCAAAACAAAAGAACTAATAAATAAATGTGCAAATCCGAGGGAAGACATAGGAAGATAGCAAAAGGATATTATAGGAGAAAAACCTGTCATTTCAATCCAGACAGGAACCACATAAGGAGAATATTACATCACATTATTTAAAGCTAGTTAGTTGGTTAGACAGGTGCCTTATCCAGGTGTGAGAAATACCTCCTGCTAGGTAATTAAGGATACTTTCATGATAGGAAATACTTTCCACTACCTACAGTAATGATCAAATTCCACATGGTAAAAAAAATAAAATTTTAGTTAACAAATGTTGAGATCCTATTGCATTACTAATTTTATGCAGAGTGTAAGACAATATAGCTTTTGGAAACAATTATAGTTTCTTAGTGTCATTCACTCACAGTTTTCACATTCAAACAATTCTTTGTTCAGGGTTTCCTCTCTGTCTTCTCTTTTTACACGGCTTCCTCTATTAATGGTATCTTAGATTTGTTTCGGGCTCATCTCCAAAGTTACCTTTGTTCTTTTTTTTTCTGTTTATTTTAATCAATCAATAAATGAATCAGTCAATGAATTCTCCCCTGTATTAGGGCTTTATCACAGTTTGCCTACTCAGCTTACGATAGTGCTTGATCCTACAGCAATACTTGATCGTACCATAGCTCATTTCTACATCTTCACAATCCCAGAGAGTATTAGCCATTTTTGTGAAAAAGTACTTAAATAGTAAATGTCATTTTTCTGTTAGTGATTGCTGTTCATATTTCTTTTTTACCATACTGAGGATTGAACCAAAGGTCTTGCCCATAGTAGGCTAGCATGTGTCCCTTAACCACATTCCTAATGCCTGTCTGTAGAATTTTTGAGAACACAAATGAGTCATAACTGCTAACTACATCCATAGGATCTAATAGTGCCACCTAACCACCCACAAAGGGCCAGATAAATCTGTAAGTGGATATTTTATCTCTTTTCCTAAGTTGACAATTCACAATGAATAGCATACTCTTTTATGTATGAACATTACATACATGGAATAATTAATGCATTCATTACAAACAAAAGTAAGAACAGAATCATTGTAAATAAACTGAGCTAAAAAAAAAAAAAAAAAAGCAAAGCATGACTAAGTTTAGGAATATCATGGGCCACATTGCCTTTTTGTTCTTGTTAGGGTAAATATGGTTAATTGCTTATCTCCATCTATAAGCCTGATTAAGTAAATTTGTCCTTTGCAAATAATACAACATGGAAAAGCACTATTTGGTCAATTTTAGATAGATGTCTAAACGAACATTTAAAATTTCTGCACATATACACAGACAAGTTGTCTTGTGCTTACTAAAGTCACTTTTGGTCCCAAAATATTAAAAGTTTCATACATAATGCTGTAACATTCCCACCCTAGTGGTTTCAGTGCATTTTACCTTCCCTATAGAACAGTATTCTCAATCTGATACTTCAGAAATACGTTCACGAATTGGAAAAATTGTATTTTTCCAAAATTGTATTTTGGAAGGGACCTCAGACACTGTTTACCTTAAATAGGAATTCTAGACACATACCTCCTTTCTTTCTTAACATCCCACAATAACTACATCTAATTACTAGAAAACAAGATAGCAGACCATGCCCAATAATAACTCACTTAAATTGAAAACATTTGCTACCTTACACAGTATATAATATAATATAGCCTCATATGTTTATTAATGTTTAACACGCTTCCAAAACATCATGGTTATCAGCACATCCAATTTTAGTAACCTACTTTTTCTATTGATAAGATATCAGAGGTCTGGGGCCTTTGTCTGAGTTTAGGAAACTCAAGAAGCAAGCCTTTTTGGCGAGACCATTTCATAACCAAAATGCTTCTTAACCAAATCCTGCCATGCTGCTCTCTATCTTAATTCTTGTGGGCTAAACTTAGGCTACAAAGACACCTCAAGTACTGGATATTTTATCCCCTAGATTTTTTATAGCTGCTCATATCTCAAATTTAGTTCGTCATGGATAAAATTTAGCAACTCAAGCTCTTGTCAATTGCAAATTGGAAGGAAAATGATTCCTTATGAGTATCCTGAGAAAAGGATACCTGAGTTGTCAGGAAATAGAGATATTATGCTCCCTTGAGAAGTCACGATAAAATATTTATTCCTACTTTCCTGATGAACACAAAGCCTGCTTGCTGCAATATATGATTGGCAAAACATTGGAGAGTGAAAGCATTATTCAAAAGCTCATTCATAGACTGACTTGATATTTTTATATAAATTCTAATTCTTATTCATAGTTCTGTTTATGAAGCGATAGAATAAAAATTGACAAAATAGTAATATATACAGCATCATTCTATGGCAAATTACTTTGCCATAAAAGTTTTGGCTTACGGTTTAATGTATGGTATAAAGTATTTGAACCATTTCTAATACATTTTCTCCAAATGTGTATCAGATTAAAATAATTGCCACTGTTCTCATTTTAAAGATGAAGAAATTCTAGCAGAGAACTTCTGTTTAATTATTATGTGACTAGATCAAGAGAATATTCTATCCCAGTTTTATAATCTTTGTTCATTTTCTTAACAATTATCTTCATTTTATTAAGAATAGAGGGAGGACATTAACCAAAATACCCAACAAAGGGAAGATAGAACCTGTAGAGACCATATCCAGTGGATAGACATGGCCTCCAGTTGAGGGATGGGACCACCTACCCACCTCAAAAATATTAATTTAAAATTCCTCCTGACAAAAGGAAATGCAGAGACAAAGAGTGGAGCACAAATTCAAGGAAAGGCCATCCAGAGATTGTCCCACCTAGGGATCCATCCCATCTGCTGACACCAAACTCAGACACTATTGCTGAAACCAAGAAGTGCTTACTGACAGGAGCCCTGTATATCTGTCACCTGAGAGGCTCTACCAGAGCCGGACCAGTACAGATGCGGATGTACACAGCCAAACATTGGCCTGAGTGCAGGGACCCCGATGGGAAAGTTTATGCAAAGACTGTAAGAGCTGAAGCAGTTTGTAACCTGATAGGAAGAAAAACAATATCAACCAAACAGACCCCCTAAAGCTCCCAGGGACCGCCAACCAATGAGTACACAGGGGTTACCAAATGCTCCAGCTGGATCTGTAGCAGAGGATTGTCTTATCTGGCATCCATGGGAGGGGATCCCCTGGGTCCTGTGAAGACTTGATAACATAGGATAGGGGAACTCTACGGAGGCGCTGAGAAGGAGTGGGTGGGAGGAGGGAATAGGGAACTCGTGGAGAGGAACTGGGAAGGGAATTACATTTGAAATGTAAATAAATAAATGAATGAATGAATAAATAAATAAATAAATAAGTAGAATGGCTTAGCACAGAAGAAGGGTGACATAAACTGTTATTTCCAGCACTCAGAAGGCAGAGGCTCTGTGACTTTTGAGAGTCTGAAACTTCATGACTTCCGGGTCATCCATGACTACATGGTGGGCCATTGTCAAAAAAGCAAAACAAAAATAATAAAACTTCCTTGTGCAGCATTACTGTGTCGTTTTTAGAAGGCTATTTTGAGATACGTCAAAGGCCAGTGAATCAGGGAATCATTCAGGGATAGAGCATTGTTTGTCTTCAAAAGACTTCTTCCAACTATTTCTGCATTTTATAAAAAAAATTCTATTTCACTGATACATGAGCTACCAAGTAGAACTGCCTAATCTCCTCTTGATTTCTTAATTCATTCCATTATTCCAAATACTGTACTGCCCTAGGTAGATTCCTGCCATTTTTCTTGGTCACTCTATATGATCTTTCTTTTGATTCAAAGTTCAGTTTATACATTGCAATTATTTTACCTTTTCTCCATTTCATTGGATTAATCTTAATTTTTCAGTATCTCCAAATGAAAAATTGAATAGTGATAGATAATTTTAGAAGCCTTTTGAAGCCAAGATTTCTGGTAATGTCAGACAACTGAGCTGTACCTTGTCATTCTTGAAGGTAACTCTCTCATGTCCTTTATCTCATCATTATTTTCAATGTCTAGAGGTATCTAGCTCTCCTGCTGTCCTCTTCTATGCCTGGTGCTTTACGTCACAGTTCCTAATGAAAATATAGCAGTCAGTTCAAATTCTTCTAAACATGTGATCACCGGAGCCAGTAACCTTATTTCATTTCTATAAACATTAATCTGTTTTTATTTAGGTCAAATTTAAATGTCATCATGCTATATCACTCAGACTCTCCACATATTCCATATATGTTGTCATATTTTGCTAACAGTAGAGAAGCTACAAGAAAAATAAATTAAAGAACATACACAAGGCCATGCTATACTTCGAGTTTAAATGTTGTTAACATAGAATTCTTGGTCTGTAGTATGTGGATTGGTCTGCCTTGTGTAGTGTGGTAGGGTTTCATACTACGCAAAGAGAGTAGCATGTATGCCGACTGCCACACAGTGACAAACCTCACCATCTTTCATCTTCCATGAGTTAGATTAAAAAAAAAAAAGTAGTGGCAAAAGGAAAACGAAGAATAATGTCCACCCCCATCTCCAGCCGCTTAAAGAACAGTGGAATAGAGAATGTTTCAAAATGGAAGATACAGCCAACTGTTCTGAATACTTGTTGAAAATTTAATGAAATGACACGATAAATGAAAGTGTAGAGATTTGAAAGCTCTATTCCATTCCTCAGTTTAACAAAACTATTTCCAAAGTATGGTTGAGATATTTGAATGATTTGAGCTGGTGAGTAAACAGAGGTATTTCACTGCTTGTTAGTACAAGTATCGTTTTCCAATACTATCTCTATACTACTCAAAAAAAAATGATACAGTAAGTTGGATATGGCAGTGCTAGTTATATCTCATCACTGTCACTTGACAAAAAAAATATAACAAAAACAAAAAAAAAAAAAACAAGAAAAACAACAAGGACATTTCATTTGGCTCCTGGGTTCAGAAGCTTAGGTAAAGGATCTTCTGTCTCTACTGTTTCTGGGAATGAACAAAAAGGAAAAGTACTCAGCTTCGAGCAAATCAGAGGCAGGAAAACTATGAAGAGCCAAAGACGAAGTATATCAATCAAAGACATACTGACACTATCAGATTTCTTCCTCTTAGTCCTACAAGTTGATATCATCACACACCTTCCCAATAGCCTACTACGTTATGAATTAAAGAATGGACTGTTCTCTTCAGGCTATATATTAGTCGGGGTTCATTATAATAACAGAATTTTTCTAGAATGAATCTCTCTCTCTCTCTCTCTCTCTCTCTCTCTCTCTCTCTCTCTCTCTCTCTCTGTGTGTGTGTGTGTGTCACTGTCCCTCTGCCTCTCTTTGTCTTTCTGTCCATCTGTCTGTCTGTCTGTCTGTCTGTACACACACACACACACACACACGCACACACACTAGATGTGCCAACTGCAACTGCTCTTTAGTGTATGCAGGAATCCTGTAGAAGTAGCCTCTAATGCTAGTGAAGGATTCGACTTGCTATTGGGTATGAGGAAGAACAAGCAGAAAGGGAGAGTTTCCCACTTTCATGTCTTTTATATAGGCTTATAGCTGAAGATAAGGTCCATCTTAGAGGTGGGTCTTTCTGCCTGAAAATATCTAGATTAAATATGTATTTTTACACCTTAAAGATACTAGAAATGAGTCTTTCCACGTCAAATGACTCAGTTAATCAAAAATCCCTCACAAGTGTGCTGAGCCATGATTGTGTTTTGCTTAATTCCAGATGTAGTTAGGTTGAGAATCAAGAATAACCACACAAGACAGTGAAGTTGCTCAAGATCCCATTACTTCCAAAGGTCTTGCCTGTGCCTGTCCATTAGTGATAACTAAGTTTTCAGCATGTCATCTGTTACAGCAGACTTAAGACATGAATAATACATGATTAATTTTTCAGCCTAGCATCTTGCAGTGACAGATATCACCTTTTAATTTACAATAAACATATTATATATATATGTATATATACATATATATGTATGTGTGTGTGTGTGAGTGAGTGTGTGTGTGTACTCATACCCAAGAAACCCAGTATAATACAAAGAAATTTGTTAACCTTTACTAACTTCAGAGACTCCTACTACTCCTCACTTCCTTCCAGTGTCCTGAATAAGAACCCAGAAGTTCCAGACTGCTCTGTAACCAGCCAACTTTATGCTTCTTTATATAAGCTTGACTGATCCCAAGCCAGGACACTTAGTATCTTTAGACATTAATTAAACCATTTCTCTAAAACATTGTGAAACTAACCTACTAACTGTGTTGGTATATATAAATCAACTACTAACAGTCCTAATCCTAAATTCTTACTCCTTTTAATGAGCTTCACAAATTCAGCTTTCACTGATCATACGTATTGGTGCATATGGTTTTCCCTCTGCATCTCAAATTCAGCAAGACCATGTACTAGATAATTTAGGTTTGTTGCTCCAGAATTGAGTGCTTTCATCTTTGGAATTCCAGCTACTTTCAATCTCAGGAAGGTAAATTACAGCAGGAATTCACTTCTAAAACTTTTGGAGTGGATTCAGCTATACAATAATATTAGATACATGTGATCTTTTTCAATATTCTCTCTTTTTTAATTCAAATGCTGAAGCTCAGGGTGTTCTTGGTTAGACCATAACACAACTTAACTTCTTTAAACTCAATCTGCAGAACAGAAGCAAAAACAAAGTCTCAAAATTGGGGCCATAGAATAAATTTTAATCTGCAAAAATGCCATGTTAGACAAAACAAATACAGTAATTTTAACCACTGCATTAGAGATATTATCTAGTCATTCTTGTGGGGCTCTGAGGGACAAACAGCAAGGAACATTCTTAGCAAAAGTGTTCACAGACCTTGGGAAAATGTATGGTATTACTGCTGACTAATGGCAGATGATCAAGGAAGATGCTCTTCTCCCAATAGCATAGTAAGAGAGAAGAACAGAAGTTATAATCAAAGTAACAAATGTCAAGACAACAAAAGTGTCAAGCATTAACTCTGCTGCAAGCACAAGATAAAGTAGTTTACATTTACTATCTCAATTAATTTTTACATGCTTTCTCTCTGGTTTACACTTGAGAATATTAAGGATGAATACATTAAAGAAGCCAGCAATAAACACAGAACTGCTGATCAAATAAATAGCCATGCTTCAAGCACCATTTATTCTGGTTTTACATCTTGTGCTTTTAAAATGTGAAACCAAAGTTTCTTATTCTTTTCATATTATTAATTTGTGGGTCTCTGTTTATTGCATTTATTACAAAATGACTCTTCTTTGATAATGATTGAGAAATCCTCTTATCTATTATTATATGCTATTAGTCAATTTTGTGTATTATTATATGCCACTAGTAGTCATTTTTGTGTATATATGCACATATATACATATACACACACATACACATATACATACATATATTATGGCATATACATATATGTATGTTTGTATGTATTCATTTCTGCCATTCTGCCATAATAATAGCAATAGATTTTTCACTAGGGCCCATGATCCTACTCTCAGGTTCTTGGCTACTTTAGTAGTATCAGATATGAATTCCTCAGTATGTCTTAAATCTAATAAAAAGAACAGGCTGATTGCCCCCATTATATCTGTGTCATTATTACCAGTTTATTTTACAGACAGGTTGCTATTGTAGGCTACAGAGTTTAATCGTAACCCTAACTAAGATAGGGTTACTATTTCTGTGATAAAACACCATGACCAAAATCAACTTGGGGAGGAAAGGGTTTATTTTACTCTGTTCCATATAACAATTCATCATCAAAACAGTCAGGGGCAGGGACTCAAGCAATGCAGAAACCTGGAGGCAGGAGCTTATGTAGAGACCTTAGAGGAGTGCTGCTTATTGGCTTACTCATCATGGCTTACTCAACCTGCTTACTTAAAGACCCCAGGGCAACAGCTCAAAGTGGTCCCACTGTTGATGGGTTGGGCCCTCCCATATCAATTTTTACTTAAGAAAATGCTCTTTAGGCTTTTCTAATCCTGATATTATGGAAGCATTTATTAATTGACATTTCCTTCTTTTATATATCTCTCTCACAACAAGTTGACCTAAAAGTAGCTAGTATATTGGCTGAGCTATTCTCTGACAGTATGCAAAGTACCTTCTAGTTCCATGAATGCTAGAGCCAATAATGGTGTTGCTTCTATTTGAGCCCCAGTTTTATTTTTCCATGTTTAATGGCATAATTGTGTCTATAGCAATAGAAATGTTCCATGAGGTTATAGAGAGAAACAAACAGCCATGGCACTAGCCTGTGTTTTTTGGAGAGGATAGTATCTGGACCACACTAGCAGATGATTCAATGGGATGTAAGCAATTCCTGCCACTGGAAGTTTTACTTGGTGACACAGATGTCTAGCTGGGGCATTGTCTTCCCCATTACATGACAACTTCATTTAAATTCCTTTAATATATGTGTATACTTTAGGAATTATCTATA
Source organism: Arvicanthis niloticus (assembly GCF_011762505.2). Classification (NCBI taxonomy): domain Eukaryota; kingdom Metazoa; phylum Chordata; class Mammalia; order Rodentia; family Muridae; genus Arvicanthis; species Arvicanthis niloticus. Next base: position 24,403,192 of record NC_133429.1, read on the forward strand.
GTATTAGGTTTCTATTAGTATTAGTATATGGGTTTGTAAAAGACTTTAGTGTTACTTGTCCCATCCATATTCTGTTCTTTAACCTGTCTTTCTTCCCTACTCCCTGACATCTACACCCTAAATGGAATATCTTTATCAAACCCATCATTTCAAGGCTCAGGGATCTAAGTTGCTGGGGATGCAAGACAGTATGAAACAGAGGTGGTAGATTATTCCAAGGAAATAGCATAGTCTGAAAACAAAGACTTATATGCAATTGAACTCACAAAGACTGTGATACTATATGCAAAATATGCATAAGTTCAAATAAGACAAATTCTCAGCACTAAAAATAGGACAGGTGTTCAAATTTCTGTCTATAACTAAGAAGCTATTTGCAATTGATCTCTACTAGATGTGAAAAAATTAGTTTCTCCAAGTGAAGGTCACTGGGTATATCAACCACATTCTAGGCCAATTATCATGGTTAGAAACAGTTGGACAACAAAAATGGTCTCCATAGTTGTGTTTGTGTGTGTATGTGTGTGTGTGCTTTTCTTTTGTTATTGTGTATTCAAAAATTATTTTTTGATTACACCCCGACCCACTGCCAATTTCCCTTCTCTCTCCCCTGCTTACCCTTCATCTGATCCCCCTTCACTCTACTCCCCTCCTCATCCTCATGTAGTTTGCTCCCTCCATGAACCTCTAATATCTAGTTTAATTCCCTTTCTGAGAAAGATACAAAAATCTTCCCCTGGGCCTTCCTTGTTATTTGGCTTCTTTGTGTTTATGAATTATAACATAAGTATCCTGTACCTATGCTAATATCCACTTATCTGTGAGAAAATACCATGCATGTCCTTTTGGTTCTGGTTACCAAACTTAAGACAGTATTTTCTAGTTCAGTCCATTTTCCTGCAAAATTCATGATGTCCTTGATTTTAATAGCTAAGTAGTATTCCATTGGGTAAATGAAGCACATTTTTTTTTTATCTATTCTTCAGTTGTTGGACATCTAGGTTGTTTCCAGTGTCTGGTTATAACGAGTAAAGCTGATATAAAAATAGTTGAGCAAGTGTTCTCGGGGGATGGTTGAACGTCTTTTGGGTATACGCCCAGTAGTGCTAGAGTTATTGTCACTGAATCTGTTACCTGCCTAACTGTGGATACTGTTCCCCTAACTGGCCACCTTGTCTGTCTTCAGCAGGAGAGGATGAGCAACTCCTGCAGTGAGTTGATATGCCCAGCATGGAGGGGAAGACAGTGTGGGGGACTTGATACCTAGTGGGGGGCTCCCCATTTTTAAAGGAGAAGGTGATGGAGGAAAGAGGGCAGGATCTGTGTGAGGATGTACTGGGAGGACTGGGAGCTGATATTGGGATGTAAAGTGAATAAATAATAAATTTAATAAAAATAATATAATTATTTTTAGTATTTGTTTTTAAATTTCTGTTTTGAGGATGGTATTTAGAATGTGATGTTTGGGTGGATAGAGAAGTAGGAAAGATTTGGGAAGGATTGGGAGAAGGTCAATTTGATAAAATATATTGTATGAATTAAAAAAAAAAAACTGATTTCTTACAAGGTTCCCAGAAAAGCTTAAAAAAAAAAAAAAAAACTGAACTAAATATAAAATTCTATTTAGCTTAAACACAAAGACCATGCCATTGAATTATTTTATTCCAGTGATGATTAAGATAAAACTTTACAAATAGAATGAATCATTCAGAAAATGAAATATTTCTACTCGAAGATAAAGTAGAGAATCTGTACCTATTAAGCAAGGAATAGAGCAAAAATTAAAACACTAGAAGAGAACATGCAGAAAATATGTAATACCAGGAAAAGACAAATTATAGGAATAGTTGAAGAATAACTCAGGTCAATGTCAAGGATGAAATCCTCAACAGGACATGGAAGAAAATTTCTCCAAACCAAGAAAAGGCATCCCATATATACAGACACAAGAACCATGCAGAATGACAGATAAAACCAGAAAGACATTCGCAATGGCACCTCAAACTTGGGATTTAGATGTTCCCTAAATGCTCAAATTCTGATTTTTTCTTTAAAAGTATCAGAAAAGAAAGCAGATCACAGTCATAAACACCTGTATGCCCATCATTTGGTTGATTGGTTTGGGAGATGGTTGTAGGTGTACAGCTGTCTTGAGCTACATAGTTAGAGTCTGCGCCAAATAAAACAAATAATAAACAGAGGGGGAAATAAATGGAACAAAGAAACAGTCACTATATTAGTAAACAAACAATCTATAAAATTAAAATATTCAGGGCTTGATGAGATTGCTCTGTGCCTGGAAGTAGTTGCTACACAGACGTGACAACCAGAGTTCAATTTCTTATATCCTTGTAAAGGTAAAAGGAAATAACAAATTCCTCAAAGTTGTCATTTACACTCTATATGAGTGATCTGGGATGCATTAATTAATTAGTTAGTTAATTACAAGTTAATTAATTAAAAATAAAGCTCTGATTTATGAGTGTAATACAAGAAACTGAATTCTCTAATTGATAATTTTACTTACTAAAATCTTGAAAAAATAAGTTTGAAATTGTGTATGTGAGATATTTATACAGATAGAGAGTTAGTGTAGTAAAAAACGGTCAAGAGTACCAACAGGAAGTTCCAGGATTTTATAGGTTTGATAAGATTGAAGTTTATTTGTCAATCAACTATTGACTCTGATAGATATGTGGTCCTTTTTCAGGATTAGAAGTCCTGAACACACTCTAAGTTAGTGCCTGTCTAATCTGAAAGTATAACTTTCAGCTGCAATGTCAATGTTCAGCACAGTTGGTAATGCCAAAGCACATAGGATAGGTTTAAGGGGTCCAGCTTGAATATGAAGTGTTCCCTTTTTGTTTTGTAATCAATAACGCAGTCACATAGTGTCTCCTATGTGCACCAGTTCTGTACAATGTGGTTCGTCTGTGTAGACTGCAACATAGGAAGTACAGTAGGTAAGAGGATGGAGACTCTTAAATAAGAAAATATTATTTTGCCAGATTAAAAATATTCTAAATCTTGAAACAAGGAAAGGAGGCAATCACTTTTGAGAAAAAGATAACTGTGTGCAACTTATTATGCATTTCAGATGGAAATAAAAATAATAACAAATGGTTTACTGAAGTATTGGAAATATTGTTTCCTGTTACATAAGCAAGCTGGATACAAATAAAATTTTATTAAATAAAAATGAGAGAACAGACCTTTTTATAATTCTAAGTTTTTCTCCATTTAATTCTTTTATAACTCATGATATAATTTCCAATTACCTAAGTATTTAGGCAAAAAAAAAAATGACAGAAATAATTTGGGCCAATTTTACAGCCATAATTGAATATAAATTTAACCCATATGTTCTGACTCCAGTTTTATATTATTTAATCTCTTGAGATTTATTTTTATTGAATATATATGGGTGCTTTGGCTGCATGTAATTCTGTGTACTATGTGAATGCATTGCTGGTAGAGAAAGTAGAGAGCATCAAATTCAGTGCAACTGAGTGAGAGGGCATCAGTTTCAATGTAACTAGAGTTATAGTTATTGTGAATGTCCATATGGTTTCTGGGAATCAAACCTGAGACCTATGGAAAAAAGTATATCATGCTTTAACTATTGAATTATTTCCTAGTTTTATATTCTTAGCAATCACATTGAACATACTCAGCATTCAGAATATATCATTTTAAAATATTTTCAATATTTTGCTTCATCTAATTCAATTAACACAACTAATGAAATTGTAGATTTTTTCTCTATTTATATCAGATATTGAAAACAGGAGCTATAATAGTAGCACCTAGGACCCTGGGTTAACTTGATCTAAATCAAAGATACACTGTTTTTCCAAATAATGAAAACTTAATGATAATAACAAAAATAGCAAAAACAGAAGACAGTTTTTAAAAAAAAAAAAAAAAAAAAACATGGTTTGAAACAGCACAGTCACAGCTTAGAGAATTCCAAATATATTTTCAGTTTCCTGTTACTTTCAAGTGTACGTAGTTGCAGAATGACACAGGAAGTATGAATGAGCTTCATTTAACCACACTGGCTTCCTCAGCATCAGAGAATTTCAATACAAGGTGGAGGGTGAGAGTGTGAAATGAAGTGGGGAACATCCCATTGTGTGCTCTTGTTTGGTTTAAGAAGTGTGGTGTGGAAATCTCTATTGCTTGCTCCATCGCCACAGCTGTCAACCAAACTACCAGAACCCCCATGGCTCTGCTATTCTAAACCAGGCTTCGAGATAGTGGATATTTTCCAATGTTATGTGTACTTTTTGGTTAACGTTAAAGTAGCATGCCATCATGGCTCATGTCTTTATTCTGTGCTCTAACTGCCAGCTTGGGACACAATTCTAGGCCTCTGAGAGGCTTAAGGGTATTGGTGGCACTTTGTTGAAGAAAATGCATTTTCTTCGAATCACCTCATCACACAGAGAACCTGGAGATGTCAGCCTCCTTTTGTCACGGTTCTGCCGTGTTTAAGTCTACTTAATGGACTGTGATCCTTTAATTTTCCTTTCAAATTAAAACTGTCTGACACAATGCCTAACGAAAACCTGCAGACACAAGGCAAACAACTGTTTTTTTTTTTTTTTTTTTTAAATTTGCTTTGAAAATATGAGAGCATAAAAGATAATTAGGATCAAGGGTAAGGTTCATACATGTATTTTTTATGAGTAGACTTACATAAAAGAACATAAATAAAAACATAATATTTTAAACATGAGGCTAAAATTCCTGTTCTTTAAAGCAAACCCAGAGAGTTATGTCTTTCTTTCTCCTTTCTTTCTTTCTTTCTTTCTTTCTTTCTTTCTTTCTTTCTTTCTTTCTTTCTTCCTTCCTTCCTTCCTTCCTTCCCTCCCTCCCTCCCTCTCTCTCTCTCTCTTTCTTTCTTTCACTCTTTCTTCCCTCCTCCTCCTCCTCCTCCTCCTCCTCCTCCTCCTCCTCCTCCTCTTCTTCTTCTTCTTTCTTTTACTACTTGACTACTATATAGATAAACTTTAATAATGACCATTCTTGACATAATTTAGTATCTTCAGTCCTCTATATAAAATAATTGGTTTTAAAAAATTACTTTGGATGTTTGCACTCAGCTGTATTCAGGTGGTGACACGGAAGCTTGAGTGATAGTTCAAAGGCATAAGAGTGATAGGAAGCATCTTATTCCTTTAAGAAACCCATGGAGTCAGTCTCGCTCTCTGTCTCTCTCTCTCTCGCTCTGTCTCTCGCTCTCTCTTTCAATATTTGTAATAAAGAAACTAATGATACATTTCTATAATAATTTTGTTTATGAAATTATAATATTAGTATATCATCATCCTTCCATTTTCCCTTTTGTGATGTTATCTTTTAAAGCTTGATTGCTGACAGCACTTGAGGCCAACTCTGAACTATTTGAGTATACTGATAAGAACAAACAACACTGGCTAGTCTAGTGACAAGCCTGTGCCCATGACTCAATGTTCTTCCACTCCTGAAGTGACCAAAATAAACCTCAAGATGAGATCTTCCATTAGGAATACTGTGTTGTATACTAAACTCCAAGGCAGAGGTTTTCAACCTATGGGGCTCAACCTTTTTGGAGAGTTGAGCAATCATTTCACATGGGTTGACTACAAAAACACAAGTATTTATATTATGATTCATAATAGTAGCAAAATTACAGTTATAAAGTAGCAGTGAATACAAGTTTTGGTTGAGGTCACCACAACACTGCATCATTAGAAAGTTTAAGAACCACTGCTCTAAAGTATTGGTGAATCATTTAGGAGATAATTAGATCACATCTGCCTAGGTCTCATGAATGTGAGGTAAAAACCTTTGTTTCTACATATGTGAATGTAATATGATTTTAGTTTTTTTTTTCAGCCTTCTAGAGATCAATTTAGAGACATTTGGACAAACAAACCACTGTTATCTTTTGCTTTGAAATATTTGTTTCCCTGTGTAATAAAAACTGAAATTGTGTTTTACAGATTGCTTTATCCCCACCCATCCCACCACTGTGAATGGATGATAAACTAAAACAGAAACAAACAACAATAAGAAGAGAAAAAGACTTAGTATCAGGCTCAGATCCTATGAAACTCTCACTGTAAATTCTTTCTTCAGATCCAAGTAGACTCACCCAAGGTACCATTTTTCCTTTGATGAGGTCATTGGTCTAGGTTTTTTTTTTTTTTATTATTATTAATCATTTTATTTACTTACATTTCAAATGATATCTCCTTTCCTGGTTACCCCTCAACAAACCCCCAACTCAATCCCCCCTTCCCCCTCCCCTTTGCCTCTATGAGGGAGCTCCTCCACCCGCCTACCCACTCCCACCTCACCACTCTAGCATCCCCCTACCCTGGGGCATCAAGCCTCCACAGGATCAAGGGCTTCCCCTCCCATTGAAGTCAAATAAGGCAGTCCTCTGCTACATATATATCTGGAGCCATGCATCCCTCCGTGTATACTCTTTGGTTGGTGGTTTAGTATTTGTGAGCTCTGGGTGGTCCAGTTAGTTGATAGGATTCTTCATATGGAATTGCAATCCCCTTCAGTTCTTTCAGTCCTTCACATAGCTCTTCCATTGGAGTCCTTGGGCTCAGTCCAATGATTGGCTGTGAGTATTTGCATCTGTTTTGGTCAGGTGCTGGTAGAACATCTCAGAGAACAGCTATATGAGGCTCCTGTCAGCAAGCACTTCTTGGCATCAGTAATTATGTTGGGGTTTGGTGTCTGCAGATAAGATGGATCCCTAGGTGAAGTGGTCTCTGAATTTACCCAGTTAACATGTTGCTGTCTGGTGTTTGGAGTACTCAATACCCTCACAATGAACTTTGAAGAAAGATTTTTCTTTTCAGATTTTTTTGAAAGGACAGAATGTGAAGATTCTACCAGACCAAAAAAAAAAAAAAAAAAAAAAAAAAAAGATATGATCTGGCATTAGTGGCTGTCTGTTGTGTATGGCAGAATTTAGTAAGAGATTGGGCAGCTGGTAAAGAGTTTATTGATAGAAAAATAGTGGTTCTTGTCTACAACTGATGCAGGAAACAATGGCCATTCAAAGGTCAGGGAGACTGACAATCATCAACTAGGTACAGACAGTATAGAATGGCAATCTAAATTGTGTAAACTGGTGTCACAAATTACATATGCGGTGTTGGGAAAGCATTACTGCTGAAGGACACATGACAAGGAATAGAATTATGAAGACCCATCCCCCCCAGTATGTTTTATCTACAAAAATAATTTAGTAAACTAAGGAGGGAAATTAATAAAATGACACATATACATCAAGACCAGGGAATGAAAGAAAAGTGACAGTTGTATTACTAGAATATCTTAAATGTCCTCTGCTATCAAAGACTGGGTGTGTGTGCATGTGTGCATGCATGCTCGAGTGCTTGTGTGCATGCATGAGTGTGTGTGTATGCACATGGATAAAGGTACACATGAATGCATGTGTTCTGCACGTATGCAGACTTCCATGTGTGTACATAAGCATATTGAGGCCATGGAAATATGAGGGATTAAGAGAATGTTGATTGTTGGCTCATCATCCCTCATAATTAGTTAGCATTTTTATACATCCTAGGAATGGATGCTACTGAAAGACAGCCCAATTCACTTTCATGCATCTGTGCAGTAACTGGGGTTGTAGCTCTCAGTGAGCAACACAACTTCAAAGGTAACAAAAATCGCATAGAGTAATCTATCTTGTTATCAATCTGGTTGGCCGTTAGGTTTATTTTTACCTAAATATATTTTGCTTTGGTATTTCCAATTTATGATTGTTTTGTTGGCATATAACTCCCTTGTATGATGATAAGCACCTGCTCTCAAGACTAATGTAACACTTGCAGCATACCTTCATTCACCATAGCCAAAAAGCAAATGTAGCAGCATTTAGAGCTTGTTTCTAGACTTGGTAGAAGTATTAATCTCTTCATTTTACTTTAGACTGCTGAGGATTTTAGTTGATGATGGGATATTTATTCACCATAAATTTATGTAGTAAAACCAGACATTACTGAGGCATTACTGCAACTATAAAACTAGAATAAAATCTTAACAGTCTACTTGACTTAAGAAATTTATTTCATAAAATGCTCATGAGATCTTGTTATCAATCTTTGTTCTGACTTACATTATCTGAACTACTACATTATTATCTGCATTACAAAGGAATGATATTTTAATCTTAGCTTTATTTATATTACCTGTTAAATACAGTTTCTAATATTTAGTTCTAGGGTAGTAAGAAGATTAAAGAAAATAATAAATGGAATGCATAGTCTAATAAATTCTCCTATTAAGGTGGCCACAAACTGGCTGTTAAGGAAGAAAGAAATATAAATAGCCATCGAGCAATCAGAATTAATGAGATATGTAACACATTACTAATGTACAATAAGTAGATTACATTCTTTTTGTTAGCTATGGGAACACATGTTATTGGTGCACAATGATGCCAGTGTTTCTGAGCACCTAAGCTACATCTATGTTGTAGGAATTTTTCTATTTTTCTGTTTTTGTCAGGTTCTGCATCACACATTTGTTTGTGTTTTACACACAAAACCATAATCTTATATCTCTGCCAGTAGTATATATTTTTTTTAACTCTGGAATTAGATTTCTCACTGTAATAAACAGAAAGTAACACACCACGGGTGAAGAGATGTAATTATCACAACTGCCTTCCCTTCACCTTATTCCTTGAAGTGTGAATCTTTATGAGATAAAGCCAGGAAGTAGAAAACAGCTCCATGGCTTTCTTTTTAATATGAAGAAAGACTTGGCTCCATTGAGCACACTGATGTTATACAGAATTGTGGGATAGATGCTCGGTTTTTGGATGTTCTGGGTCCGTAATGCCTGGAGCAGACCTTTGCTTGGACAAATATATTTACTTGCTCCCAGTAACAATTTTAATGATGCCCACATGCCAATTATTATCCACTTTGCAATATTTGGAAAGTAGTTAAGCAAAAGGACAGTGATTTGTCTCTTGTTATTTTCATGCTCTGCATAATTTCTGGAGAGAAATAGAATATATTTCGAACATTGAAACAGAACCCTAACAAATGAAACATTATTAATTCAAAAGGGAAATATTCACTTCTGAAATTATATATGTAGATTTGTGCCTTTGATTTCTTGAGTAATTAATATATAATCCTATTATAGCATAAGACATTATTGCAAAATTAAATCATACATCTCACAACAAGATTTTGCTTCTTCTATTTCCAGCCTTTATTCGAATTTTAATGTCTTTTTTGTACAGCTTAGATCATTCCTTCTTTGGAGAATTTGGTCTCATCATAAGTCTACATTTCAAAACTCTTTAAAAGTTTTCTTCTCCTATAACTGGACTCTGCAACAGACTCTTAATTACTAAGTGTAGCGCGCAGCCTCGCCGATAAGGAGCACACCACACTTCAGGATTCTTCTGACAGCATTTATTAAACAGCTCTCTTAATAGTGAGGTGGAGGAAGGACCCCTAGCTCAGAAAGCCCGCTGCTTAAATAGAGCTTTGTGAGACGTGCAGATCCCTCATTGGCTCAAATCTTTCATCCAATTGTCATACTCTGTTTTCGAGTCACACGCAGGCGCATTCTCAAGTAAAGCTTCCGTGAAGAACCAGGAAGCAGAAGCCTGCGCCATCTTTTAATGGCGAATTCGGCTCCTCACAACTAAGTATCTTTTGTGAGCCAAATGTAAGGTCTTTTAAATCTCTAGATTTATCATGGTGGAATATATATATATATATATTATATATAATATATATTAATATAATATATTAATATAATATAATATATAATATATATTCCATATATATATATATATATATATAAAATTATATAATTTTTGGAAAAGTTCATACACTTTTTTTCTCATGTTCCTCCTGCATTACCTTTGAGATCCACCCTGGATTCCATAGCCAAACTACTTTTGGTTCTAATTAATTTTTAAAATGTGCAACAAATGCCACTAGTGCTGCCTATATACAGTTAAATGTTTTACTTCTCCCTGGAGTGTTTTAGAATTACCTGCAACCAGATCCTTGAAGAAACTAACTATTCATCTCCCTAGAGCTATTAATCATCATTACTTCCTCAACTATAAGTAGGATTTTTCTACCCACCTTCCCCTTCCAGGTTGGAATTTTGTTTGTCTTGAGCTTTATCAGGTATTGCTGGTACTGTCACATCTGCTATGATTTCTTAAGTACAGCTGTTCTATTATGTCCAGAAAACACTGTTTCTTTATGTTGTAGACACAGAATTCTTCTACACCTTAAAATACTTCTGCTTCAGTTGCCGTGCCTATCAATTGATAATAAAAGAGGAGGTGTCTATAGCATTTTGAGTCAATATGCTATGTGTGGTTGATATGCCATGGCTGATTGATACCCATCAAGTTCAGCCCTGTTCTGAAATGGATAGTAGAAAGGGCTATGGTTGAGATACTGTGAGAAGAGGAGAAGGAGGAAACTGTCATCAGGATGACAGTTACACTCTTAAATACAATTAAAAAAATTTTAAATATATTCTGCCTCCTTTTCTACAATTATACTTAAGTGGGAGGTATTATGGATGCTACATACAAGTAAGGCTGAACACTGTATAGTCTTTTGTCCTGTGTAACTTTACCAGTTTCGGAGGTCTTTGTTAATCTTCATCTACTGAAAAGGAACATTTTCTAATGAGGTTTGAAAGATTCACTAATCTATGGGTATAACAAGAAGTCCTCATTAATCCATTTGATGAAATGTCCCATTAGCAAAATGAAAGTACTAGGTTTTCCCAATACTTTGATCTATAACAATACATCAAATTGCCCATCATATTACTGCATGATCTATGTAGGCACAGGTTTTTGGACTACATAACTATGTCAGGTAGTTCCATCTAGTAGAGTGGGTTTTAAATTCAATTAGAAATTGGTTTCTCAGTCTCATGACATTTGCCACTCTTGCCCAAGTGAGCATATCTTACGAAGCTCATCATTATTGTTGCTTTCAGGGCTCACTTCTGGGTGAGACTGATGGTCATTTTTCTCCTCTGGCAGCATACATAGCATGTTTCCGAACTATAAAAACTAGTCAACAAGGATGATGCTTCTGTGTCAATACCATGTTGATTTCTACTTTTATGATGCAAACATGTATTATCTTCAGCAACAAGTTTTGACCTCAAGCTCTGGAGGATAACGGACCAAATAAGAAGCCCAGTGTTAGGAATGAGTTACCTATATTGGATTACTGGGCCAGAGAAGGCCTATAGATGCCAAAAAAAAAAAAAAAAAAAAAAAAAAAATAATTTCTATATTTAAAATTAACATGAAAAATTGTTTACCAAGTATTTTACTGCAAAAATCAAATAAGACAATTTATAACTAATGTTGAATGAAATATTATTAAAAGAAACCACTTAGCAACAGCAGTTACTATGCTGGAAACTGTATCTACCTTTATTACAATAAAATGTATGCCCTTTATAAATGTTTTAATATTTAAAATGTCATTTGAATAATTATGTAGATGATGATTCATTATCTTCTTAATACAATTATTTTTAAAGGTTGTCATAATGTCATTATTTTTCATGGCACATCAATATACAAATGTTTAAATTTTACTTAAAATTAGACATTGGGTAGGAAATACTAAAAAAATAATGTCAAATTATATGCGATGGCTATATAGAAAAGATTTATTAAATTCTTCTCACATGAAGAGATATCTGTTGACACTGTCATTTCTATATGAAGAAATTTAAGTTTCTTTTAAAAATGTGATCTACAATATGAAAATAGGAATCTCATACAATAAACCAGTACTTTATAAAGTCAATAAATCTTGATCAATTTATACCATTTAAAATATACATATTGGCTATACATAGATAGTATACCTGTATCCATATATATGTATAGATACATATATATATATATATATGTATCTATAGCTATATCTACATATACATATACATAAATAAAATTTTGTTCATGTGAGGGGCAAGGGCTGAAAGTACATATATTTTAGAAATTTTCATGCTAATTTAGAAATTTCCAAGAGTTGAAACTATTCAACTTTATTTCATTATAACAGTTAAGGACAATGTATTATATATTTTCTGGATTCAAGTTCAAATTTTACATAATGGTTAATAGCACATATCTTACTCATTTTTTTTTTTTTTTTTTTTTTTTTTTTGCTGTGAAGAGACACCATAATCATGGCAACTTCCATAAAGGAAAGCATTTAATTGTAGCTTTCTTACAATTACAGAAATTTAGTCCACTGTCTTATGGTGGGAATCATGGCAGCACTTAAGCAGACATGGTAAATGAGAGTTCCACATTATATTTGGAGACAGGAGGAAGAGAGAGAGAGATTGGTCCTAGCTTGGGTTTTTGAAACTTCAAACCCTACCTCTAGTGGCACACTTCTAATAAGGCCACAACTATGCCAACAAGACCACATCTCCTATTCCTTTCAAATGCTGCCACTCCCTAGTTACCAAGTATTCAAATCTATGAGCCCATGGGACCATTCTCAAACCACCACAGTACATAATGTGACTTTTCCCTAAATATCTCACAATTCAAAAGTCTTTGCTAGTGTTGATGGTAATTAAAATTAGACAGTCAGTTTGCTGTGGTCAACAAGCCATAGTGTGCTGAAGTGGAAATTTTTGGTTTCTTTGGAACTGCAGTTGTGTCACATGATGTTTTCCTCGTTAAGAGGATATATTGCTGAAACAAATATGAGGGAGGATGCTTTGATGAAGCAGACATGTGAGAGGTCATGTAATGTCTTGTTAGGATGGAAGCTTAAGAGGCTATCTGATGTTTGGCAAGAGTGCGAGGATATTCTTGCATTGCAATGCCGTGTAATGCTTTGCTGTCATCACTTCTTTGCTGGTCTTTGGTGGTCTTTACTGTAATTAATCTTGTAGAGAGAAATGCACCAAAGAACTTCATGTGGTTCTCTGGCTGATTCTGGTCACTTCTGTTGATTCCTCCTGATTCAATGGAGCCTTGTGGCTTCGTCTGCAGCATACCCCTGCTACTGATTCATGTTTGGTGTTTGCTATTGAACTGGACTGCTGGTATCATGACAAAGAAGAGTGGAATTACCCCCAAAGAACTACTAACGAACAAGTCCAACATTCTCTTTTCCTATTAACATTCTTTCTCTTCTCCATCTGGCTGATGAACTAGAAAGTATGTTGAAGTTTTTAAGAATTCTAAATAAACTAGGTTTAGGAAAATCTAAGCCTATTGTTTGTTGGTCTTTTATATGTATAATTGTATCAAACCATCCTCTAAATGTCTTATCTCCTTATTATCTTTTTGAAATGATAAAACATTTATAGGGGTAAATGACAATTGAAAATTGAAACAATATTTAGGAAACACAAGAAAGACCTTATAATGCAGTGATGCCTTGGAGTTCCTCCAAGTCTCTTACCCATGAAAAGCAATTAGCTTCATTCTTTTCCATGACAGGATGTTGCATTGCAATACAGCCCAGGTCAGTCGATTCAAAAGCGTTATTCCTTCTTGCTAGCCAAAAACAATTTTATTTTTCCGATTGCCATGTAAGTATTCATTTATTTCCTTTAGTCAATATCATAGTTTTGTTACTGCAGGACTTTTCCAGGGCATTCTTCTCGCCTTTTTCATGCTGAATTTCTTGGAATATTTGATTACATTTCACAATTTAAATGGACATCATCTCCTTTCTCTTGTCTCTTTGTGGACATTGTTGAGACTTTCAATGAATCTAGTTTACAGTTCTTTGATGCACAAGTCATGTCCCTTGATTTTATCCACTGTGTCCCTAATTTGGACATTTTCTATCCTTAAATCTGACCTTTTTCTGTCTTGCCTTCAAGTCTTCGACACACAAAAACAAATGACCCTCTTATCATACCTAAGCTATAGTCTCTTTTCAGTAAATACTCTGGCAGTGCCTTTGGAAAAATAATTCCTGGGGTCTGTTTATACAAAAGTCTGTAAGATGAAATGCTTCTCTCTAGTAATTGAAGTATGCCTATAGTCAAAGTTAATATATAAAATCTTGAAATATCTGACTCTCACTTGTTAACCTGTGAGTTATTCTCTTGAGCGTTCTGTGGCTACTGCCACATTCATTACCTAAGTAATATTTTTTTCCATTAGAATTTCTCACTCTCACTGAGTTTAAAGAAAGATTTATTTTTATTCCCACTGTTAGTCTGGTTTCCCTGGCTGCTTTATTCTTTTGTTGTTTCTTTGAGCTTGTGTCTTTGTGTTATGGATATTTTATATAGGTCATGTACTCCATAGGTATTATCTCTGGCTGAGTCCTTTTGTCTCTTTCAAATGTCAAATAGACAGCTTAACTATTCACTAAACCACTTAGTGTTTTCCTGCTTATATAACTCTGTGTATTTTTTAATTATTGTATCAACTTATGTATGTGCATTTTTGCATGAGTGGGTATTTGTGTGCCAGGGCATGCATGTAGAGGTCAGAGCCCAGATGATGGGAAGTAGTTATCTCTCTCCAATGTATATGTCTTGGGATTGAATTTAGTTTACAAAGCATGTTGGTAATCTCTTCTAAATGGTGAGCTTTCTTAATGGTTTGAACATTTTAAAAGGGATTCATTTTCCAAACTTTTTTCTTTGTTTGGTTCCACTAAAATTTTATGTTAGAAATGTTAAAATTTTTAAGACATATTTTTCCATTATATATGAAGATATATATTCCATAATATAGCTATCAATGTGTAGGTATTTAGAGGAGGTGAAGCATGGCATAGAGATGATTAATAAATGATAGATAGATAGATAGATAGATAGATGATAAAAAGACAGATAGATATACATAGATCTTGATAGGTAGACAAACAGGTAGGCAGACAAATCATTCATAATCAGATTGTGTAGTAACTAACCATTAAAGTGAAAGCAATATTATATCTTGTCCTGGTGGTCAAAATCATTATCAGATGTGCCATTAGAAGACTTAAATTCAACTGTACAGTGTTTGTTAAGGTTCAGTGTTCTTCCACAAAAATGTTAGAAATTGTAAGGACTGTATATATTTCTAGATTTTTTATTTTAAATGCTTACACATACCAGTTATTAAAATGGTGAATAGACTTAAAAGATTGCTTCTTCTCACTGACCTCTGGACCTTGTCATCCTTACCTGCCAACACACAAATTCATGAAGAATTCATGTTTAAAGATTTTATGAAGTGCACAGGTGTGATCACATATTATTACCTGTCAAACTAAAACAATGCACTTTGCACATCTGATTTTTATTATTGTTTTATTTTATAAAAATTATGTCCTTTGTAGTTGCCATTTCATATCTCTTGTATTATAAAGTCTCTCTGGCCTATTCATGTGTTTCTTGGCTCTCATTTCAGCTTATAAGTTTCTTTCCATTTAGCCAATCAGTAGTGGAACAGCCAGCAAACTCTGCTTCCCTATAGCCATATAGCAATTACAAATTACAAATGGATATTCTCATGGTTTCACAGCACCATCCAAAGAATAGGATATATTTATGAAAGACATGAGGTCTAGAAAAATGTATCTACTCTGAAGAAAAAAATTCTGTTTCTGATATTATGTCATGAAAAAGATAAACATAACCTTCAAGTAGGCAAATAAAACTGAATATGGTGTATATGAATAACGTAATAAATTTGGACATGATACAATTTATACCTGTACATTTACACATGAATCTTGTGCTTAAACTATGTAAAGTATTTAAAACCTATACATTATTCTCATAGCTAAGATTAATTTTTAAGTAATTCACTACATGTACACCCAGATAAATAGACCCAGCGGTGGCTAGTCTCCATAGTCGACTTGAAGGGAATTAGAAGCAACATAAGAGCACACCTCAGAGTGTATTTATGAGGATTTTCCCAGACAGCTTGGAGCAGCAAATACATATCCTGAATATGGATAGTATCATCCTCATTGATTGCAAGTATACTATAACAAGTGTTTCATACTGTTGGTACCATACCTTTTTTTGTCAAAATAACTTATTTATTCTTTAGTTACTTTTGACAGACCTTTTGTTACATCAACACAGAGGTGTAGAAAATTGATATTAGTAATGAGATTGTTGCTGTAAGAAATCTGACTGTGGTAATAATAGGTGTTGTCGCTGGCTTGAGAAATGAATATGGAAGACTTCAGTATTTTAAAATCAAGAAGACATGGAATGGTTTAAGAAGTGCTTAATGTATCATTCTTTTGAGAAATTTGGAAGATCAGTATGTTTAGAGAAATGGAAATGTTTAGAGAAATATACATGGAAGTATATCCCATGATACTTTACAGAGGAATAAGGCCTCTATCAAGGATTGTGATAGGGATGATTGTAGCAAAGTCATGGAAAAAATCTGGCTCCTTCCTTTGGTCTAATAACTTGAATGAGATCAATTCAAATTGAAAATAACCATGAAACATAAGCTGGTATGAGCCTATGAACCACAACAATGACTAGCATTTCATAACAATTCCTAGTGTGAAGTTGTGGCTTACCTAACTTGTTGTGAACCACTAGCTTTCTATTTGAACCAAAGACACATTCAACAGGAGAGAATTATGCCTAGTATTGGAAACATATGAAATTACTAAGGGCTAATGAAGTCATGGATCTTGTATGAGAAATTACAACCACCAATTTCCTAATACAGCATAACCTCCAATGATTCTCTAAATGTTTGTACTTACACCCAATTACAAGAGTAATCTTTTCATCAGAATCATGGAGACTCTATTACAAATGGAGACCTTTGCAGAAGACCACAACCAAGATGCAAAATTATGAAGCCCCATGTGAACAGATATATCTACAATATAAATCCAGCACAGAAAGCTGTTGGATCTTTGTTGAAGAGGAGATAGAAATACTATAAGAGCCAGAGAAACAAGGATTTGCTGTGATATTCTGGTCCTAGTAACATCAGATGCTACACACATAAAGTCTAACTAACAGGACTGTCTAAACATGTGGTTTCACTAGTTTCTGATAATATGCCTGAAAGGGATGGCATGAATGACATTCTAATATGAACAGAAGGAAGCTCAAGAGGCTGCAACCTTACACAAATGCTACAGCTAACGAATGCTGAAGATAATGAGAGAAAATGTCTTCCCCAGAGGAGAGCACACCAAATGTTTATCGAATACTAAATGGTCAGCCTTGAAAACATACATATAAAAAATTACACATTATCAGAAGTTTATACTATGTATTTTTGCATATATATACATACACACATATATGTATATATACCAACATAAATAAATGCTCATGAAAAGTTTTATTTATATATGTATTACTTTAATTTTATATTTTTTTATCACATATTGTTATACTTAACAACATTTTTGCTAATTTAAGGATTTATCAGTACAAGCCCTGACTCCATGCATTATGTAAACTGAATATTTGATTCCTTAAACTATTTTACTCTAAGTTTTAAAACAGTTCAGTAACACGATTTGTGACAGACCCTTTAAAATCAACTGACTTCAAAGCAAGCCAGTGGTTTTTATAGAAATAACAATAAAAACAACACCAACTGTAGCAAATTGTTCTTATTAGTTTACAAATACTATGCTGAGTCTTTTAGATAAATTTGTTCATTAATTTTTTTAAGTCCTCTTATTTGGCATTGTTTCAATTTGCAAAGGTAAACTCCAAGAAAGGGTATTAATCTGCTCAAGATTACACAAAGGAAAGTAAATTGCAAAGTTGGCAATGTATTCTTATGTTAATCTCTATTCTCAGACCAATTCAAAGCTACAAGGACTAATGGAAAAAAACAATTGAGAGTGCTTTTTTATATGACTCAGGGGGACCTAGTGTTTGAGTCTCTATATTGGAAAGGTAGAAAACCTTGAAAATGAGCGCTTCTGTACACATACTTTTGATCCACTTGTATGTTCAGAGCCTAATGATTTTTAAAAGATGCAGTTTCACTTGTAGTTTCTGACAACATGCTTACATGTAGCTTTTACTTTTAGTTGTCTAAGGTCACTTGTTCTCTGAATTGATAATGGATTTCATTGTTAGCTTTTGCTTTTCTTAATAATCAACCTATATAGATTTCCATAAGTTAATATCTTTTGAAATTTTCGAACAGGAAAATTGTACATTAATACTTTTCTGCCCTGAACAGCTTGTTCCATGACTGTGGCAGCTACTTTCCTGTTTTCAGTGCTGGCCCCAAGAATGCTGCAACTTTTTTTTTCTTTTATTGGCTAAATAAAATTCCATTATATAAGTGTAACAGAGAATGCTTCATCTTATGCTTGCCTGCTACTTCTACCAGTGGCCTTTGTACCTTGTTTTAGTTCAAAAGATGTTGTTGATATTTCTGGAAGAATAAACTACATGGCAGACCCAACAAGAATTCTGGCAAAAGATGGGATGGTGGTAGGCTCAGGCAATAAGCATGATTCTTGTTGATAAGAATTCTGTCAGACACTACTTATACATCCTCATTGGCAACAGGGCAGCTGTGGACACTGGAAACAACCATGAGACAAATGTGAAACCAGTTTCCAGTTTAGAGGAAAAACTGTTAAATTTAATCAGTAGACTAAGTAACAATGAAAATATAGGCAGCATCCTAGTTCAGCTGCTGCTGCCAAAGCCCACTAGTGAAACATTTGCAATGATGCTGTTCCAGACAACGACATGAATGACTTTCATGTCATTAAGGTTGGGCAAGAGTGCTTGAAATAGTACATAGCCTTTGTTGCCAGATACTCTAGCAAACTGTCATTCTAACCTTAGTGATGAATATGGTTGTATATTGACCTCTCCAAAAAAATGTGGGAATGCCCATTGAGATATTGATGCACAAACTTGGGACCCATAAACATCCTGGAGGTGATGACACTAACATGATATCACACCCAAAGTTTCCAAAGAACAACCAAAGAACCATATGATCCTTTGGATCTTGTAGTACTTGCCACTAGCATTCCAAATTTGATCAAAGCAGATACAGTCAAAGAAGTAGTGGCAGCAATCATTATCGGAGATTAAAAACAATCAATATCTTGTCACTGTAAATGATTCGCTGGTTGGTGATATCAATTTTGAAGGAGTCAGGAAGAAGAGAATTCTGACTATATCACTATAATCATGGGATATTGGTCTCAGGTCATGTTCAATGGAAATGATGAAGACTC
Organism: Arvicanthis niloticus; assembly: GCF_011762505.2. Classification (NCBI taxonomy): domain Eukaryota; kingdom Metazoa; phylum Chordata; class Mammalia; order Rodentia; family Muridae; genus Arvicanthis; species Arvicanthis niloticus. The sequence continues at coordinate 24,422,442 of NC_133429.1, forward strand.
CATTATTACTGTAATAATAAACAGATGCCTTCACAACTACAAATATTTGAAGTTCAATGAACACGAACTCATCATCACTAATAGTATGACAAGTCAGTAAAGAGAAAACATGGACCAATAGAAACGTGGTATCTTCAGTTTACTCTATTGAAGCGGTTGAAAGTGGTGCATTGAGTTTATTGGAGGCTTAAACAGGTGGACACGTGTGTCCATATTTCTGTAAACCTTCACCCAGGAGCTAGCCATTGTCTTCCCATTGATCTGGTGATACATAAGAGATCTCACAGAGAAGAATCTCAGAGAAAAGTGCCTTTAATACGACATTGCTTCCTACCCTCTTCTCCAATAAGATTGATTTTTAAACTCATTTTATATTTCAAGATTTTTGAGACTGAACTTTTACACCCAAGGAGAGGCGAGATATTATTGGAGAAATTAGGAAAAGCATGAAAAGAAAACAAATGTTGGTGATCTAGTAGAGGGTGATAGTCTCTCACTTCTAGGCATACTGGGTGTTTTCCATATCTCTTCTCATAGTAACTGACTTTGCTACATCTGGAAAGGAAAGCCTTGTGTTAAGATATGTCTGCCTATGGCCAAGTAACTGGGGGAAATGGTTAAGGTTGCTTTACTTGCTGTTGTCCTCCGATCTGTTACCCTACTGAGAGATCTCCATCATTTAGATTTCCCTGTCTGGAAGCTTATTTTATAAATTATTTGTCATGCTCAGGTTTTATGACACTCTTAAACTTCTTCAACTTTTACATTGTTATGGTGTATTTGTAGGGTTTTTTTGGTATATCTTGAGACCTAGTTTTCAAAAAAAATTCAGAAATGATAAATATTAGGCTAACTTATGTGAAATGTACTTTCTACCAAAAGCTTTGGACAACTACATGTTATCCCTAAAATACCATATTGGACTTTCTGAGAGATAAATGAAGAGTTATATTAATACTATATATGTTCAGATTTCCTTATTCAAGGCTTTTTTATTGTTTTAATTTGTGTGTACTTGTTTTAATAAAATAAAAAAATATTCAGTTACATGTAATTTCTTTGCATATATATATGCATATATTAAAGGACTGCTGTTTTCTGAAGGAAAATCAGGGAATTTTCAAGGGAATCTTGAAAATTGGAAAGATGGGTTATAATAAAATGTATTGCATTAATATAAAAATAAATATAAAATAAATAAATTTTAATATCCATCACCTGGAAGACAAGTCAATCTCGTTAATACATAAGGGAAATATACAAAATATGTAGTCCCCTAAGTTATGTTTATTGTTTCTGGTATATTAATTTTCTGTTTCACATTGTTCCCCTTATTTTGTGACATGTGAAGGAGGCAACAGCAAACTACCAGCAAACTTATTCTCTTTTTATTTTTTGAAATTAATAGGCATAACTTTGGCTTTATTTTATTATTTTCAAATAATTAGAACATACAAATGACATCAAAATTATATATATATATACATACATATGTATATATATATATTTTTTTCTATGACTGACTTTGTTATAGTTTTCTACTTAAGGGATTGTAATGACATGAATGAAAGACAACTGATAAATAACTTTAACCTATCAATGTATTTTCTTTTAAAGCTTTGTCTTCTAACAAGTAGTTTGCCATAATTATTATTTGCATTGCTAGACACTGAATCTAGGGCATCATTCATGATAGTTAAGACTTGTGCCACTGAGCTACACTTTAAATGCTTAAATAATTATTAGATTTATGAAGAAATATCTTTACAAAATGCTTGAAACTTTTTGAGAATTGATTGTATATTGAAGTTTTTCATACTGACATATCTTTGACATTTCTCATCATCTGACATTTCTCAAATAAGGACAAATTTTGATGGTAAAAATGTAAACAAAGTGATGTACAAGATATAACATCTTTGAAATCAATTCTATCTGTCTAGTTGAATTCATTTTAATCCAAAAAAATAATATTGTTACCAATTCCAACATGTAAAAGACAAATGTTTAAATGCCTTTATTTTAATGCATAAATCATTGAGAAGAGTATATCTGCTTCTGTTTTACCTCTTTGACAAGCTTAGCAATGTCTGTGTTTCCAGAAAGATTTTTTAAAAATTAAAATAATAAATCAAAAATAAGTGTTCTACATGTGAAAACTATAGTTTACTTTTAAGAAAATCATCTCTCTTATGATAATGAAATATGTCATTTTTCTTTTCTGGTTTGTTTTGAATTCTATTACACCACCAAAATTTAATGGCAAACTTAACATTATGAAAATCAATCAGTACACTGTACTTTACAGCAACCTTAAAATCTAGTATGTTTTTATAATATGTAATTGCATAACAGGCATCAGTAAGCTTTCTTTTTCTGGAGAATAGTAACCCTTTTTGTATCTGGTTGGTTGATTCAACTTACTCCCATCATTAAAATAAATATCCTGCTCTAGTTTTTGTTTTTTTAGAATCTTAAGTATAATATATGCAGATATAAAAAACTGAGACTTTATTTCATGGTAAAATTCTTTGTGCTATTTCATCCTGTTTGCTCAGCTCCCCAAAGAAACTATCTAGGCCCCCAAATTAAAAGAATGTAAACTATTGAAGAAAGAAAAATAGAAGAGTTTGTGGTTAATGGTGTCTGATAACTACTTTTAAAATTCAGTGAACTCCCTGCCTCACTGAGTTAAATGAGAGGAAGAAAAAAGGAATAGTAGACGTGTGGCTTCACTTGGCCTGGCATGTCACATAGGCTACTGAACTCTGAAAGCTGTATTATTGGATTTATGCTAAAATTATCTTCAAGAAATATAGTCGTTGATCATATTATGTCACAAGAAAAAATTCTGAAACTTGCAATGGAAACAATACTCTATGCTACTGTGTAGTTTGCATATTTCAGGTCAATTTTCTGTTCTCTTTGTTTTCACAGTTTTATTTTTAATAGCTTATGAAAACTTCCCATTTTGGTTGAAAGCAAACTGTATCTCTCTTACTCTGGTATGTCTTCAAATGTTACCTTGGTTGAATAATTACATTTTGGCTAGAAATTATTGATAATTATAATTTATTCACTATGGTTAATTTATAGAATTTTATTTGTTGGTACATAAAGGGTACTAAACAAGTATTTAAATCAATAACTTATTTTCTCATGAGACTTTGGGTCATGCTGGTGAATATTTTTATACAGAGGATACTCAGATGACCGTCATTATATGTACCCAACTGTGTGAATACAGTTGGCATAGGATAGGACTGCTTTCTCATCAATACCTTATACAGCTAGACCAGTATTTTTGTCACATTACAAACACATTTCTATGTAAGCTAGACTTGAATATTTTCATTACAGTCATAATGGTCAAGAAATATAGCTCAGTAAATGCAAATCAAAACAACCCTGGATTCCACCTCCAACCAATCAGAATGGCTAAGATCAAAAATGCAGATGACAACAGATGCTGGTGAGGATGTGGAAAAAGAGGAACAGAACAGTCCTCCATTGCTAGTGGGACTGCAAGCTAGTAAAGCCACTTTAAAAATCAATCTAATGGCTCCTCAGAAAATTGGAAATAGTCTACCTAAAGGCCTAGCTATACCACTACTAGGCATATACACAAAAGATGTTCCAACATATAACAAGGGCACATGCTCCACTATGTTATAGCCCTTACTATTAATAGATGAAAGCTGGATACAACCAGATGTTCCTCAACAGAAGAATGGATACAGAAAATATGACACATGTAAACAATAGATTACTACTGAGTGATTAAAAACAATGACTTCATGAAATTTGCAGGTAAATGGATGGAACTAGAAAATATCATCCTGAGTTAGGTAACCCAGACACAAAAGAAAACACATAAGTGGATATTAGGCATAAAGATCAGAATACACAGGAAATAACGTACAAACCATATAGAGTTTAACAAGAAAGAAGACCAAAGTATGGTTGCCTCAGTCCTCCATAGAAGGGGAATAAAATAATCACAGGAGGTAGAGGGAGGGAGGGACCTGGGAGAGAGGGGAAAGGGAGAGAAAAAAAAAGAGGAGCAGGTATGGAAGTGCAGGAGGGCTAGCAATAGAATAGAAATATATACCAAGCAAATTAGACTACCACAAATTCAAGCTGCACATCAACAGAAAACACTGAATAATAATAATAATAATAATAATAATAATAATAATAATAAACTTCATGTGTTTGAAAAACAAGTAGTTGAAAACTACATCAGAGGATGGATAGATCCACCATTCTCATGGACCATGAGGATTAACATGAAAAAAAATGGCCATCCTAAGAAAAGCCATCTACCGATTCAGTACAATCTCCACTGAAATTCAAACAAAAATTCTTTACTTCACATGGAAAAGCAATAGTCCCAGGATAGCTAAAACAATACTGAACAATCAAAGAACTGTTGGAAGTGTCACAATCCCTGATTTTAAGTTGTACTACAGAAATATAATAATAAAAACCCATGGTATTGGCATAAAATCAGACATGTCGATCAATGGAATCAAATTGAAGATCCAGAATTAAATTCAAACACCTATGGATGACTGAGCTTTTATAAAGAAGCCAAAAATACACATGGAAAAAAATCTTTAACAAATATTGATGGTCAAGCTAGATATCTGCATATACAAGAATACAAATAGATCGATATTTAACGCACTGCACAATACTTAAGTAAAGTGGATCAAATACATCAACATAATACCAGATACAATTAATCTTGTAGAAAAGAAATAGAGAAATAGCCTTGAATTCATTTGTATTGGAAATGACTTTCTGAGCTGAGCATGAACAAAAAAGGAACAAGGATCAACAATTAATAAATGGGCCCTCATGAAGCTGAAAAGGCTCTGAAGGCAAAGAACACTGTCCGTCAACAAAGCTGCAGCCTATAAAATGAGAAATGATTTGTACCAGCTCCACATCCAATAAAGTATTAATATCCAAAATATACAAAGAACTTAAAAAACTAGATATTAAAACCAAATAATCCTATTTAAAAATAATCCTATTTAAAAATCTGCAGGACAGATCTAAGCAGAATTTTCAACAGAGGAAGCTCAAGTGACTGAGAAACACTTAAAGAAATGTTCAACATCCATCAGGGACATGTAAATCAAAACTTCTATGAGACTTCATCTTGCAACTGTCAGAAAGGGTAAGGTCAATATTGCAAGTAAGAGCTCAGGCAGGCAAGAATGTGGAGCAAGGGAAATACTTGTCCATTTTTGGTGAAAGTGCAAACTTGTAAAGCCACCATGGAAATCAATGTAGTTGCTCCTCAGAAAAATGAGAATCAATGTACCTTAAGATCCAGCTGTACCACAAAGGACACTCCATTCTACCAAAAGGACACTTCATCTATTATGTTCATAATGGTTTTATTCATAAGAGCCAGAAACTGGAAATATCATAAACGTCTCTAGACAGAAGAATTGATAAAGAAAATGTAGTATATTTATCTGATGCTGTATGATTCAACTATTAAAAGATAACATGATGATCCCGTTAAGTTGATGGAACTAGCAAAATTTCATTCTGAACGAAGTAATCCAGATGTAGAAAGATGATATAATATGTATTCACTTGCAAGTGGATATTAGCTGTTGAGTGAATGATAACCAAGCTACAATACATAGACCCTGAGATTAGGTAAAAAGGAAGGCTCTAGGAGGATACATGGACCTCTGAAGGAAGGCAAAATATATAGATTCTGTGGGTGAAGTTTGGGAAGATGGGGGTAGGAGTAAGAGGGATTACAGGGAGCTGGGGTGGGATGGAGAGAGAATAAACTAAGAGATGTCTGGAATGAGCGGGCATTTGGAAGGTGTTGTGGAAACCTAGTGCAGTGGTAACTTCCTGGAATCCATTAGAGTGACCCTAGTGAAAACTGTTAGTAGTGGGGCATATTGTCTGTGAACCTAGCTCCTGTAGCCAGGTAACAATCCCAGCGGCTAGACTTTGTTACATTCTGCTGAGTAATTGGCTCCAGTTCATCCCATGGAAATTTCTGAATAATCCAGGCAAACACTAGAACAGAAGGTTGCCATCAGCCAAATAACAGTACTTCCCATTGCCAAAGATAACATCCACACAGCTCATTGAATATGGAATCTTTACCCCCACATTCTAGTCTTTTTGGTTCAGGCAGGCTACCAAAGGATAACTATGGACATTAGGCCAGCCACAAAAATCTTTGACACTCCTACAATCTTCCCTGCTTACATGATGCAGCAATGGTTGTGTAGACATTGTGGAAATGTCCAATCAATGTCTGATTTAATTTGAGACCCATTCCATGGGAAGGAGTCCATGCAAGACTCCATGCTCAGTGGTTAGAAACTAAAGACTGGATAGCCCAGAGACCTAGGGTAGAATGAAATAAAAGTGGTCTAAAAACTCAGTGAAATAATTCTTAACTCTGTTCTGCTGTACTCATAAACCGGTGCCTTGGTGTCATCAGAGATGGTTCATCTGACAGCACATGGGAGTGGATGTGAAGAACCACAGTTAGACATTATGTGGCAAGAGAGTTTCCATTAGGTCCTTCTCTGTAATGGGAGGTATTAGAAAAAAAGGTGAGTCAGTCTTCAGGCCTGACTGCCATGTTCTCACTCTAAGCCCATTTGTCTCTGCAAGCCAGCAGGGCCAGAGCTCCTGAGCTGTTTCCACCTGGCTGTTCTCTCTAACTTGCCCTGGTAGTGACCAGTAGCCCTGCTTCCAGCTCTAGTTTGCTTGTCCCTGGATCCTCTAGTTCCTTCACAACCATAACCACCCAGTTGACAGCAGACTCAACTTCCAGTAACCCAGTAAATCAAAACTCTAAAGCTGCTGGGCAATGGTGGCTCACGCCTTTAGTCCCAGCACTTGGGAGGCATAGGCAGGCGAATTTCTGAGTTTGAGGCCAGCCTGGTCTACAGAGTGAGTTTCAGGACAGCCAGCGCTACACAGAGAAACCCTGTCTCGAAAAGCCAAATAATAATAATAATAATAATAATAATAATAATAATAATAATAATAAATGTTAACCAATGGATTTATATATCAACAAATACACAAGATGCCCACACAATTAGAATTGTTATCTCAAATACCTAGCCTTTTGCTATGATTACTCAAGACTGCTAGAGACATGTATATCTGCTGCCATCTCTTCCTCCTCTCCCTCTTTGTTTTTTCTCTCCTCTCAATTCCTAGCTCTGCCTCCGGCTACCCTATCTAATGACAGGGTTCCACTGCAAATACACTGGGCAGGAAATTTCTGCTACATTGTCCTTGCAGATTGGAGAAGGGGATGGAGAAGTTATAGGAGGCAGAAGGGCTGAAGAACACAAGGAGATCATAGCCTATCTAATCAACTAAGCCAGGAAGGTATCACAGAAGAGACAATTGAAGGTCCTGTACCAAGTTTTCTGGGCCAGACAGTAACTCCTAACTATGGGAGCAGGTATGTCTCTGACTCTTTTGTCTGCTCTTGGGACTCTTTTTTCTCCTGTTAGATTGCCTTGTTGAGCCTCGGTGTGAGTGTTTTTGCCTCATCTTATTGTGTTTTGTTTTGTTGTGCTTGGTTGTGGTTTCTTAGAGGTGTGTTCTTTTCTGAAACAAGACTGAGGGAGAGTGCATCTGAAGAAGAGTTGAGGTAGGGGAGCTGGAGTAGAAGGAGGGGAACTTCTGTTGGTATGTATTGTGTGAAAGATGAATGTATCTTCAATAAATTTAAACAAATTCTTTACTTCGAGTAAATCTGTCCTGTGTGGTAGGTTTCTACTTGAACATTACAGGGATGGTGAAGGTCGTGAATTTGACTTTCATGTCTCTATTCTGTTAAACAACAAAACTAAAGAATTTGGAGTAATAATTAAGGTTCCAGATGACCTTTGCTTTAATCAGAATTAAGATTATGCTGGGTAAATTTTATTAAATTAGATGTGTCCTTAAAGTGTACTGGGCTTTTCCTGAATGAAACAAAACAAAACATAAAAACAAGAGTGGGATTCCCTTGATGGTCTGAATAGTTCATCATAATTTAAAAGTCATCATTCAGACATGTGGACATTTTCTAGAAGCAAGCAGAGACCATTGACACTCAGAAAAAGGAAATTTAGGTCTTGTCTCTATGAATTTAATTACAACATTGCAACATCCTGGATTAGACTAACCATGGAGAATTAAGAAACGACAGGGACATTGCTTGAATTTCAGTCAGCTTTTCTCAAACCAGACTACTGACCCAGAGAAATTACAATAAGTTTTATTTTAAATTGCTAATATTGCAGTGATACAATTGGTTATACAGAAATGGAAAATTAACACAGATCACTCCCTAGACTTTCAATATATCTCCTCATAGACTAACCTATCATTTAAAATCTTGCCACCATCATGGCAAGGAATTGATTAGAATTACTATGCATAGTCAATCTTACAGCTTCTCACAAAGAAAATGAAGAATCTGTTATCTGTCACATCTTTGTTATGGGATTTAAACTTGTGTTTTTGCAATGAAAATTAAATAGAACTGTACATCCTTGGAATTAATGGGCTGTCATCTATTACAGATTAATGAAGATATTTATTGTATAGATTAATCAATATCCAATTAAATGATATGTCATGAAGGAGGCCTTCGTGATCATAATTAGTAGCACATACTGTTAGCAAAGTTAAACCTATATGTGCTTTCTACATACAAGTCATGTGAAGAGGATGACAAATATAAATAATATCCTGGCACTTGACTATATAAGACATTTTACTCTTTATTTCTTTACTGTCTCTGCAGATTATAATTTCCCGTTAATATCTTCCTAGCATCAAAGTAAATTCTAAAACAGTACTTTGTATAACTATTTTCAATCCATCTGCCTTTTCCATTGCTATAGTTTTAAGAAATGACCAAAGGGAACTTCAAGAGGAAAGGGTTTCCATCCTAGAACTCTCAGGCCACATATTACTGAAGGAAGCTGGGCAGGAACTCATAAAAAAAAGACCTGGAGGCAGGAACTGATGCAGAGACCATGGAGGAGTGATGCTTATGGTTTTGTTCTCCTTGGATTGCTTGATGTGCTTTCTTGTGCAACCCAGGACCAACTACCCAGAGATGGCATCACCTACAGTGAGTTGGGTCGTCCTACATCAACCACTAATCAAGAAAATGACTCATAAGCCTGGTCTATAAGCCAATTTGAAGGAGCTATATTGTCAATTGTGATTTCCTCTAGCTTGAGTCTATTTGACATAAAAAGTAGGCCGAACATAATCTCTTTCGACATAGGGAGATAGTATTTACTCCATGATTTCAAAAGTTCAAAATTTTCTGTTCATTTTGGCAATTGAATACTTAGTAAATAGAATTTGTTTCATATAGTTTTTTAAAACCTTAAAAAAGACTGATTGAATTTTATAAGGTTCAAAATAAATTAACAAACCCTAGAAGAACATAATTTCAAATATTTTGATTCTTTTTCTAATGATTTCCAAAGTCCAAAAATATATGGGCACCATGATTGCTATGCTGTCTAAAAACTGATTTCATACAATTATATGTCATCATACCTTAATGATATTTTTTCTTATTTTAAAATATTTTCAAATTTCCTTCTTGTACTACTTGCAACAAGCCCCTGTACAAGCTTTAATTTACTCCCCTATTTTCTATTGCAGCATTGGTTCTAAATGTATTTAGACCAGTAGCCTCAGAGTTACTGATGATCTTTTTAAGAATTCAAATTTGATGGTCTTATCAGAACTTATTACAGACGAAGTTGAGAAGGAAGGTCTTAGTGTGTTTTGAAACTAATAAGTCCTCAAGGTTGGTTAGACAAATTTTTCACCCTCCAAGTTGTCTTAAGCCCAACATACACCTTCCTTCCACTATTCATCAACATTGGAGTATAAATCAACGTGGTAAACTGTGAGACACTGTTCATGCATAAGAAGAGCTGACATTTAGTACAAACAAACACGTTTGTAACATTAAGTCTTTTTCAAGATATGCTGTTCTCAGGCAGGCTGGTCCCAGACCTTGAAGTAGAAAGAAGGTAAACAACAAAGTAAATTTGTTATGCCACTGGGAACAACGGCTGGAAGGAGAAATACTTTCTTTTTTTAAAATTAATTTTATTCTTTTCTCCTTTCTTTTATTATTTATTATCTAATCTTTTTTTTTTTTTTTTTGGTAGAGAATTTATCTCCCTCCTGGTTCTCTCTCCAACTTTTCCACATCTCACGCCTCCTCTTCCCGTCTCCAAAAGGATGGATGTGCCCACATCCTCCGTACCCCACAAAACATCCCCACTTCCCAGGGCCCCAAGTGTTTCGAGGGTTAGGTGCATATTCTCTGATTCAGTCCAGACCTTGCTGTCATCTGCTGTATAGTTGTTGGGGGCCTCATATCAGCTGGTGTATGCAGCCTGGTTGGTGGTCCAGTGTCTGAGAGATCTCAAGGGTTCAGGTTGAGACTGCTAGTCCTCCTACAGGGTCCCCCTCCTCCTCAGCTTCTTCCAGCTTTTCTCTAATTCACCCACTGGGGTCACCAGTTTCTTTTCATTAACTGAGTGCAAATATCTGCATCTGACTTTTTCAGCTACTTGTTGGGCCTTTTGGAGGGCAGTCATGATAGGCTCCTGTTTGTAAGCACACCATTAGCATCGGTAATAGTGTCAGGCCTCCTCTTGAGCCAATTTGGTCCTGTCACCGGACCTCTTTTCCTCAAGATCTTCTCCATTTTTGTCCCTGCAGTTCTTTTAGTCAGTAACAAATCTGGGTCAAAGTTTCTGACTATGCATGACAACCCCATCCCTCTACTTGATGTCCTGTGTTACTAATGAAGGTGAACTCTACAAGTTCCTCTTTCTACTGTAGGACGTTTCATCTAGGGTCCCTCACTTTGAGTCTGGAGAATCTTTCATCTCCATATCTCTGCTACATTCTAGAGGGTCCCCCACGTCCTACCTCCTGAAGTTGCCTGTTTCCATTCTTTCTGTTCACCTTCAGGGCTTCAGTCCTGGCCCTCATCCAATATCAGATCATGATCCCCTCTACCCCTTCCTGTTGCCTTTCCTACCCAGGTCCCTCTCTCCCCTTCCTGTGATTGCTTTCTTCTCCCTCCCAAGTGGGATTGAGGCATTGTTTATATGGGTCCATCAGCTTGTTAGCCTTCTAAATTAATTAATTTATTGTTAGCCTGCTTAAGTTTTGTGGCTTGTATCCTGAGAATTCTGTACATTTTTGGTTAATATCCACTTATCCACTGAGTACATACCATTTATATTCTTTTGAGTCTGAGTTACCTCACTTGGGATGATATCTTCTAGTTCCATCCATTCTCCTGCAAAATTCATGATGTCCTTGTTCTTAATAGCTGAGTGATGCTCCATTGTGTAAATGAACCACATTTTCTGTATCTACTCTTCTGTTGTGGGACATCTGAGTTGTTTCCAGCTTCTGGCTATCACACATAATGCTGCACTGAACGTAGTAAAAAAAAAAAAAAAAAAAAAAAGAGTGGTACTGTTTATTGCATGGTATAAAATTGAAGAAACTGGAAGCTCATCAGTGGAGAAATAACCCTATCCTGTTAGTTTCTCAGTAAGCAAATCACAGGGCTGTTTACTTTGGCCTTCCCCAGTCTGCTTCTGTCAGATGCTCAAAGTTGTCAGTTTGATGATTCAAGTTTTGTTTATTTTCTCAGTCAAAATGCTCCAGTTTTTAAGGCTGGATGTCATAGCACTCAAACTGATGGTGTTTTGTCATCTACCTACTATTTCTATCTTCTACTGGATACTTGTTATATTGCTTGATAAATTGAATTTTTTTAAAAAATAAAATGAATCATTTAAAATACACTTATGGCTATCTTAGCAAATTTCTCCACATAGAACACCAGCCATTATGAGTTTTGCTTTGTTTACTTTGAGGAGAAGCCATATCTAGGGGTTAAATTGTAAAATCATTAAGTGGTTCAATTTTGCACCCAATGTAGTTCGTTTTTATAATCCATCTCAGTGAAAATACAAGTCACCAAATCTCATTGCATTGCACTTGGCTGGAGGAAAAGAAACTCTCAAGAGCTGGGTTTTAGTTTGGCTGTGAAATAGAGGCATTCGGCGTGGTGCAGATAAACAGAATTTGCATTTTACATGCTCTTGCAAACCTATTGATGTTGCCATCATAAACAGGGCATAAAAAAGAAAAAGGTTTTACTTTTATACTTAAACAGAGCTAGGATGAAATTCTGACTCTAGGGCTTAAAACTGTCTAACATTCTATAGATACTGACTAATCTTTTTGCTTTATATGCTATGAAGTAGAAATACTGGCAATGAGGGACTAAGACAACGTGAGTGAAATTACCTGGCATGTAACAGGTGCTCAATAAATAGTAGATTTGTTCTGTTTCCCAGACTCTACAATCAGGCATTTGGTGCCAGACAACTTTATTTTCCAAAACCATTTTCTGTCTGAGCCAGTTGGGCCATGTTCATAGCCCATATGTTCCAGCCAGATAAACTCGCATTTACTGGTAAAAGATTTCAGCAATCAGGAATCATCTTTTTTCATTCATTCTATGAAGTTTGACTACATTTTTTTTTTTTTTTTACTTCTTTTCCCTTTGCCAAGAATGGTCTCTGGTGAATGGCAAGCAATTTACCTCAGAGAGAATCCTGACCATCAGTATAACTTAAAACAATAATAGCTAACTGATACTGAAATTTTAACAGGAGTCAGGTGTTCTTAAATGCAATAATTAATTCCTTCTTTAAAGCCAAGTTTTGAGATAAGTGATAAAAACAGTGTCTCCATTTTATGGAAGAAGACATTGAAACAAAAAAAGGAAGAAGGTTTGGTTCAAATTCACAGAAATTCTAACATGACAGAACAGGGGTAGGAAAAAGGAACAATTCCAATCCACAGTCAAAAACTCTGACCCAGAATTGTCTCTGTCTACAAAAATTTCAGGGATATAAATGGAGAAGAGATTGAGAGAAAGGAGGTCCAATGACTGGCCCTAATTTGGATCCATCTTAATAGGAGGCTCCAAGACCTGACACTATTACTGTTTCTATTGTGTGCTTACAGGATCCTAGCATGGCTGTCCTCCGAGAGGCCCAACAAGCAGATGTCTGAGACAGATGCAGAAAGCAACACCCAACCAATTGACTGAAGACAGGGACACCTGTGGTTGAATTAGAAAAAGGCTGGAAGAAGCTAAGGAGGAGGGTGACCCCATAGGAAAACCATCAGTCTCAACTAATCTGGACCCCCAAGACCTCTCAGACACTGAACAACCAACCAAGCAGCATACACCAGCTGATATGAGGCCCCAAACACATATACAGCAGAGGACTGCCTGGTTTGGCCTCAGTGAGAGAAGATGTGCCTAATCCTCAAGAGATTTGAGGTTCCAGGGAGTAGGGTGGCATAGTGTTGGGGTGGGATGTGGGAGATGGGGACATCCTCTTGAAGACATTGGGGAGGAGGAAAGGATGTAGAACTGTGGGAAGGCAGACTGGGAGGGGATAACGACTGGACAGTAAAAACATAAAAGTAATAAAAAATAAAATTAAATAAAATAAAAGCAATTTAAATTCTACTGAACGTGGTGGAACAGGCTTGTAATATCAGTGTGGAGGGAATCGAGAAATAGTGGATTGATAGTTTAAGGCTAGACAAGTATACATAGCAAAACACAGGGAGAGTCAGGATAAAGGGAAGTTGAAGAAAGTAAGATAAAATATTTTTTTTAAGATAAAATATTCTTACAACCTGAACTCTCACAAAAATTAAAAAATATAACTGATAAAATAATAGATTATCAAATTGTATAGCTCTTAAAATATAATGACTAAAGATTCATTATTGATAAAGTAAACTTTGACTTTATTTATCTTCACTTTTTTCATGGCTCAATCCAAAACTCAAATTGCTTATGAGTGTCTAATACAACCACACCCGATTCTTTTGTGTGAGCCAGGATGTTCACACTTAAGCTCAAACATAGATAGAAATGCTCTCAAGATTATAAAAAAGTATAGCTAAATATTTAAATATCCTGGGTTTATAAGCAAAATCCAGTTGTCAAGGATTATAAAGTTCAAGCACACATATAGCTATCATAGTTGGCTATTGATATATAGGACTATGATGGAAACAGGTTGGCAGGGAAGGTATACATTTACCTATATTTAGTCCATTTCCAAAGGTAGGGTCACACCTTGAGTTTTAATAAACATTTACACAATGCTTCTTTAATCCTCCATGAAATGGTCAATTTGAAAACATATTTAAAAGCCCTAATAGGTACAAGGAACAAGAGAATAATCTTATAATTTTGTGTTTGAGCTTATCCCATAAAATTGTGTCAGTTGCATATGGTTTTGTTTCTCTCCTTCCATGTTGATGTACTTGTACAATTCTTCTTTTTGTATACTGTAAAATTGTTATGCAATCACTTGTTCAAATAGGCACATGAGTTCAAAATAATTTCAATAAATATTAGTGAAATCTTCTACATGTACAGTGTTAGAAGGTGATCTTTTATAATACCTTAAGTAAGAATAGGAACAGAACAGCCACACACTTCCAGCTAAAGCCCCAGTGGAGTGAAGAATGAAGTGGAAAGAGAACATTTTGAATAAAGAATCCATGGCAGACATTTAAATTTTAGTGGTATTTGCTCAGTCTGGTTCATATTTTTTGAATGACCAGTGAGATGATGCATTGAGGTTATATTGTCTATGGACAAGGCCAGAAGATTAATATTAGTGAGACTAATTAAGGGCATATTCTGTAGATGAAACAATGACTTGAGTAAGTGGTAGAAGGTGAGTTATGTGAACCATCTCTTTAGATTATTTTTTTAAAGGGACCACATTCTCAGAATGTCTGAAAACTTACCTTAGTATCTTTTCAAAAGTAGTACAGACAACTCTCATTAGTAGTAGAATTTGAAAGTCATTGTAAAAGAAATTTTGGCTTGAGATTAGCAAATAAGTAAAATAAAAGATTTAGAAAGATCCATCCTTATTTTTGTTTGCCTCTAGAGTCAGGGAGACATAGGAGGCTTCTATAAAATTAACAAAGGGATCTTTTTGAGTTTTTTTTGTAAGCAAACAGCTTCAAAATCAATGTTGTGGATCAGACTAAAATTTTCTCATCTCTTTCTCCAAGCAAGCATTGGTGGGTCACTGACACAGATGATTACCCTTTCTGTATCTTTTCTCTATCTGCTTATTTTTTCTCTGCCCTCCTACTTCTAATTCCATTCATGTGTAGTGAAGAACAATTTTCCTACTTCATGGTTCATCCAGTCCCGGGAGTGAAAATCAAAATGCTTAGCCTTTCCTTCAGCAATAGAATTTTCCACACAGTACCTGTATAAAGAAGCATGCTGGTATCAGCTACTAGGAAAAAAAAAAAACACTTCTATTCAAAGGATATTTTGAAGTCTAGTTTGACTGGAAATAATATATATATATATATATATATATATATATATATATGATTCAAAACCATTTAAATATGTAAAATTATTGAAAATAAAATGTAAGTACATTTAAATGTGGCCAATAATATTCAATAGAAAATGTAAAATTAGTGGTACATTAGACTATTTTATTATCCACATTTATTTTGGGCTTCTGGTGATGAGTAGATTTTATGAATATTCTCTCAGAGTTTTACATCCAACTAATAAGGATCAACTTCTCCTTTATTCTCAAATTACTTTACAGTTCTTTGGCATTTTTATTACTATTATGTTCTACTTCCAAATACAGAATGGATTTAAAACATGACTTAAGGTGATTCATTATTCTTCTATTAAGTTGTCTGTCTGCACCTAATACAATAATATTTGCATATGGTTTCTGTGTTAAGGTGATAAAAATGCATTGAAACTACCCCCCTTTTATAGTGATGCTGCTGGCTTGATCATAACCACAGCAGCTCAGTGCTTATATTTCTCCATAAAATGTCATTTATTAAAACCTTTCCTTGTAAAGCCCAAGACAAGAAACTCGGTATTTATTAATCATTTCTCCATTTAAGCTTGGGAAAAGTTGAATTGATTCAGTAAAATTCATGACATTCTTTTTATACTGAGTTTTGAAGCACAGAAGGCAGTCTCCATCATTTAAAATAGAGTATGAAGCTACGAAATTCTGAAGGCCTTTCTGCTTGTAGTATTAAAACTCCTGGGAGTTTATTCTATAATTAAGTGCTAATGAAGATCTTATGGATAAAGCAGTGAAATGGCTTTGTACAGTCTGGCTCTAAGCAGCTTAGATCAGGTGAGTTACAAATAGCAGAGCAATAACAAAGATTATTCTTCCTGGATATTTCTTAGTGCAAAGTAGGAGTGAGTTTTGGGTATTGCAGGATGCTCTTGGTGATGAAAACTTGAATAAAAGTTTATATATATATATACATATATATATATGTATATATATATATTACATATATATGTGTATATACACATATATATGTATAATGTGTATTATTACTACAATGTTGATTAAAGACATAATTAGGGTACATGGAGTCATTGGAACATAGACTGTAAATGTGCATTTCCACATTTAGATTTAATATGTAAAACCTAGAGAAAGAAGAAAGCAAAGAGGGTTGATGGTTTTCTTGTCTAGAAGTAGGAAAAATATTGCCATTGTAAGGAAAGTAACCACAGCTTCATGGAATCACCACTCTCTGGTGTTTCATGGTTCTATGATACTGAAACATTTTGAATAATTTCCTTAAGATTTTGTTTCCCAATATGTCAAATTGTTTCTAAATTTTTCATAATCAAAGACCTATTAAATGTGATTGAAGCTCATTACTAGAAAAGAAGTCTTTGCTCATAATTAATATATATACACAATATATACAATATATTTACATTATACATATATGTATACATACATATTATATATATATATATATATATATATATATATATATATCAGCCAACCCAACATCCCCACACATATCCATATTTATGATGTTTGTTGTTTGAAGTTTTATATGTTATTAGTAAATAATTCTTTTTGCTATTAACCCATCGGCTATATATGTTATCTTTCCTCTTAATGTATTAGGAATATTAGGACATAGGCTACAGTAACAGGTTTATATATATATATTTTTTTTTTCTCCATGAATCATTCATTGTCTGTAAATATATAAAAGAAAAAGTTGTAAATATAAATGTAACTTTTATTTCCTCAGAGGAAGGGGTGAGATGAGAACGGTACCCAAGCTGTGTGAATACATTGGCTTGGACTAGCACATTTCTTTTCTTTCTTCTTTCTTTCTTTCTTCCTTCCTTTCTTTCTTTCTTTCTATCTACATATCATAGATCACTTTTATTTAAAGCATCATTACTATAGTTTCCAGAAATTTACATTTTATCTTACATGATGGCAGTTTTCAGAGCAAAACAAACAAAAAGACATCACAACAAAGAAAAAACGTTTACAAAGTCTTGTCTGTATACTTCAGGGCATTTCTATTTAACTATGGCTTGGCCTAGGCCTGGAAGCTTCTAACTTCTTTACAATCTAAGACTCTGCAAGACTAGACCTTACAGGCTTCAGCTTCCAGCCTCTGTCTGCTAAACTAGGCCTTTACTCTTCCTGCCTTGGAGAGTTACTGCTAAATACGCTCACTCTTTCTAGTTCTTTCTGAACTCTGGCTGGCTGATTCAATTCAGTTGTTGTTGCTTAAAACAACTCTCCAAGCTGAGAGATTAAAACCACCTGCTCTCAGCATCTGCCTCAACTGCACAGCCAGGTCTCAAACTATCTCTTCTCATTCTCTGCTTCCTTGTCTCTTCATCTCTGTTGAGCTTTTCTCTGCAACTTGTCTCTGTAAAACTGTCCTTGTAAAACTGCCACCAACTGCTTTCTCTCTTACCCCACCTCTCTCCTGCTCTCTTAATGTGCTATTCTCTTAAGTAGCCTCATTTTCCTGAGATGTTCTCATGAGAGTTGGATATATCCTATCTCTGACTCATTCTGTCAAATCTGTCTCTGATTTTCCATTTTGACTGCCCCTCAATTAGACATCACATTCCAACATGGATGCTCCCTTGCACAAACTGACTTTGCTCTCATTGTTTGGGACTAAAGGCATGTACTAAGGGCTTCTCTGTATTTTAGCCAGAGGGATTAAAGGTGCGTAATGTGTCTTCATTCCAGCTGGATCACACATACCTAAAAGGTCTTTGGATGTGATCCCTTGCCAAAGCAGTCATGTCGCTCGATTAAAATTCTTCTACACGAGGCAAACAAAGACAAGAAGCACAAAATAACAAAAACAAACAACAAAAGACAAAAAAACAAACAAACAAAAATAAAGACATTTGTAGGCAATGGTGATGGGACAAAGCCCCACATGGAACTTCATTTGCTTATGACACAGCAGACAGAACAGCCTCTGAGTTACCTCAATATCTTTTGTTTCTCAATGTCCATGAAAACCAAAGGGAATAACTCAGGAAAATTCTCTGATTATGTCACAGGTTTAGTTCTATGAGTTTTGCATGATGTTGTAAATAACAGTGCCTTACATTTTTACTCAAGAGGTTAAATCTGGTCATGAACCGTATTGTTTTAATGAAACAGCTTTGAATGCTGTGTCTACTGCTGCAGGCTGATACTATACAAATAACCTGAAAAAGACAATCCAAAACAAAACCAGTAAGTGAAGTTTCTGTGCAGCATGCAGAATGGTAATCTTGAAAGTAAAAGTTTAGTCCCTGGGAGCTTGGGGGGCGGGGGTGGTCTGGTTGGTTGCTATTTGCTATTGTTGTTCTTCCTATGGGGTACATATGGAGCAACCCATGGCTCCAGCTGTGTATGTAGTAGAGGATGGCCTTGTCAGACATCAATGGAGGAGTGACCCTTGGTCCTGTGAAGGCTCGGATTTCCCAGTGTAAGGGAATGCCAGGGCTGGGAGGCAGAAGTGGGTGGGTGGGTGGAGGAGCACCCTCATAGAAGCAGGGGAAGGGGGGGGTGGGATAGGAGATTTTTGGAGGAGAAACCCAGAAAGGAGATAACATTTGAAATGGAAATAAATAAAATAGCAATAAAAAAGGGACTAAAAAAAAAAAAGTAAAAGTTATTTGTTAACTCAATGACGTATTGTCTTAAGTATTATTTCTACTTAGAATGCAGGGATGATTTTTGGTTTGTTCTAATAAGGATCTGGGGATTATAATCAGTAAGTTTCTTTAAGTTTTGATAGCCTGAAGATGTGAAGTGAGTGTGTTATTGCGGTTATGTTGACTCTGTTGACTCTGCTTTTCTCAGTAGCAGATGTTTGGTCTCTTGCTTCCTGTGGTCATGTAAAAAGAAGGGGAGAGCTCTCTGGGGTCTTTTGTTAATGAAGTTACTCACATCTGAAGATTCTACCTTCATAAGCAAATTTTCTCCCAAATGCATCTCCTAGTGGAATCCGATTGAGGTTCAAGATTTCAACATATAAATTTTGAAAGGTCACCTTCTGTCCAGTTCTCTCTAATATGCTCCTGTCTGATAACAATCTTCCTCTCCGTAGAACTCATTCCTTAAATATTTTTGGTTTAGAAATAAATTGGTTCATAGTATATAATTAAGTACTATTGAATCTGACACCTTACCCTCCTCTGAAAGCACTGTGCAAATCGCACACTATTAATCTCCATGGAGATATCTGAACTGCCAACCACCTCTTGATTTCAAACATACATACACACAATCAGGGAGCTGCATGGAAGAAATTTCGGCAGTTTGGAGCACACAAAAGATGTATTCAGCTGAACTGTCCTCCCACTTTACATGAAATACTAGGAGAAATTAGATGTTGATATATCAGTGATGCTTATTTTGGTGTAGAGAACCAGCGTTTGTTTATTGCAGCAATAATGATCAGAGAAGCAATTATTCCTTTCTTTCTTCTTCTTCTTCTTTTTTTTTCTTTTTTTCTTCTTTCAGGCCACTTCCCTATGTTATACTTAAATATGTTTGTCAGGTTAAAGTTTGAATGGCTGATTGTTCCATTTTCATTCTATTTAAAAGGCTTAAGGAAGGATTATAAATCTATAGCAAGTTACTTTGCAGCACTATAGTGGCCAACATAGCTTACTCAATACATACAATTTTCAATTGTTTTTACACTAAATTTTATTCCAGAGTTATTCTAAAGGAATAGAAGAAATATAGCTCTTGCGTCAATGTTTTGAGTAGTGAACACTATGTTTATGTGTTTAAAGATAGCTCTCAGAAATGATGTAATTCAGCATTAAATTTTACTTGAAAGCCAAATAAAAGAAAATCTGGTCAGACGTTTCACTTATTTCAATTAGTAACTTACTGAAATCTGCCCAGTCACCAACGTTATGATTTGGTAAAGTATATGATGTGAAAGGAATTGATAGAAGTAGTAAACAAACTATTAACAACAGATAGTATATTGGTGGAAATATTCATTTTGTAATGACTAAAATGAGTTCAGAGAAATTTAAATTTTTTTTTTTTTACCATTGACTCACATGTATTAAAAAATAGTGTTTTGACTACATCTCTGCATTCCTAAGGTTCTATAAACCTTATACTTTTAAACCTTAAACCTTTACTTTTATAATAATAACTATTACTCATAAACAACTCAGCATATGTTTAATACTAAGTATGGAGTTTTAACTTAGTGACTTCATTTAATTTTACGAGAGACCTACAAGCTATTATCAATAACGATATTCTTGTCTTCACTATGTAACATCCTTGTGTATCACAATGAAAGTAAAACATTTGTCCTAAATGCAAACCTAAGCCTATCATAGTCAGGAATCCTAGCTGAAGTGCATACCTTGCAATGAAATATTTTCATTATTTCCCTATCATACAAACTCATACCCAAGGTAGGAAGTTAGAAATGCTCACTCTCCTTTGAGCAAAAGTATTTAAGATTGCCTGTGCCATATTTGTTTTGATAGAAACTAATTTAAAATGTAAAATTGAGCCTGGTCTTTTTGGTAAAGATTAAGCCTTAGAGGAAAGGGAACAGTAACAGAAAATCCTATCAGTGGAGAACAAGTGTAGTCAATGAAGAATAATCAGCAAATGCAAGGCCTCTCTGCATGTCATTCTGAAATGTGTTAGCAGGTGAAATGTTTTCATTTCAACTACAGAGTAACCATTACTTTCACTTTGCCTGGTATCCAGTGCTCATTTAGGTGGCCTGATGATTCAGAGGCAGATCTAAACCTGGGCCCTGTTTATTATTCTCTGCAATTTCCTGTTACTCTGTGATAGTTTGGAAAGAAAACAATTATTATTCATCTCCCACAGGGAAATCCAAACTGTGCATAAAACTATAACAGTCCGGCTCCAGTTATACAGCAGGACTATACAAGGAACACTGTTCCCTTACAATTTGTTTAAGGGAACAAAAGAAAAGCACGATGTGATGCATTCAGTTTAAAAACCTTTAAATTCTACGGACTTTAACACACATTGATGTCACATTTTAAAGCATTGGGAACACAGAGAAAGTTATACTGAAGTTGCCAATTAAAGAAAAGACAAAGAGACTCTTTGTGTTGGGAGTGACTTGTCAGAAATCAACTGGACAAAAGTATAACATTGACAAATATTGGCATCACAAACATGGAACCATGAGATCTAATTTACAATAAGCAAAGAATGGATTTGTCTAATTTTTCATTGACTCTGTAGACTTGTCTAAGTTTCATTTCTTTTCTCCACTGAGGAAGTAAACTTCTGTTTCTGTCTGGTCCTTGAAGTAGAATCACACTTAATACTATTTTAATTACCTAATTATTTCCATATTAACTGCAAACATTTTTATAATGTTGAACATATTTGTTTTTTAATGGAAAAAAGAAAAAAAACATAGTAGATAACTAAGAGAAGGATTGAGAGGATATTGTATTTTATCCTTTGCTGCTATATGAGTCCATTTAAGAACAGATTGAGTCTTTATTTGGTTTAATATTTTTATTTTTTATCTATTTGTTTATTTGCTTACTTTAGCACTTTAAAATACAAATAAGATTAAACAAAATGCATCACATCAAGACTGGATAAGCCAACCCAACAGAAGGAAAAAACCCTAAGAATAGGTAGGTACAAGAATCAGAAACACACTCATTCACACACTCAGGGATTTCCATAAAAATAGTAACGTGCAAGCTATAATACAAACTCAGAGTAATGAGGGTCAGACTATGTAGGCCTGTGCATGCTGCTTCAGACTCTGCATTCATATGAGTATTGCTCAGTTGATTTAGAGGGTCTTGCTCTTCTGGTGTCCTTTATTCCCTCCGGGTCTTATACTCTTTCTGACCTCTCTTCTTTGGGGTTTTCTGGGTTTGAAGGGAGGGATTTATTGAAAACATTTTGTTTCAAGCTGTATATTTCAAGGTTGCTCTTTTTCTGTTTAATGTCTGGCTGGGGGGGGGGGTATTTTATTTATTGACATCTGCTGCAGGAGGAAGTTTCCCTCATGATAGCTGAATAAGGCACGGAACTATGATTACCATAGAATATTGTCAGAAGCCTATTTTTTGTTGTATATTTTTCTTTAGGTCACAGTATTTGGTCATAAAAACAATAGAAAAAATAGAAAGTAAGTTGAACAAAATATCTATTTCAATGATTTTACATGGGTTGTTTCAGTTTATACCATTCTTTTCCAAACCTGATCTTTACCAGCAGTCATGTTCAGACACAAGACTCCTGATTGCCTAGTCACTTACACAGATATTACCTATTATTTAAAAGTTATGATATCACAAGTCACTCCGCAAACTTAGTGACATAGCTTACCATATTTTAAGAATTATATTTATTGATCTGTTTACTTAACCAGTACACATATCTTGGCTGCTTCCTGTGCCTCGGTGTGTAGCTAACAGTTTGCATCATAGCTGGATGAATAGGTTTTTTTTTTTTTTTATGTTAGATACACACTATATTGTTGTGTGACAGCAAGAACAGAAAACTGTGTGAGCCCATTGTTCTGCCATATAAAGTAAGTGGGGGAGGGGAGACAGAGAGAGAGAGAGAGAGAGAGAGAGAGAGAGAGAGAAGAGAGAAGAGAGAAGAGAGAAGAGAGAAGAGAGAAGAGAGAAGAGAGAAGAGATGAATATAGAGGAATTTTATTCCAGCAACATGGCTGTTCTTGAAGGTATCACATCCATAGACCTTCTAGGTCTTTGTGATCTGTCTAGAATATAGACATGCCCTTGATACACACCTTTAATCCCAAACAATGAAGTAAAGTAAGTTTGTAGAAAGAACCAGCCATGTTTGAAAGTGATGCCTAATTAAAGGGTAGACAAAGTGATGCCTCCGAGAAAGATGTGAAACAATAAGTCAAATAGGATACTCCTGACTCTCATGAGAACAAACAGGAAAGAGGGGCCAGTGAGAGCAGAGTTAGTCAGGGATGGAGGAAAGTTCAGTGAATGCAATTTAGTTGAGTTCAGGCAATGCAGCAGTGGAGTTCAGCTGAGTTCAGTTCAGTGCAGTTCAGTTGAGTAAATTTGCGTTTAGTTGAGTTCTGATATTTGCAGGTCTATTTACTTCCTGCAGTCAGTGAAACCAGTGCAGTTCAGTTGGTGGAGTTCAGAGACAATGTATCCAAAGCAAAGCAAATCAGTTAGAAGCCAGGAGAAGCCAGATTGAATCAGCCAGCTTGGAGAGGAGTTTGAGCAGGAATAGCTGAGTTGAACCAATCAGCCAGAATTCAGGTAGAACTAGAAAGGGTGAGCATATATAGCAGTAACTCTCTGAGATGCCAATAACATCTGAGGAATAAAACATTCATTTATGTAGTCATTTCTTCAAAGCCGAGAAACTTTAGAGACTACCTTTCGTGACTTTCTTCATCTAGCAAAATTCATCTCCAAAAGGTTCCATATCCTCCACTATCCAATGCTTCTAACTGGGGACCAACTATTCAGATGTGTGTTGTCTATGGAGATCACAACACATTTAACCCATTGCAGCTCTCCTACAGTTTGTCCTTGAGCTGTTGCTGCTGTTTGATTCTGTTTAGTCCTGGGTTTCTTCTCATGGCAGATTCTGAGTTGTTAGAGAATCAGTGGATGCTTGCAATCATAAACTAGGACACAACCTCTTTCCTATTCACATACTGACAATTCTGCCAGTTAGACCAAACTGCATGTCAGCTGAAGGTAGAGGGAGAGGACTGAAACTTTACAGGGTAAGATTGGCACATATGATCATGCCGTTAATTGATACTTCAATAGAGTCAGCCATGCAGTAGACACCTATGTAAAATAAGGTTTTCCTTATTGAACCTCTTTGATTTATTTTTTCTTTTCAAATACATATGCATTTTAAAAAACAAGGTAATGTTACCTTTTTAATGTGTAAATATTAGGAAATTTGATCCCAGTGTCTGTACACCAGGATACACTTGGTGACAAATTATTTTTTAACATAAATTGCTTCTACTTTTTCCTAGTATGTATCCCTAAAGTTTATGTCTGAAAAATATACAAGTAAAGTTTTATTTTATCTGCTTCTTCTTAAAAATAATACTTTTCTTTTGTTAATATCTACACTAAGAAAATATGATCTAATCATCTAACAAAGCTTTCCAGAGAGATAATTTGGATTTTAAAATTCAAATGATTGATCACTGTAACTTAATAAACATTTCTTTGAAACCTACCTGATGCCCTTGATTAAAAGAACAGTGAGGATATTCAGTAGGTTTGTGCATTGATTTGCATCTTTTCAATAACAGAACTATCCTGTTATCTGGTTTATCTTTTGATTACTTTCTTCAAGGCCAGAATTTTCTACTATTTATACTATAAAATGATTGTTGTTTCAATAAGTAAGATAGCACTTATAGGCCTGAAACTATCAAATATTTAAGTTTGTCTACAATGAAACACTTCAACATAGCAGTTATTTAATGTAGTGCTGTAGTGTTATTTGTCAGAAAACATATGTTTGGAACTCTTACTTTTTAGCCAAATTGTTATTTTTATGTTTAAATTATGATTTCTCTTATTTTTCTTATTTTATTCATGCCATTATAGGTTCAAATACAAAAATTTTCCTATGAATGAATACAGAGAATTCTAATAGGATATTATTTTGTTACTATGTTAAACTTGGCACTAAGCAGTGAAGGATATCAGGTTTCCTTGGAATCTCAGCAAATGTTGTTGTTGTATTTGTCCGATGAAAAAATTCTGCTACAGTATTGCTTGTGAGTAAAAGGACCTCATGAAGCTAAAGTTAAGATATATTGAAAAAAATCTCTTAATTTAGAGTATATTTTGTAGAGTTTCTTGATGATATAGAATCCTGTTAATTACATAACTGAAGAATTTTAACAATATTGAGTAGGAAATTGTGGCTCAGTGAGAGATAAATTCTGTGTTCTGAGGTACTATATCATGCTTCTAGGGTCTATGCAATTCCTTATGGCAAGATAGTTATGATCCTTCATTAAATAAATAAATATATAGAATAAATGTAAAGAATAAAATATTTAAGTTTACTCAAAATAAATATAAAGAATAAAATAAAGCATTCTAAATAAAATATTATATGTTTTCACTTTATTTGCTTCTGGATATAATAGATAATATCATATTGGACAGAGCATAATGAATACAATTCTAAATATTAATTTTTCTAAAGAATTTGAGTTTTCAGATTTGATAAGTCATTGTAATGTATTTCTAAGAAACCTGTTAAACAGTTGAACACACATAACCCGAGCAGCAGCCATCTTTTGGTGGGTCTGTAATCCTTCAGTATGGTAAATGGAGGAACAGGAGAACTGAGCCAATTTCTTATTTTGTGTGTAAGAGGAGCTGACACAAAACATCTACATTGTCTGTGGTGATTCTTCTCCAATGAAGGCATCTGTTACAGAGAGGAAGTGGAGCCACTCTAGCTGGCTTACATCTTACACTGGAGCCATCCAGTACATTTGATGGAGGATCATAACTATCTTGCCAGCAGGAATTGCATAGACCCTAGAAGCATGATATAGTACCTCAGAACACAGAATTTATCTCTCAGTGAGCAACAGTTTCCTACTCGATATTGTTGAAATTTTTTCAGTTATGGAATTCTAAGTACATAATTGCTTTTAATTTCCTGCAAACCTAATTAACTAAACTGCAAAATATTTTGTTAATATAATTGATTTCAGAAACAAATTGCTGGGCTGTGATAGTCAACTGAGAAAAAAAAGTTAAGTTTAAAATAGGGAAATAGCTAAGTTAGAAAAAACAAAAGTTTAAAAGGGTGTGCATTTTTTTTCTAGAATAATCCAATGCTTTGTTCAATTTCAGTAGCACCTTCGTTGACTTTCCTGAGTATCACTGCTCTCATTTACAGTTTACAGGTGTGTTTTCTTCTCTGTTTGCATTGTTTGGTTTCCACAGTCTTCCAGAAGACATATGTCATTTGCCCACAACAATATGGCTTCGCTTTTTTTTCTTTTTAATTTTTGATAATCATTCCATTTGTTTACCTCTCAAATGATATCCCACTTCCCGGTTACCCCCTCTCCCCAGCCCCTATCCCATGATATCCCACTCCGGGTTACCCCTCCGCCATGCCCCCATCCTACATCTGCCCTTTTCCTTCCCTTTTATAGCTTTGTGATCTGGGCTTTGATGCAGAGTCTAAAAGACAAGTGAATACACAGGTAAAGAAAAGGAACAAATAAATGGCTGGAGTTTGAAAGACTTCAATTTAAATGTGGCTCACCATACAGAAGAGGTTATCTACATATCTTTTCTAGAAATATTTTAATTCAGTTTGTTTGCTAATGCTGTTTTATAGTTAAAGATGATGTCAATAAGTAGTCACTGCTAATTTCAAAAACTGAGATAAAAGGTTATTTTCCCTCTAATTTTACAAAAAAAGTAAAACCAATTAGCTTTTTAATACTAATAGTTAAAATTTTAAGGTGGTTTGAGAGCTATGTCTAGAGAAACAATATTTAATTAAACACACATTTAAAATAGAAATATAGTCTAGTCATGTAATATATCAGTTGTGCTAAAAGATTTAGTGAGTCAACTACATCTAAGTTTGTGAAGGATATATATAAATTTACTTCAGTACAGCCTATCCCTCATCTGTTGCATGCACACATACATGCATACACACACACACACATATATATATGTATATACACATGTGTGTGCATATATGACAAACATATACCTGTGAATGTGGGTAAAGAAAAAAATTAACATTTGATGAGTATACTAAGTAAAGTTCTGCCCTCTCTATATATGTGTAGGCAAAACACAATCTATAAGGACCTGAATGGATCCCAAAGTTAAAGAAGGGTTGACATGGTCTAAGACTTAGTTTGCTCAGTATCCCATACACTTAGTTTTAATATCATTCCTTCTTCCAGCTATTCCTGCTCATTTCTCTAAAATAAGACTCTAAAGTATCATTTCCTTCTTACTCCTTAAGCTATTTTGCAAAGTCTCACAATAATTGATATAAGATTTAAAATTGAGGCTCAGATACAAAAATATGGAGCCAAAGACTTTGAAGAATTTCTTACAGATTCCTTATAAGTTACTAATTTCAAACTCTTATTCACTTATTATGTATGCTTCTAGAAGTCTTTAGCTTGGTGCTTCTTTCTTTTTTGAAACAGGGGAATTCCCTTTATTTGGTAGCTTTGTATATCATATGGACACTCACCATTGTTTTTCATAGTTTTTATAAAGATAGTTACACTATACAATTATGTCTTCCTTAAATATGGTTCTATAGCTAGATAATTTTTTTTTTACCTTGATTATCTCAGAATGCCCAAAGAATCATGACCTCTTATCCAGGTGATGGCCCAACTTCACTGCTCTCCCAACTGGTTGATTGCATTTCCATTTCTCTTTAACTTATTTGTATATTCTTCTCTTTCTGATAAGTATAATCTTTATGACAGCATATTCATTTGTATGTATAAAAACATCAACTTCCTATAGTGCTTGTCATGTAGTTGATTCCCAGTCACTGTTTATTTAATGACAGGTTAAACCAATTTTAAGATCCAATATCAAGTATTACTCCTATGGTCATTGTGAATATCTTTTTATGTAGCATAGCTTTATTCTTAAAAGTCCCTACTAAGTCAGTGTATTCAATTCTGAAAAATATATATGATGTCTGTTCAAAGCAAAATAAATTCTAAATGTATTCTATTAGTTTTGTCTAAATGGTACCTGAATGCTTAATGCTGCTTTTTATATTCTTTTATAGCTACAATCATCAGTAATTTTCACAAGTGTTGCCGATTATTGCTATTTTGTGTATTTTCAGACTTTTAAAATCCTATTTCTTTATTTTTAGCCTGGAAATTTCCTCACACTTCTCCACCATTCGTTACTAAGACATATAGGTTGACATGTTAACATTTCATGATTAGTAATGGCAGTTATCATGAGGATTCCAAGAGTCTTAGGCAAGCCATCTTATTTGATGATTTAATATCTTGGTTTTCCCTTAACACACAAGAAAGAAATTCTTTTAACACTGGAATGATGAAAATTAGAAATGGCTATCATGTTGGATTGTAGTTTTAATTTTAGATTAAATATTCACATAGATGTAAAATTGAATGTAGGTCCATTTCAGAAAGAGGAACACCAGTGGAAAAGTCTTTGACAGAAAACAGTGAAGCAGATGTGTCAGCAGGGTCTTCATGTGGGTCCCAGAAAACTGGAACAGGAGTTATCCCAAAAGCTGTGGCCTGTATGTGAGATCTGTTCTTCTAGCTTGGCTGCCTTGTCTGGCCTCAGTGTGAGAGGAAATGCCTAGTCTCACAGTACTTTCATTTTTGATTGATTCTCAAGAGTGGCAGCTTTAAACCCATCCTTGAAGTTGAATGGACCACTGAGCCCTGTAAGTAACACAGAACCTGACTAAAGTTAAAATTTTGAAATACTCAGAATCTGAATTAATAAGAAGCAAACAAATATTTGTAGGGTTGCAGAAATGACTACAACATGTCATTGAGAAGGATTTGTAAAAATTCAGGGTAGATGTTTGGCTCTGAGTCTTTAAAGAAGTTGATAAATATTTGTAAGTCAATAAGCAAGGTCTGAATAAATTGATGTTGCAAGCTGACTAAAAATCATGTCAGATTAAAGCAGTTGGTTGTTACCTCATGCTTGGCTTTAGAACTGGTTGCCTATGGAAAAGCAGAGGATGTAAATAGCACACCTGTGACTTCTTTGTAAGAAGCACTGAATCACTGCCTCCTCTCTGTGGTGGGAGTTTATTTATGGTCCTCATGGAGATTGTTGCTGCATCAGAAAAACTACTCATCACTGGGTCCACAGTAAATCAAAAGCCACTGTAGCCCAGTTCTAATCTGCAGAATAACAATGTTCATATTCCTGTTTCAAATATATATTTCTTCATATTAAGGTTCTTAAGAAATGAAGTCAAAGAAAATTAAGGCATTTCCATTGTAATGTATTATCATTTTATGAGAGAAAAATATTTTTTCTTCCTTTGGATTGTCTCTTAATTTTATTGTTACCTTTTCCTATATTGGTTTTTGTATTCCCTAAACATATATCTGTGTATGTATGTTTTAGAAACATGCTTCTGATATTTAAAGTATTCTAGATGAGAAATATTTTCCATTTCACTTATCTTTAAGTCAGTTTCATGTTTTTAAATTATAAATTATTATCAGACCGACAAATGGGTCAAAGACAGTGTCAATGAAAAGTATATAACCATTTGATCTGAGTTGGGATACTCAGTACCCTTTTAGTCTGGCAGGGTGTTGTGTGACCTATATATGGTGAGTCAGGGAGGTTCTGGCCATTGATAGCTGCCAATCAAACTTTATTAGTGAGCTCCCAGTTGATTAAGAGACTTTGCTTCTTAATAGTAATAAATACTACTACTACTACCAATAATAATAATAGAAATAGAAAAAGACACTTGGCTTCAACCTTTGCCTCTAATACATTCACACCCACATATACATTTACATATACATGTAATATACCACACACACACCAAATAAACAAAATAATAATAAAAAACCCCAAATCATGTATCACATAAGAAGAAAGTAGAAAAAGGAAGAGTTAAAGTAATAAAATATTTTGCTTTTTCTCATTCATTTCTGCTTCATAATATTAGACTTAGAACAAATCCAGAATAAAATGTTCTTTCTTTTTTAACTGAATAGGCCTTTCCATTTAAAACTATTAAAGATATTTTAAAACCAAAAGTTTCTCAAAAAGTAGGAATTGCTTTTGCAACAGTGAAAGTTGTATTATTATTTTTTTTTTTTTGTTTAGAGCCAATGAGAACAAAGATGGTTCCTCAAGGCTTTAATTCCTTCTCTTTTATCCTTTTATCCTCCTAATTCTCAATGTCTTTCAATGGAATAATGGTTTATTGTCACTTCTTGATTGCAGTCCTGTGATTACTTTGTGGAATTAGAAGTCTCATTTCATTTACAAGGCAACTGGGGATGGAAATAAGTATGAACTTAAAATAGGTAGAAACAGGTTTTTACCAGCTTTTCTCCAATTGCTTTAGAACTCTGTAGAAGCAAACGAGAGTGGCGGTAAAATTAGGTGCACCTATAATAGAAAGACATGAAATTAATAAGTGAAGATATAATTGAACTTTGTAAACATTATCTTTTGCATATATGTGAAAAGGGGCTAAAATATATGGACTTGACCTTAAAAACATTTTATTGCTTATTTTGAATTTTGTATTTCAGGACTCAAAATGTTAAGATGGTTGATATAGTTAGTAGTAATATAATACATTTTTTAAAAATGTTAATGGCCATTTTAAAAAGTTTTAACACAAAAGCTGTTTGAGTATTTTTTTGCAATTATAATACATTTATATGATTTTATATAATTTTCCCCTCCCTTTTCTTCTTTCATGTTCTTCCATACAGCTCTGTTGCTCTCTTTAAACTTTAGGAATTTTTTTACATTCATTTTTGTTACATACATATATGTATATGTAAATGCTTATCTATTCCTGATTATATAAATACAAACTGCCAAGTCTACATTTTTTTTATTTAAAGCAGCTTATGTTGGTTACTTTTGTTTGTTTACTTTTCATAATCTAGAACAAACTTTGAAGAAAGACTCAAGTATTTTCAGATCTGGCTAGCATTAGGACATATTTGTGGGAAATTATATTTATTGTAAATATAATTATAAAATAATAATCAATTATTCTGGTAAGTAAAGAACCAGCTCACTGTGTGTGTCACCAATCTCCAACCAGGAAATTTTTGACTTCTTACATGTAAAGAACCAGGCAATGACTAACAGGGAGGTGTGCCTTCATTTCTTTTGGTTGTTGATTGTAGATGTGATATGAAGAGCTATTATAAGTATCAGCAGCTTTATTTATCTGCTATCATGAGCTGTAATGAGGAACTGTAAATTAAAATGAACCCTCTTTTCCTATTAATTGTTTTATTACCAAAACAGAGATAAAACTATGACAGCATATATGTTAAAATGGCTTTTATCTATTTTAAAAGGTATACATATACATATATATTAAAAGCATGTTATATATCAGAACTAAAATTTTGTTGTCAATTTGATGTTTAAAAATGACAAAAATTAACATAATATGAAATTGGTCCAGTTGATTTTTCCTTTTATTTCAAGCTTTAATTGTGTGAATAGGGATCTATGTGTGAAATTGACAAAAATCAGATTACTGGGAGATGTTTACTACATACACAAATTAAAGTCTTCATAGAGTGAGGATCAAAGATCAAGATAGAAGTTGAGATATTAATCAAGTCGTTGGAGATAATATATTGTGGAAAGCTGATGAGGTAGGAAAAGGAGGTATGAGCTATTTGGTGATAAGTACATGGGGGAAATAGTGGTAGCTAAGGGTTATCTCAGTAATGTTTATAATGTAGACCTAGTTCAGTAGAGTGTCCTTGATAGTAAGTGTATCCTTAGTGATGAAGTCACGATGCTTGCAATAGTCATATTTGTGTTTCTATAGAGACATGTTGTGACCAGCTAACTTTGTAAGAAGAAAATATGTATTTAACCTTACTGCTTTAGAGTCTATGGTTTGGAGTTGGCATCTGCTCTGTGTTGATGATTTTTTTTTCTGTTGGCTGCAATAAATCATAGCAGGTATTTGCATTGTCTTAGAAGAGCTTACATCAGCAGCATAAAAATAGAGAGACTATGTCCGATGGACATCCCCTCAGTGATATGGGATATTCCATCACTCAGTAACTCCCCAAAGCTTCATGATTTCTCAATGGTTCTACCACAAGAATAATGCCACCAATTAAAATGGACCCATGGGAGAGCATTGTTCCATAATGAGTTTTTTATATGGAATTGGCAAGCAGAATAAGTCAAGTAGAAAGTCTTGGCTGTGACTCATGTTTCTCAACAGGTTTTGGCTTAAAATACTACTCATACCAAAGTGTCACATTTTGGCTTGTAATGATCCCAACTCACCACCTTGATACCTTTGGTTTACTTATTATTATTACCTATGATATCATGTCTATTGTTTTAAAGGGAAATAGATAAATTACTTCAAAAAATAAATTTAAAACCATCTGTTAGACTTATATTCTTCATCTCAGAAACATATTCACATTTAAAAATATTTTTAGCCAAAAAAAATTTTTTTCAGTGACTTTCCAAAGACCATGCCAAAATTCATCAAGAACAAAAGTTTCAAATGTCTACCCTTCAAATATTTAGAGTTTGGGGAGAATTAAAAGAAATATATCTGTTGTGCTAATTGTTCCATGTGGTTCTGACAGATGTGATACATGGAGTAAACTCATACACTTTGACAGGGAAAATAATGACTTAGCCTGACTATTAAAAATGCTTTATATGAATTATTTGAGAATATTATACACTGTATTTTGAGAGTATGAACTCCCTTTCCTTCGCATCCCATATCCTTAAAATATCATGTAGGTATTTATGATGGCTGACTGTATAGTCTTTGTCTTTAAGATCTCTAACATACTAAATGCACTAACACAAATAGATATCTTCATTATTGCTACAGATGCACAGAAAGTAATATGTGCATGTAAATGATATAATCCCCTCAAATAATTAACTACACCTTTACAATAATCATAGTATCGAATGGATATATTTTGTAGCTAAAGAACTCTATCTAAATCCTATTGAATATTTAACACATTTGTAACTTTTTTAGCTAAATGATTAACAAAAGTAACTGTCTTTTTTAATTGGATATTTTATTTATTTGCATTTTAGTTGTCATCCCCTTCCCCAGCTTCCCCTCCCTAAAAACCCCCATCCCATTCCATCTCCCTCCTTCTTTTTGCTTTTATACCATTTTAATTACATGCAAGTATTAAGGTCAGTTCTAGGTTGAGGAATTAGCAATACAATAGATGCAAATAGTCAAGGAACAAGTAAGACAATATACAAAGTTCCTTGCACACTCCCATGATCACTGTTTCTAAGGGCTTATCAGGATGACCAAAATATCTGAGCCTACTTCCCTGTCCTAGCCCAAATTCATTTTCATGTCTGAAGCCTACTTTCTTCGTTGAGCCTAAGATTTAGATTCCTGTCTGAAATTACGTCTTCATTCTAAAGGGCTGCTTGGCAAGAATATGACAATGGCCAAAGGCAAGAAAGTGTGCTTCAGGTAAAAATCTGACATTAGGTTAGAACAAAGAAGTAATTTCAGGTAGGAATCTAAATCTTAGGCTAGAACAAAGAACTAATTTCAGGCAGGAATCTAAATATTAGGCTAGAACAAAAAAGTAGCTGTCTTAACTTCTGTGTCAAAGCAATTACAGAAGCAGTAGTGATGCTCTTTATCTTATTCAAATTATTAGAAGGAGGTTCAGAGTTTAAGAGTAAGGAGCCATCTCAAGTGTCATGCCAAAAACCAATGAAGTTGTATTACTTTTAAGATTTATAATGATAGTCATTATAATTAGGAAAATGTTTAAAGACACTTGCATGGTATTTGGCATAATTCTAATACATCTCTGGATGTTTTAACTTTGAATAGTGAGATTATGAATTTAAAGAATACTACTCGTCAGAGCTTTGATGCTGCATATACTGCTGATAAAATTATCCATGCCCTGAGGTCAGTATTTCCATTTTGGTCAAGCTTCAAGAATGGCATATATAGCTTGATCATGCTAGACCTTTCTGTCCTGGGAATACTTTTAGTCCTGCCCATCATGTTAAAGCTTATTGTTAACAACATTACCAAGTTTGTGGTCAAAGTACAAGGCTTGAAACTGAAAATGGACCCCAAATGGAGTTATTAAATTAAGAGGCTGGCAAGCCCAGGATGAGTAAGTTTCTGCACAGTGCCTTACCAACCTAAGACCGAAGTGCATTGCTTTTGATAATGCATATTCCATGATGGGTAAGGAATGGGTAAGGAAGGCATTCTTATCAGAACAACCTACGATAGGCTCAGTTTTGTTTATGAAATAAAAAAGGGGAAGAGGTGGAGAGCTTTTTCCAGCTGCTTGGTAGGAATCTGACATTGGCCAAGGACAATGAAATGGGCTTCAGGCAGAAATCTGACATTAGGCTAGAACAAAGAAATAATTCCAGGCAGGAATCTAAATCTTAGGCTAGAACAAAGAAATAGGCTTCAGGCATGAAAATGACTTTGGGCTAGGACAGGGAAGTAGGCTCAGATATTTTAGTAATCCTGATAAGCCCTTAGAAACAGTGATCAAGGGAGTGATCATGGAACTTTGTTTATTGCCTTGCTTATTCTTTGACTATTTATGTTTATGCTTGTTTCTTGACTATTTACGTCTATTGTATTGCTAGTTCCTCAACCTAGAACTGACCTTCATACTTGCATATAATAAAAATGGTATAAAAGCACATTGGGAAAAAATCTCAAAAGCAAGAGTTGAAACATTGGATTTTAAAATAAATGGGTGATGTGAATATATGTCTCTTTAAAAGATTTATAAGCAGCATGTATATAAAAATGATCAACATAATCAATCATTGAGGAATATATATCAAAGCCAAAAAAAAAGTACTGCCCCATGGTGATGTTTGGTTATTAATCAACCCTTTGAAGGATATTTTTTATACTTTGGTAATTATAAACTAATCCATTATAAATATTATGTATATGTTTTGTGTGAAGTATTGTTTGTAATTAATTTGACTGTCCAGAAAGAATGATTATGTAACACTTTTTTAGCTATGTAAGAACCCATTATATAGTCCAACACATTATATAGTTCTGTAAAGTGGTTACATTATCTTGTGTCCCTTCCAGGGCTGCATCTGAGATCTCACTGGTATATGATTCCATCTGTGATTTTATATTATAACCATTTCATAGATTTGGAATGTGGACAAGTCATGTGTCCTTTCTGTATGTTTTTTTTTTCTTTTAAGTTCTACTTGAGCTCCTATTTGACTTCCATCAATAATAGATCGAAACCTAAAAGTATACAGTAAATAAACTTTTTATCCAAGTTCCTTGTGACCAGGTGTGCATCACAACAGCAGAACAAATAGACAACACCCTTATCCAAGCAATCTAGAACAAAGCCCCTGCTATTGTTAAAAAGATTTTATTTTTCAGTTCTAGGGAACATGGGCCTTAATATGGCTCATACAATACAGAAGTTAGCATCTTTGTTTTCATCTGGTTTAGAATGATTTTTTCCCTTGATGATTTAAAGTAGATGTCTCATTTGTTCTGCATGAAGTTATAAATTTTTGAATTATTTATCTAGACTATAGCCAATTTTACAGACCAAAATCACGCTTCCCAGAATGAAGTAATCAAGGAAACAGCAGCAGTAGCAGCAGCACCAAATGGAGGATCCGATATGAAAGTGATCTTACTCTTTTAGTAATATCTAATATTGTATTCTTCCTAATGTGACTTGTGTTCACTCATGTAATCTAGTATAATGTGGATCAAAGAAGTCAATTTTCTGGTAGCTTAAGTAAAGTACCATATATAAATGTAGTAAGAGTACTACATTTATAGTAGATATATTTACCTTTCACAGTAAAAGCTACTCTATAACTCAACAACAATCAGGATCATTCTTCCAAGAAAGACATAATTTCATCTTTTGTTGTCTTTAGAATTAATGCAAATTTTCCATGAACAATGGGTATTTAATCAGAAAACTTTAAAATTTACACTGCATAGGAAAATATTAGCAATTGGGTATTTAAGATACTGCTGTAACACAGCAGTAATTGTGTTTTCTGTGATAAATGTAATAGTAAAATTGTTCATAGCTTATGTATTGCAAGTTGGCTATATATTTTCAGGACCCTTAGTCGGGAAATTCATTAAAGCAAATTAAGTTAATAAGCATATCTATCCACACCATTGGCATTTATTATTTTAAAAGTATTATAACATTCAACTTTAATGGTTGCAATGCTGTTACATTATATCAGCATCACAAAGTCAGTATCTCCAGCTGAAAAAAAAATAGCTGTCCCTTTTGGCTTCAGTTAATATGCTAACAGGAGTCTGATATTACTTCAACATATTAAGATGGAAATATGTCTATGAATATTCATTCACGAGCATGGACTTCTCCATTTAAACAGTTAGCTTTTTAGTGTAGTTTCTTTTATTTTACTTGTCCAACCATGATCTATTATTACTTTGCATTTGCACAGCAGTTTTTCTCCAAGGAGTTTAAAGTACTGTAGTTTAATTGTCCAAAAGAAATGGTGTCAGGCTAGAGAGAAGGGAGGTAGAAAAATGTGTTTCCTGATTGTCTTAGGGAATTGGGATATACTTAATTCTAATTCTGGCTTTAAGCCCAGACAGCCAGGCTGTGTCTACACAAGTGAGGTTGTGTTTAAGATTTCTAAATTTTCCTTCCATGAGCACATGTAAATGGAGTCCCATTTCAAGAAATTAACTCTATTTCCTCTAAGCCAGTAGAGCTCACCCTGGGGCAATTGTTTTCTCTTCATCCTTGTCTACTCTAGGGAAGTATGGCATTGTGTAGATCTCCTATGATGAGACAGAAACTTTCTAAGACTGCCATTTTGTGATGAGGCAAAGAGCGTTGCTAAAAGACCTTCAATGTTTAGAGCAGTCTCCTACAAAAAGAAGTACCAAGCTCCTAAATCTCAATAGTTCAGAAGTTGAGAGCATTAATTTTGAATACCACTGGTATTTATAGAAAATACTCATTTTATTCTGGTATTGACAGAAAAACCTAATACTGAATAATAGAGGGAAATACTATATATAATTCTTATTTTAATGAAACCTCATTTGCAAAGAAGAGAATTCCCAGACCTGATACATAGTACAATGTCAAGCTTTACTTCTACTAAGAAGTTGTTCTCAGAAATAAAATTAATCTAAACTTTAAATCCCTGCAATGGAGCTAAAGCAATAAAAAATTTTCTTTCTAAATTCGCATCTTATCTTTAGAATCTGAATCACATTCCATGCTTTTCTGGAATCATGGTGAGTATCGAACCGATGTTCCCAGAACACATCTATGGAAATGCCAGGCAGTCTTCTTTTTCACAATGCACAAGATGGACAAATTACTTTTACTTACTCAAACCTCATAAGAATTCAATGTCCTAATAGGAACAAAAGGTGAAATGAATTTAAATTAGCATTTCCTTAAGAAGAAAGATCAGCAGTCACAACTAACCTGGACTCCTGAGATTGCTCTGACACTGAGCCACCAACCAGGCAGTGAACACCAGTTGATATGGGGCTCCTAACACACATACAACAGAGGATTGACATGTCTTGACTCAGTGAGAGAAGATGCACCTAACCCTCTAGAGACTTGAGGCCCCAGGAAATGGGGAGGTCTGGTCTGGTGGATGTCGGGGTAGAGGGTTGGAGACATCCTCTTGGAGATGGGAGATGGGGAAGAGATGTGGGATGTGGAATAGTCAGAGGGCAGACTAGGAGTGGAGTGGGTAAAGTCTGAAGTGTAAAGAAAGATTAAAAAATAAAAATAGGAATGAAGATCAGTACAGATGAGTATATAAAATAATTACGTATGTAAATAGTGTTCAGCTTCCTCTTTGTAACATTTTTTTTTTCTGAATCTACTACTCAGTTACAGGCTGAGAACAACCTCTGTCTTTTGGTCCTCTAGCTAAAGAAAAACATACTGTGCTGTAATAATTTTATAAAGTACAATTTCCATTTAACATTCTCTGTCCTTTGCTAGGGAACGATTAGCTTCCTAATTTCCCTATCCATAATGTTGGTTACCATATAATTTATAAGCAAACTGCAAAGTACAAAGGAAACACATTAAAAAGTACTATGTCAGTTGGATGTAAATCAGAACTGTCTCCCACAAATGGTGACATTTGTTTTTGCTGACTACAAATGCCTCAAGTAATTTACCATTGGCATCTGTGTTTTTAATCTTCTTCCTCTGAGATTACTTCTGTAGTGACAGTCCCTCAACTTTACTGGTCTTCATTTGAAAACAATTTCCATTTCTTCTGGAAGTAATCAAACACATTGGATGTCTTCTCTGAGGCTCTACCAGCAGTTGACTGAGACAGATGCAAATATTTACAGCCAATCATTGGACTGAAGTTGAGGACTCCTATGGAAGGGTTAGAGGCAGGATTGAAATAGCTGAAGGGAATGGTAACCCCATAGGAAGACCAACAGTGTCAATTGACCTGGACTCCTGGGAGCTTCCAGAGACTAATCCACCAACCAAATAGCATTCATGGGCTGGTTCTTGGCCCATGGCACATATGGAGCAGTGGACCACCTTGTCTGGCCTCAGTGGGAGATGATTCACCTAATCCTGTAAAGCCTTGGTGTCCCATGAAAAACGGAAGAAATAGGGTGAGGTGTGTGTGGGGTGGATAAGTAGGGTTGATATATGTGGGTTTGGAGTAGCCTCTCAGCAGCAAATGGGAAGGAAAATGGTGTGAAGAACTCTTGGAGAACTATCAGCAAGGAGGGCCACATTTGGAATGTAAATAAATAAACTAAAAATTACTAATATGAGTGATATCTGCAATTTAAATGACACTTTGCCACCCCATTTCTGTCATATTTTCATCCCAGCTTTTAAAAATCAAGTTAACCTGCTAACTAGAATAGAGCATTTTTTTTTCATAAATACAACATTATTTATCCGATACATTTACCCAAATTCTCTTGCTCAATCAACCTGATGTACACTCTGTTACATTTAAAGGTCTTAACAATGGTTCTAGACAATTAACATTTGGGCACTTCTCTGACTTCTAATAGAAATGTCTCCAATGGTTTAATGATACCTGCCCACTGCTTAAATTTCTAATTACATATTCTTTGGAGTATATAGGTAGATCAGTGCTTAAAATCTAATTTATTCATCTAATTATTTCTTTGAAAAAGGGGACTTCTCTATTGGGAAGCTACCTAGCATATGCATTAGCTCTCCATTATCTTTTTTTCAGGCAGAGCCTTGCTCAGTAATGAGTGAATTAAGCTTAAGAATTTGGACTGAAGCCCTATCTTGCTGTAAGATAAGGCCAATTCACTTCCCCGTGAGAACAAAGAGAAAGGGAGCTATTATAAAAATTCTTCAGGAGCACAGCAGCTTCCCTTTTCATGCAGGGTGTAAAAGAGCAAAGAAGAGGTTGCAGTAAGAGCAAGAATGAAAAATAATCTTGGTGTGATGCCTATAGCAACTGATGAGGCAGTACTGCTAATGAGCTCCTCAGAGGGGCAGGGCGGAAGCACATTAAAAACCAAGTTAGCAGCATACAGATCCTATGCCTTGGCTTAGAAGTTTATTAAACCTGTTTTGAAAAAGAGTGACAAATGTGTCTGTGTTTGTGGTCTTATGTACTTCAACTTGCACAGGCTTGGCGATCAGCAGGAGTAATAGAGTGGGGGTTAGCACAGCACTGATACCATAACTTCCATTAATTAACTGAGTCCCTCATGTCAGCTAGTACGCTGGCATCATTTATGAAATATTTTCTGGATCCTTACAACAAATGAATTGCAATGCATTTCTTTCTTTTTTTTTTTTAAATAAAGAATCAAAGAGGAAGATTGTTTGCACGGAGGTAGAACTTGAGCTTGCATGTATATGGACTGATTTGTAATTAGGAGATTATTCAGTGCCAAATTATAATATAATTACATCATTTCCTCAATTCCCTGTCATTTCTATCTTCCTTTCTTTCAAAATTGTGGCCTCTTTTTCTTTAATGGTTGTTACATATGTATGTGTATCTAGTACATACACACACATACAAACATATATGTCTACAAACATACATACACATATAAACACATTAAAAACATACAAATATGTATGCATGCATGCATGTATATACTACTAAATACATAAATACAGCTTGGTTCTTCTGTATATTGTTACTTGTATGTTTTTAGACCTGAGTTTCTGTTATTGGATAACCAATTATGTGCTTTTCTCTGAGGTAGACTATTTCCTCTGTTGTCAGTATTTTTGGCTGCCTGTATTTCTTTGTCTAGATTTGAAAGTTTATGAGATTTTGTTGCTACATATTAGTATGTCTATTGTCAATTATCACTGTTCAGGTAATATTTAGGAAGGCTTGTTGGTGAGACTCAATGGGTGTAGCTTCTGACATTTCTGGAAATCACAGTTGGACAGCAAACTCCAGTTTTTTCCAATGCTTCCCAAGCCTTAACCATAGGAGTTGTGGAACACAACTCAGCTCTTTCAATGGAACACATTGAAAGAGAACTTCACAACTCTAAATTCTGATTGGATGTGCAAAGGTCTTATTTGTTGCACAGAAAAATTTCTTGATTAAGAATGAGGACTTCACTTATCTATATACAGTATAATGAGAAGCTTTTCTAATGTAGTTAGAGATTTTGTTGGTTTAATAGATGGCCACTGTATATTAGTCTCCAAGATCCTTGATCTCAATATTGCAGGGAACTTTCCCATTTCTGTTTCCATGTTTGATTCTCCCACATCTCCACTGTGTTATTACTAAGTACAGTAAGAACGCTGTAGGTTACCATATAGGTATACATGCTACTACTGAATATTTCAGGTCAATGTGACATTTTTGTTGTTATTGTTATTGTGGTTCATAAGTCTTATAAGTAAACCAGACTGTTGTTTACGTGGTTTTAATACATTGTAAGGAATCTGTTTTTTGCTAGTCTTCATTTCATGTTTATTGTTAAAGGATACTTTTCTGGATATGTTTTGAAGGTATTTTCAGTCAGTTTGCGGAACTATTCTTCATGGAATTTTGGGTTTCCGTTATGATTGCCATTACTGTTAATTTCTATGATTTTCAAACTTCTTTTGAATATTAGGAGCCCATCTTAAGAGAGGTTTTCTTCTTAAAAGCAATTCTACTCACAATCCTCTATACCCAAGAAAAATTTATACTGTAGCAAGGTTTAAAATATGTAAATGGCATATAAATAAAATTAATGATAAGCATAAAGTTATTTTAAAATAAATTTTATGTTTAAGACAAAAACAAATTTGAATACTAAAGATGCAGATGTACTTAATTATTTTATAAAAAATTAAATCTTACCTGAATACCTGATATGGTAGACCCATAGCTTCTTCAACACAATTCATAGTTGAATGATATTTTAATTTTGTAATCATAGTAGCTGAGAACATGTTACAAATGGCAGAAATATATGCAAGCCAATTTCAGGAAAAAGTAAAAATTCTACCCCTTTTTTCTTATATTTAAAATAGATTTTTAAAAATAAAATACAATTTGAGTATTGTTTCCCCTTACACAATTTTCATCAAGATTCATTCCCTTTCTGTTTGTTGTTAGAAAAAAATAAGAATTTTTAGAAATAATAAAAATTAAAATAAGATAAATCAAAACCAAAAAAATTGAAATAGGACAAATAATCCAAAAAAAAAAGAATCCAAAGAAAAGGCACAAAAAAGCATATAAATGCAGAGATGTACAAATTTGTACCCGCAGAATACAATAAAAATGAAAAAAAAAAACAGAAATATATATATATATATATATATATATATATATAAATATATATATATATATATATATATATATATAATTTAAAAGGTTAAAAAAAACTGCCCTAACAAAACATGATCCAAATAACTTTCAAAGATGTCATTGAGTTCATTTTGTGTTGGCCATCTCTATTGCTAAGCATGGGGATTGCCTTTAAGAGGGGTTTTTATTTTTATTGAGATTATTGAGGAAAAAATATCTTTATTTGTAGGTGGTCATCGATTGGTGATAACTTCTTCTTTAAGGCTGGAGGCTTGTTTCTCAACACTGGGACCCTTTTCAGATACAGACACTTCCAAGCTCCATGCATGCTGCATCTGTCTCTGTGAGTTCATATGTGCACTGGTTGTTCT
Source organism: Arvicanthis niloticus (assembly GCF_011762505.2). Lineage (NCBI taxonomy): Eukaryota > Metazoa > Chordata > Mammalia > Rodentia > Muridae > Arvicanthis > Arvicanthis niloticus. The sequence continues at coordinate 24,464,913 of NC_133429.1, forward strand.
TTATTTAGAAGGGCTTGTTTCCTTGTCCTCCATTACCTCTGGCTCTTGCTTTATATCTGCAGAGTTCTGTGAGCCTCAAGGGAACCCCAGATTCTCTCACTCTCTGCACAATGCCTGGCTGTGGGATCCTGTATCTTTTTCCTACACAGTAGCAGGAACCTTTTTGATGATGGCTGAGCAAGGCAGTTACCTAGGAATATAGCAGAATGCCTATGTTCCTTTAGCAGAACAATAGTATTTTTTCCCTATCTGCCTGACCTATGTAGCCTTACAGTCAGTTTGTAGAAAGAAACCAAGTTTTGATAATAGCCATGGTCTTCTGTGAGTTGCCATAGGTCATCTGTGGCTCAGAACTGAATCAGTTGTAACCCATTCCCATTTCTAGACTCTTTGAGACAAGAGTTGAGGTTTTGTCTTTCCCAGTTATTTGATGATTTTATTTAGGTACCCTTTATATATATATATATATATATATATATATATATATATATATATATGTATTTAGGGAGCTTCTACTATATTAGAATATTGTTAGAATGTAGTAGAATATGAAAAATACTCTATTGTATTGTTTTCATACAAACCCTACCATGGCTCTTGGCGATAACTGTACCTCTCTGTATTCCACCCTTATTCTCCCTTTCTTCACCCTCCCCATTAGATCCTCTTCTTCCACTATCCCCCAGTTCAACCATAACTATCTATTGTTTAACCTTTTATTGCTTCCTTGTGAGTTTCCCTTCATGTACCTCAATCCTATTCATTTCCAATTCCCCCCATATCTGCCCTTCACCCTTGCAACTTTCTCCAAGATAAACACACACACACAGACACACACACACACACACACACACACACACACACACACACAGACACACACACACAGCAACCACAATAAAACAAACAAAGCATAGAAAACATCTCATCGTGGAAGATGTAGTATGTCACAGTTCGACCGATGGCATATTCCTGTGTCCACACATCTTCACTTAACAAATGTTTATTGCAGTGAATCATTGGTGGGGTTCAAGGTCTCTGGCTTCTGTGACATCGTCAATATTAGATCCTCATTGGGACTCCTCCAGATGGTTATCCTGTTGTCATGGCAAACTGTGACATCGTACAAATTAAAGAAGCAAAAAAATTGTGTACTTAAAATATACAGTGACACAGAAGATTAATTATCATTCCCAAATTGATGAATGGGGTATAGAGCATACTGGAGAACCCAAGACTGAAACCCAGCAAAGCAAATTTTAAAACTTTCACTCTATGTCTGCATGTCTGATGTCAGAGGGTATTATTATTTATTATTATTATTATTTATTACCATTATTAATTTTATTATAGTAGTATGACTTAGACCAGTTGTGTGTGGCTTTACCATAGGTCATTTTAATCCATTACTTTTCAATTTTGCTCCAGAGAAGTAAGACAAAGGGTGGAAAGCAGCCATTTTCTTTGATAAAAACATCATGAAAATAGTTTGCAGCCTAGGTGCTAATATTGTTCCTTCCTGAAATCTTTAGTGTTGGTTCTCCACAGTCTCCTCATCCCCTCAGGTGTCAACAGTACTGTTATTAACAATTCTGCCAGTATGACCCACTAAATTATTCATATACTGTTCACCAAGTTTGCTAGTCTGAAGTCCTAAAGCCTTCCATATACTCCAACAAAGCAAAGCAAATCAAGCAAAAACAACTCATAGTTTCATCTTATAAGGGAAGGGGTCGATGTCCATAATTTATTCACTTCCAAAATCTGTAACTCCTAATACTTGACCTTGGAGGCACACAGATATTCAGTAAATAAAACATCTGGTAATACATTGTCAATGTTACACAGGGTTTTGTGATATGCAGAAGCTTGTTATAAATGGCTATATTCCACCAATTTTCCAAATGGTGCTTTCCACAAATAAAATAAGTTAGACTTTTTAGATTTTTAAATGTAAACCTTCAGTGCAGTTTTACTGCTTACATCAATGTTTCTATAAATGCCGATATTATGCTTTAATATTTTTTCCTGTTAGATTCTTTATATGGGAACAAAGAAGTTAAAGTTATATATATATATATATATATATATATATATATATATATGTGTGTGTGTGTGTGTGTGTGTGTGTGTGTGTGTGTGTGTATTTGTCAGTGAGGCAGATCAAATATAATGCAGAATGATTATAGCAAAACTAGCAATAAGATTGATTTTGTTGGTGACAGTTACACTATTCCGACTGATAAATTATAAACTAGAGTCAGAAGGTCAGCCTGGGTAAGCTGATGGCAAAGATACAAACTGCACTTCCAGCATATGTTTGAATCCTCTGTTGATGAAGAATTATCTAAAAACATACGGATGTATAGATAAACACACACATTCAGAAAGCATCTCATTTCCATCTGCCACCCAGTTTGATTTGAATAGGAAATTATTCTAATACCTCAAAGTTACGTTTTCTCACACTTCTATGTCTCGTAGACTGGCTAATTCAATCATGGCTATTGCCTTTTTCATCAGTTTTTAATTTGCTTAAATATTTGTGAACTGGTGGTTTGGAAATTCTTCCTATTCTCAACCCTGAAACTATATCAATAAGACCATGTGATAGTCTTCCTCTGTGTCGTTCTCATTCTAATACAGATTTTATACTTCATTACCTGTCAATCAGTTTTAAATGGTAACATTCATTTTATCATGTTCTGTAAAACTGTTTTATGTTTCTTTCAATGCCTTACATTTATTCCAGGCTGAGCCTTATTTATTTCTCGAAAAGCTGTAGCCATCTGCAGCTTTGCACATTTGAACATGTATTTATGTGAGCAAATGCAATATTTTGCTTTTTGGTAAATTCATTTAGGATATTTATTCAAGCAATTGAATGCTGGTGAAGCTACAGCGAGTACATGCTGTTCTGAGAAAGCTTGTATTATGGTCTCTATTTTTACTCATCCTGAACTTTGAGGAATACAGAATCAAATGGGTTTAAAGATCCTGACCCTGGGTTTTCTGATTATTCCTAATCAAATCAGTTATGCAATTAATCTTCAAAGCACTAGAGCAAACAAACAAGTTTTCAGCTTCTAAGTTTTCACATAAATTTACACTTAGATATGTAATTAAAAAAACATGAAACTGTGTCTACCTAGTACAGGCAACACTATGTGTTTTATTCTCAGCACTGTGTAAACCAGTTATGGTTGGGATGCATTATTACACTGCTCTGCACATAGACACAAGGAAATAAGAAGCTCATTAAAATCCTATCTATTGACTTCAAAGTTATAGGATACTCTATGAATAGCAGCTTATATGTCTGTATGAAAATAAGTAAACGGGGAAAAAGCCACATATTTGTAAATTATGGAGGTAGACTATATGAAAGAGTTTGGAGGCAGAAAAAGGAAGAGCGTATGAAGCAATTATATTATAATCTTAAAATCTAAAATAAATTATTTAAAACTAATTTTGAAAAAAAATCTGACTTTCAGTTTTAATTGTTTTATTAAACATAAACACATGTCTCCATTAAATAGGTACCAACTTCAAATTTCGTCCTTTCAGAAATATCTATACTTGGCTGTTTTTGGTCATCCATATCTTTAATTGAAACACTGAAGCTAGAGGCAGTTTACTATGGTCTATAGGGCTTTGGGCTTGGCCTGCCTGGGATAACAGGAAACAAGGAAATGGCAGGTACTAGTAATGTAAAACTATATTCATGGGGGTTGTGGATGAGATGGAGATACACTATCAGCAGCCTGGAAACTCAGCACAATGACAGGGCCTAGGAGATGGGGATGAGGATGGGGTGGTAGCAATAGTAATTTGTTTAATTCTTAGCAAGTGCCATTTTTCTCTCTAAATGCATGGTGTTTCTTATTTACACAGGTCATTTCCAGGCACACTATTTCCATGATATATTTCCAGGTAGTTATACTATTTTTTATTGCCATGTTATGTCAGGAACTTTATCCCTTATTTTGTTTTTATAATTCTTTAAAAATACTCAGGGCCAGAAAAAATGGATCAGCAGTTATGAACATTCTCTGCTTCTGCAGAGGATCCATGTTCAATTGCAAGGACATACATGACTATTCAGAATCATCTCTTACTCTGTTCTGGAAGATCAGCAATGCACTTCTAGCTTCTATGTGCACTCCCCACCATTGGTGCAAAATATATCAAACACGTAAAATAAAAACACATAAATTTTGGAAATATACCCACAACTGTTGAATATTAATACAGCTAAAATTTTACACCTTATACCAATGCTTATATATAATAAGGTAGATCTCATGTTTGATGTCAGCTTGCACTACTTGGTAAGATCCTGTCTTGAGAAAATATTTATATATGACCTTCTCTAAAAATTACTTATATGTTTATATGATACGTTTTTATACTTTTATGTATCCCTATTATTTTATTCTGGTTTCACAATAACTAGTCAAATCTATACTGATATTTTGTACTATCAGAAATTGTCAGGTTTTCTTAATCTATTTCATATTGCTTCATCAAAAACTGTAGTGCCCATAAGGTTGCCTCATAGCTACTTGTTTTCTAGGTTACTTATTATGAGTTTGAGTTTTACAAAAATAATAATTCCCCAAGAAAAATATTTTTCATTTAGTTTTCCTAAAACTCAAAGAATGTACTTTTAGCTTAGAAAGCATTTTTTTTAAATTTCTGATTAATAACAGAAGATACCAGATTACTAGGAAGGGATCAACTTAGCCACATTTCAATTCCTTTTGGTTCTAATTCCAAAATGTATGATGACAGAGAATACCTAAAATCTATTTTACCTAACTTAAAGTAGATATTTTTTTTAATGGATATTTTATTTATTTACATTTCAGATGTCATCCCCTTTCCCTATTTCCCCTCCCTAGAACCCCCTATTCCATTCCCCCCTCCTCCTTTTGGCTTTTATACTATTTTAATTACATGCAAGTATTAAGTTCAGTTCTAGATTGAGGAACTAGCAATACAATAGATGCAAATAGTCAAGGAACAAGCAAGACAATAAACACAAATAGTCAAAGAACAAGTAAGGCAATAAACACAATTCCATTAGCACTCCCATGATCACTGTTTCTAAGGGCTTATCAGAATGACCAAAATATCTGAATTAACTTCCCTGTACTAGTCCACAGTCATTTTCATGTCTAAAGCCTAATTCCTTGTTCTAGCCTAAAGTTTAGATTACTGCCTGAAATTACTTTTTTGTTCTAGCCTAATGTCAGATTCCCTGCCTGATGCCCACTTCCTTGTCCTTGACTAAAGTAGATTTTTTATTTTTTTATTTTATTTTACTTTATTTTTATTCAAAACTATTCTTTTTATTATTATTTTATATTTTATTTACATTTCAGATGCCATCCCCTTTCTCCATTTCCCCTCCCTAGAAAACCCCTATCCCATGCCCCCTTTTCCTTTTTGCTTTTATACATCTTTTTAAAATGTTAATCAAAGGCTTTATAAGTTTGGTAATGTTCAATCAGAAGTGTAACCCAATACCCAACCCAGATATATAAACTATCTTTGACTGGTGGAGACACATGAACATCTGCCTCCATGTCCCCCCTTCTCTCTTTCTCTCTCTCATCACCTAGCTTCACACTTCCTGTTAAAATAAAACTTTTCTCTCAAAATGCAATTAGAGCATAATTATTCCTAATTGTACCAGTGAGGTACAAGACAGTCCTAATACCCAGTCCATCATTTTGTTGACTAACTAGAACCTCTGTCATCTCTCCTAACTAAAACACTTAGCTTTGAACCTGGCTTTTTATACTGACATAAAATGGTTTCTCTTTCAGGAAAACTTCTTTACGTTACAGTGGTTTGAAAAAACAAACAAACAAACAAACAAACAAAAAACCAAAAAGACAAACCAACAAACAAAAATCACTAGTCAAGAATAGGGTAGTAATAACTGAGAAATATGTAATACAGACATTGGGTAAAAAAATGTTGAATTAGAAAATACTCTGAAACTATGTGGTTCTGAATGTAAAGGGAATAATTAACAAAAACAAAATGTCAGATGTGACTGCATGCTTCATATCTTTGGCATGAATGGATCTGTTTATTTCTTAAAACACAAGCAGAAACAGTGGCAATAGTTTTCATCACTAGGTCAGAAAATACATTAAACCCAGATCTATAGGGTTGGGTCTGCAACATGACCCTGTGAAGAAAAAAAAAAACAAAAAACAAAACTGAATTGCTATTTTCTGAGTCTAAAATGAAAGCTGACAGCTGTAAGGATGAATGTAATTTCAAATCATGTCTACAGAGTTAGGAATTTAGTAATTATAATTGGGTGGCTAGACAAATAAAGGACTTCAAATTGTGTTTTTATTTCTGCTAATTAATAGTTTATCATCTCTTGTAAGCCTGCAATAAATAAAGAATTATGACTACATTAAAAATCTGGGGCCTGAACAGGTCCTGGAGAACTGCTATTACAGAGGACCTGAGTTGGCTTGCCAACACCCAGGTTGTATTGCTCATAATCACTTGAAACTCTGGTGTCAGAACATCTGATGTTCTTTTCTATGTATATCTAAAAATATAAACATATAAGCCAGAAAACCTAAAAATATAAAATCAAATTTAAAAATATCATTTTATTCCTAAAATTCAAACTTCATTACACAGCTTATATTTTTTTATGTGATAAACCTGGCAATTCTATATCTAGTCAAGTTCTGTATCACATCTTCTAAAAAAGATCAATGCCATCAATAGGAACGGAAGTTGAGATGATTATGCAAGTATGCTTATAAAGCAAAGATTTTCAGCTTTCCTAATGCTGTGTCCCTTTGATATAGTTCCTCCTCATGCTGTAGTGACCACAATCATAAATTGAATTTTATTGCTACTTCATAGCTATTATTTTGCTACAATTATGAATTGTAATGTAAAGAGCGCATGCAGCATATCAGATATGCAACCCCTGTGAAAGGGTCATTCAATCCCCAAGAAGTAGCAACACAGCCGTTGAGAAGCACTGCTTAGAGATTCAGGCAACATAGACTATATGAGCAATCCAAGGTGCAGGAGAGTTCTCCGAATGCCTAGGTAATCTTTGTTCTTGCTGTTTAATTACAAAGAGACTTTGCTATAGTCTTACTGTTTGTTATTTATTCTCTAGGACTAGTGAGCCCTACCTGTTATTGTTTGTGAAATTTAAGCCAATCCAATTACTGTCTAATCAATTTATAGTGTTATTTATTGGGATGATGATTAAATATCTAGTCCAGTTCATTTAGTGGTTTTGATATAGGACATGGTTTAATGTGGAGGTGACTTCATTTCTCCAGCTTAGTCTTTTCCTTAAGTAGAAACTGAGTAGATAGACTTCATCACCATGCATTGCCTATCTTTCCTCTCAGTTTGCAAAACATGAATCATAACAGAACTTAATACAGCAGTAATGAAGTTGGGCTAAAATATTGGCAATATCTGATAGAGTGTGATGGCTTATGCCTTTAACCCCAGTACTTAGGAGGAAGAGGAAAATCTTTGAGTTCAACACCATCATTGGCTACAAAGCAAGTTCTAGGACAGGAAGGGTTACATAGGGACATCCGGTCTCAAAACAATAACAAACAACATGGAGAAAAAAAGCAAATAATAAACAAGGAAAGAATAAAAATCTTATTTGACCACTCTAATGCATTTACCATCACTTTCATAACTTTTTCCATATATATATATATATATATATATATATATCGCATAATAATATAAACATAATATATATTATATATTTCAGAAGAATATCCATGTGTTATTTTTAAAGTAAGAATTAAGCAAAGAACTTAAAATTATTGATCAGAAAGAATTAATAATTCTCTAGTCATCTCATACAAGAGGAGGACAGGCTAATGTCCTGTAATGGGGCTAAATTCTTTCATTTCTAAACTCCCACTACTAAGAATAAAACATAAATTTTAGACCCAAGGATCAATTCTTATCAAAGTACTACATTATAAAAAATGTACCTTATTTCAAATACTGCTATACATTTTTATTTGGTTAGTATACTTAAAAAGTATAAGTAGATTTTTTTTCTTACAGAAATATTTCTGATATACTTTCATTTATGATAGAAGAGCAAAATTATAAAGATATGACCTATTCTGTATTTCATGAATTCAATGTGATCTACATGGAAAATTTAACATGAAGATTAGAAATTGAAGAATTGGTATCTAAAGAACAAGTAAATTTAAGAAATTTGATACACTAAAATGAAAAGGCTACAACCAATATTTCTTTTGTTGGAAAATTCAAGATTGTTGGGGGCCAACTTTTAGCAGAAAGCGGCTATCAGCTTTGCAGCCATCTGGAGCCATATACCTTGACATGAGATTTGTATTACAATAGCCTACAACAACTGAGCACACTCTGATAACATCTTGCTTCAGATACCCAGGACTTTCCTTGGGTGTGTGAGATTAAAGGTGTGTGATTTAAGAGTGTGACTTAGAGATCAGATTTAGAGACAAGACCTAAGGGCATGATTAAAGAGGCGTGGCTTAGAAGTGAGACATATAAAGGCAAGAGGCAGACAGAAGAGAGAGAGAGAATCAGACACTTTAGAGAGTACAACTTAGAGAACAATTTGGAGTAACAGAATCAGACACTTCAAGAAGTACAACTAGGAACTAGGAACTAGGAACTCAAGACTTGGGACTTGGACTAGGAAGAGAGACTGAAGAATAAACAGGATTGAATAACACTCTGTCTGTTCTCCATTCTTCGAGTCCGTCCTTACTCTCTCTCTTGCTGAACTCTGACCCGCAAACCGAGCGGCAGCTCAGGCCAGGAAACAGTGGCCTCCAAGCATGGAGTGGACAGGGCCGTAACATTTTTGGCCACCCAAAGTGAGGCTCCAGCTCGGGCCACAACATTTTTGGCGCCCGAACAGGGACTAGTGTGGGCCTCAACACAAGATCAAGATGCCAGGCAATGAGGTCTCTTGTGCCCACTATTTTTTATTTTTCAAGATAGTGTCTTGTTCCCATAACTTCAAAGGACAGAGAGAACTCTGGATTTTTTTCCTTTCCATTTCAAGTATCCTGATTCAATCCAGAGGCTGACTCACGACCTCCTTCCAACATAGTGATTGCCAAGAGGCCTTGCCTATTATTGCTAACACAATGGAGGTGATTACTCCGACTGATTTATAGGGAAGAATAGAACCTTTTGGTAAATAAAGAAAACATTTTGGGCAATGACAGAACATGAATAAAATCCCCCCCCTCAGTATTTTCATTTTGAAATCGTTGCATCTCTAATGTCAACCTAGGAAATCTAATGGTCAAGTGAATGGGTTCTATATTTCATTTATTCTATTTCTGGAACCCTTTTGCAAAAAAGGAAAACACTTGCTTATGTTCATTAAATATTTGCTGACTAAAAGTCAGCATATTGCCAGGCATGAGAGAAACGTGTAAAAGGATGGACAATTCTTTTCACTGCGGCTTAAGTTTAAATAAATTAAGAATAACCAGGATTCATTTTGTATATGTTAAATACAGACATTGTCTCTGTTTACCTGTAAAATATTTTGAGCCACACATCCTATTCTGTTTATATATGCTTATTTGCTTTATCTTTGTCAATGTTTTCTTCTTGACTTTCTGCAGTTTGCTTTCCCTCTTAAGTAAATTAGCTTCCTTTGACCTCAGTACTAAAGCTTACCTTGTTGACATCTTCCTACACGTCTCCTTGTCAGGTTATTAAAATTTGATTCTATTCTCCAAGGTGCTGACAATCTCATCCAAATTAATGTTGTCAGTGATTTAATGAATAAGCTTTCTACTCTAGAATCCCCAAACTCTGACTGTATTTCTCACAGCAAATATCTATCAGCAGTAGAGTGACCTCCGAGCAACGCTTTTAAATGCCAGCATGAAATCAGGGTTAGTAATTCCTACAGCTGCATATTTTCTGCAGCAGATGTAATAGGAGCAATTTGAACCAAGTTCAGTTCCACTAAGAGCAGCGATGCTCTGAGGCTCTTACAACCAGTAGGTTTCTGTACCACATCAGAATGGACTGTGTGATAATGTGCTTTATTCATTTCTGCGCATAGATATACATGCAACATATTTGGGGACTGTAAAAGGTAAAAGTCAAATCTTAGTGTACACAAAATAATAAAAGGCAGTGGTTTAGGGATGGCGGATTACTTAGTCAAGTGCTTATAGTGCAAACATGAAAACCTGGGTCTAGTCCGCAGAACTCTTGTAAAAATGTTAAGTCTTTCTACAGTTCCAATGACATGGAGGAGGTAGGGACAGACAGATCCCTGAAGTTCACTGACTAGCCAACCAACTCTGACTAGAGAGCTCAGACTACTGAGAGACTGTCCCACAAAACCAAGTGGACAGTTCTTGAGGAATGATACCAGGGTGAATCTAGCTTCTACACACATGGAAAAATGTGTACCAACTCCTCACATGATTACACTTGTGCATGTGTGCACGCGTGCACTGTCTCTCACACACACGCACACACACACACGCACATGCACACACACAGGGAGCACAGACATGGGAGAGAGTCACACAGAGACAGACACACAAGGAGACAGACACAGAGCCAGACAGAGACAGAAAGAGAACACGAGAAAAGGAGGAAAAGAGAACACAAGTCAATTGCAAGAGTTGTTACTGTATAATTTACAGAATTTCAAAAATTTGTCTTTAAATATAGCATTTCTAAACTTTGATAATATTCATAACAATTTATGAACATTTATTTTTATACCCCCAGAAAAGTGTAGTCTTCATTGCTCCTCATCAAACTCTCTTTGCAACAGAGACCCAGTCCCAGCGGATACATCTATGAATCACTTCAGTCCCTAAAGTAGGAAAATAGTATGGAAACGGGGCCAGAAAGATTGTAAGAGCCAGAGGATCATGGAAGTTACTATAAATTACCTCTCCTTGGAATATCAGAAACTATAGCAACAAAATGTCACCAACATGATTGCCCCAGCATGACCTGAAAAAAAAATGACACCAGTGAACATACCAACAGGATTTTCTTTGTTTCTTAAAATTAATGTATTATCTCATATTTTATACCCCAACCTCAGTTCCCCCTCCCTCCATCTGCTCCACCAACTCCTCTGCTCCCACTTGTACCTCCTCTCTTCCCATAGACTCCTGTGTTTCTCTCCAGAAAGGGGCAGGACACCCAGCGATCGCAACCAAACATGGCATACCAAGTTGCAGTAAAATTAGGCACCTTTCTTCATTATTAAGCCTGGAGATGGCAAGACAGTTTGGGGACAGGGTCTCCAAAACAGCCAAGAGAATCAGAAACTGCTCCTGTGTTCCCTCTTAGTTGCTGGTTGAAGTCTCTCTGATGATAACTGGATTAGGCATCAATCTATGAGTATAGCAGGATAACATTAGGCAACATTTTATTGAAATTTTTTTCCAGGACATTTTTGGTTCTATCTTTTAAGTCTCTGGGCCATTCAGCCTTTGGCATCTGGTCTTCCAGGTCATGTTAAGAGTCAGGGATGGGCTTTCTCTTACGGCATGGGTCTTAAGCTAGTCCAGTCATAGGTTCGCTGCTCTCACAATTTCTGTGTCAGCTATACCCCATGCATCATGGTGGCAGGATAAACTGTAATTTGAAGGTTTTGTGTCTGGTGTCTCAAACCCTCCATTGTAATCTTTGCCTGGTTATAGGAAATGGCCATTTCAGACTCTGTGTCCTCCATTACTAGGAGTCTTAGCTATAGTCACCTTAATAGATTCTTTGAAGTTTCCATTGCATAAGGTTTCTACCTTGCACCCAAAATTGCCCTCAATCCAGTTCTCTGTTTCAGTATTCTTTCTCCATCCTCTCTCCACCACCCTTTGCTCTTGTTCACCAGCAATGTTTGTTGTATTTCCCCTTCCTGGGTAGATCTATGCATCCTCCCCTTGAGCTTTCCTTGTTATTTGGACTCTCTGAGTCTGTGAATTGTAATGTCATTATCTTTTGCTTTACAGCTAACATCCACTTATAAGTGATTTGTCTTTCTGGGTTACTGTGCTCAGGATGTTTTTTTTTTTTTTTTTTTTTTTGTGTTCTGTTCATTTGCCTGCAAATTTCATAATGTCCTTTTTTTTTTTTTTTTTTTTTTTTTTTTTTTTTTTTTTTTTTTTTTTTAACAGCTGGGCAATACTCCATTGTATTAATGTACCTTTAAAAGAATGGATGTTTTAATTAATTAATTAATTAATTTTACATCCCAACCACAGTTTTCCTTCTTTCCTCCGAGTTCTTTCCTCCCATTTACCCTCTCCCACCCTTTCTTCTCTCTTCAAAAACAGGGAAGTCTCTCATGGGTATATCAACCAGCCTGGACATATACTAGGCAAATTATAAGAATAATTTTTTTTATTGAATATATTCCTTATTTACATTTCAAATGTTATTCCTTTTACAGGTTTCCCCCAGGAAATACCCTATCTCATCCCCACTCCCCCTGCTACTGTGAGGGTAGTCCCCCACCCACCCATCCATTCCTGCCTTTCCTCCCTGGCATTCCCTTCACAGGACCAAAGGCCCATCTTAACATCTCCCTGCTTGTAAATTTTTTAAATAATGCCAATTTGCTAACTATGAATTTTAGGCCTTTTATAGACTAGCTTGAATATATATTTCTGACTGATTGTAAATGAGATACAATCAGCATGTAGTGAATGCTTTACATATTTAGTATCTCTGTTTTGACACGGTTGATTTAGTGAGCCATTCTCCAATGGATGAATGACTTGTAAAGTGTGCTTAATTTTTGAGGAGGAAAGAGATATGGCATTTACCATAATGTATTTACTTTCTAACTTCACATCAGGTTTGCCATAATAATTTTGCACTTCAATTTGTGATTATACTTAAAAATAGAAAATTTTCCAATTTTCAGTTTTATTTTCATAAATATTCCAATGTAGCCTTCAGTTTCTATGGATTCTATCTAGGCTTTAGTCAATTCAGAAATATTTTATAATACTTCTGAATTACTAAGCAAATGAAAATGAGTGTCATCAAAATGTTGATCTGTAACATTACAGGAAAAAAAATCACAAATGCATCTTCATTGCTAACCTTTTAAGTTGAATTAAAATCTCAAGTACTGAAAATATGTCTCTAATTCAGCAAAAGATGTCTTTATTAAATCGATTTTATTATTTTTCTTTTTAATTTATCTGATGACATCAGTGAAAATAATGCTTTCCAAATAAAATTGCTTTCTAAATAAATTATTGAGTAGATGAAGTTGCCTAATACCATTTTCGCCTTCACTTTCCCTTCTTCACTGTGTTTTAAAACTTAAATTGAATCTGTTTTTCAGAGATACACTGCTATCTACTTAAGGAGTAACATGTAATATACGATGTATGTATAGAATTCAATTTTTAAATAATATTAAGCATATGTTTATAGTGAAGTTCTTCATGTTTACTTTGGAGTACATTTGGTGTCATCACTATGAGGTATAATGGCATCCAATTTTCTACTTATTTTAACTCTACCTTTGTAATCATTGATAAGCCTTTCTCATTTGCTTTCTTCTCCCTATTCTCCCTAGATTTTGGAACAACCATTCTCCTGTCAGCCAATAAGAGATAACACTTTCTTAGACCAATCAAACAATTGAAATAGTGGAGTATTTATATTTTATTTTCAGTTTCTTTTTAAAATAAAAATTTCCATTTTGTATGTAAGATTAATGGTAGAATGTCATTTTGTATATTATTATTGCATTGTATGCACATTCTACATTTTCTCTATCCACTTTTAAAGTGATGAATATTTAGGTTGTTTCTCCTGCTTGGTTAGTTAAATAGTTATGTTATATACAGGGAGGTGAATATGTCTCTTCCACATGGTGATTTATTTCCATTCGAATATATACTCAGGAATGTGAACATAATGTATGGATCATTTATAGTTCTATTTTAAGTTACCTGGAAGACTCCTATACTGTCTTCTACAGTATCCTTACTAATTTATATTGCTATCTATACTGTGAATAGGTTCCCTCCAGAAATTTAGAGCATGCATATGATGCAATACTAATAAGATACAAAAAGTGACATTCTACCATTAAGGATATTACATACCCATATCCATATCCTTGACAGTGTTTATTACATTATTTTTCTTATGTGAACAGAGAATTGTACATGGACAAGCTAACTTGCCAATCCTAGTGATATCTCTTTATACATTTTACCCTACTGTTAGAAATAAATATGTGTTGAGTGGAATTTAATTATATACATATTAATTTCTATATCCAGTGTGGTGCATCTTGAGATATTACACAATTTCAAAGTGCCTGTAGGATTAAAGCCTACTTAAATGGTATTAAGTGATATACATTTTCTTTTTGTGAGTATTGGAGCCCTCTCATTAGATAAATGCCAAACCCAGTGAAAGAATTTTCTTTTCTTTTTACAGAAATTTGAAGGCAGAGGTCCCACACTAAAAGGATATATTCACACCTTTTGACTCTATCTAGATATCCTCATATGTGTAATCTTCAATTCATTCTTCATGGAAAACAGCTGCAGAGAAACATTTCCTTATTTAGTTTCACGGACTGTCAGCAACTGTCATGTGATCATCTTCCTTTCATTCTTAGAAGAAGGAAAAGACGTTTTAATATCTGAAGCAACCCAGGGCACATAATCAATTTCCAATGCTGGATGCCTTGCTTTAACTGTAATTTCTGAACAACAGCTTTGCTTTGTCTTCCTGCTCTTCCTTTCCTGTCAGGCTGTGAATTCATTGTTTTTCTCCTTTTCTTCTGTGCTGATTTTAAATGAAGTGTGCAATCATCTGTGACATATTTTATGTTGAAGTGCTATAAAATGATTCTACCTTCCAAAGCCAAGTTATTTGTTTCAGGTAGAAATTAGCATCTGTCTCTTTCTGCTTTTCCTAGCTCAGTATTTCTTGTCCATCTTCTTTGGATGTTACATATAGCGATGTTAACTGAATGTGGTGGCTCTTCACACAGCTTTTATTTTCTCAGAGTTTTTTACATGGCTGTTAGATCAGCATTTATCATTATTTTTCCATTTTTAAGAGTCATAATTGCTCATTCTACTAACGTATACTTTTATACTAGATGACTTAATTTGGGAGTTCCATATAGGTAATAAAGAAAGATTAGGGGCCTGAGGAGGGAGAGCTCAGTGTATACAAACTCTTCATAGAAAAGCATGGGATGTGAGATTGACTCCCTAGAATTGATTAAACAACCAAACCAAACCAAACAAAAACAGATGTGGCTACTCTTGGACCTGTAGTCCAAGGCTATTGATGGGGGAAACAAGAGGATAATTGTGAGTTGCTGGCTATCAGCTTAGCTCCAGACTCAGAAGGATAATACAGAAAGTGACAGAGCAGGACACCTTTAATCCTCCTTTAGATTCTGTATGTCCACACATGGGCAGGTGTTCTCAAACACATAAAAGCACACAGATATTCCATAAACATTCCATACACATTCCATAAACATTCATACACTGGTAAATAAAACTTGTGACTACTTTTCTAATCAAGTTACTTTAGGGTTTTGTACAGAATTCCTCCAATGAAAACTCATACGTTTGCTTTTGGTTAACCTAAAACAGAGTAGGTTCAGGTTCATTGCCTGTAGGATCTCAGAGGCCTTGAATCTGAGTTCTGCTTCTGGAAGCGAGCTTAGTGTAGATAAGTCTGGCCAGCTGGACCATGTCCTCAAAATGCCATATGGTGCTGCTGACTTGATTTGTTAGCTCTAACTCTGCCTGGACCCAGTGTGAGTCAGGATGTGACTAGTTATTCATATTTTGCATCCAATTACCAGGGAAACTTGGGTATCTGCCTGCAAGTAGATTGATGCATTTTACTCAGTACAGCCTGCAAGATAAGATTCATTTATCCTGTGTGCCCCAAGTCCCTGGTGCCCAGGATTTTTCCCCTATCTCTTCCAAAGGCACGTCCATGTTATATAGGCAGTCTACATGGGATCTAGTGACTCAACCTGTGGCTGAGTAGACACTTCTATATGCCCTTCCACAAGCCCTTCTGCATGTTTGTTTGTTCCTTTGTTTGCTTCTGTTATCTTTTGATTTTTTTTTTCAGCATCAAGCTTTCCTAGATAGATCTTAAATATACCAAATAACACTAGAGTGTGTCACAGGCTAATGGAACAACTCTTAGTTCAACTCATGTGCCTTCTTTTCTTCTACTTTTTGCTATTGGTGGTAAACGTAAATTAGAAAGACTGTCATAATTCCAGACCACATTTTAAGAATATTTAAGTGAAAACATATGATTAGAAAATTATTTATATTCTATGTTTTTATTATAAAATTTTCACATATATTTAGTATCATAATAAAATGTTTTTATAATTTTACCAAACTATCTGTTTATTGAAGCACAGCAAAGGAACATGGTTACTTCCTTTGAAATTCTCTCATATCTATTATACTTAGTAGCATAATGTATAAAAGACATATGAGACAGAAGTTAATTTGTATTAGACATAAGATATTAGGGGGATACTGAAAGTACTCTACAATGTTTCAGTATCCACAGATTACAAGAATCATGGCATTGTGAGTCCTAGCTTATTTTCCCTCCAAAAGGTAAGAAATTATTTTGAAATAGTACATATTTTTCACTAAATTAGAAAACAATGATGGTTGTTTTTATATTATACTGTGAATAGCACTTGGATATTATGGAAAATTTCCATGTCTATAATGCCAGAACAATAACATAATAAATTCCTCTTGACCCATAATAATTTACAATGCAAATAGAACATGAAACACATAGTATCTTTTAGAGTCAATCTGTACAAATCAATTAACGTTTCAGAGTGATATCTAACTAGAATAGTATTAATATCTAATATATATTTTAGTATCATATATATACTTTGAATATATATATGATTATATATATATATATATATATGATTTTATATTATGATAATTTTATCCTTAATAATGTACTTCTTACAAGAAGGGAGGTTGACAATTAGGCTGAAATTTGAGAGTCTTTTAAACAAAACCTAGTACTGGGCCTTTTTATAAAATCATTATTCTGTTAAAGTATCAACACAAACCTTACTATAATTTTCCTTTTAAGTATCACTTCCCTTTTGAATTTACTTTTATTTCTAAAACAAAAAAATCTTGGGAACTTCAGACTTTATTATTTTTTATGCTCAGAACAAAAACAAGAAAAAAAATACCTAAAAATTCAGAAAGTGATCATGAATAACATCATGAAAGGATGAGGAATAATGAACATATCTAATGGTTAAAGTCTGCCTCCAGTGTAATGAAGGGTTACATAGCTTTGTTAATTGTTACAGTATATTACTTTGGATGAAAATTTTAGAATGAGACATTTTATCTCAAGATATATTGATACTTCCTGGAAAAGGTCTGATCCTTATTTCTAAAGGGCAGAACATTCTGCTTAGGTTGTTTAACCTAAGTAATTCTTTCATTGATTTCATTTCACTAATAATACATCACTTATATGAATATTTTACAGTTTGATAGTAATACAAAAGAAAGTAATGAGTAAATGAGAGAAAAAATGAGAAATAGAGGAAGATAGAAATTACACAGAATTAGGATAGTAATCCATGACCACATCAACAGAAAGTAAAAGAAACATTTATGTTTGGAAGTATGAATTATAGTAGTTCAATCTTAAACACATGTAGGGTTATTCTAAAGATAAATTTGCCCTAAATCTAGTGAGATGAGGAGTTTGAGACAATTGATTTTGTTATATTAATCAATCAAAAGAAGTTGCCTGCACTTTGTGTAAATAACTAAAACTAAAAGTAATTGTCATATAAAGTATAAATTGTAGATACAATTTCATAGTTATGATTTCTGAAAAATTACATTCTCTGAAGAGAGACTATGCTCCCTTCAATATACCCACTTTTGTTTGAAAAGTTATAAAAAAAGATTTACTCTCCCATAGTGATAAGGCAGTGAAGGATTAACTCTGAATAAAGATCTAGGCATTGAGAAAAACGTGACAGTTGAATGAAGGCATCGATTGTGATCATTCAGCTTAAAACATGATAAAATATGCCACTGAATGACACAGTCTAAGGCTTACGGTATATTCTACCACTGACTTTGGAAAGTTCTTTAACTTTTCTAAACCTAAATTTATGCATCTATGAAAATAGATGGGATAAAATTTCCAGTATAGATATGAGCAGTGATGAATTTCACCTTAAGGGTCATACTGTTCTGTGTCCTAATTTTGCTCCAACATTTTCCATGCCCATTCATGCTTATCATTTTTTGTTAACTCTAACAGCTAACACTTAAATACATTTATATAAAATTTATCCCTATTAGTTCAGCTTCAGTAAACAATGTGCTCTTGTTTAGACATGCTAAGGTTTACAAAGAGTGGATGATTGATTTCTAGGTCTAATTTATACAATAGTCTTTTTAAAATTCCATCAGGAGTTACTTATTTATGCCATTTCAAAAGTTAAATCAAGGAATTTTAGAGCTCAGAGAAAAGTTCAAGAGTGTAGTAAATGCTGTATTTTTAATTCTTAATTTACAGTATACGGTAGTAAATTATATTCAGTACACTGATTTAGAATGTACTTTTTCATTCTTGTGTGATTCACATTGTATAGAAACTTTATGCATGTGAAATGAATGAGAATACTTGGAAGAATAAAAATCAAGTGTTCAAATATTTGATTAAGTAACCCATTTCTGAGATATCAAACCAATTATCAAAATATTCATAAAGTATAATGTATTGCTAATATGGGACCTAAGCATTCTTTTTGTTTAAAATATAAATTCTGAAATTATTGCTATGTAAATGCTCTTCTTTTCACAATTATTGAACAGAAAATTCAATATTTAACAATATTTTATAGGTAATGCTAATATCCATGCTTCATTTACAGTATAAATTGTATAAATATTGCTCAAGATCTGGTCCCAAGAAAATGTCCTGAGGTTAAGAAACACATCAAGGAAATCATTGTAAAAAGATGAAATTTTTTATGGAGAAGTTTGTCATTATGGACAGACTACTCTAAGAAGTACAAGAACAGATGGTGAAATGCCAAGTGTGAATAAATTCATCTCTCTCTCTAGTATCCTAAGCCTAAAGACTTGGAGATGGACCAACACATACTACTGTGGGTCTGGTGAGAAGCGAAAATTATTCAGCAATCATCACAGTGATGTAGAGAGTCCTGGAGAGTAATAATAACACTTCAGCAAGCTCCATTACAAATCCTTCATGGTCTCTGCAAGGCCATTTAAAAAGCTGGAGCCTGCCAAAGCACTGACTTACAGATAGCTCCAACTTCAGAAGAAGCCTCTGGCAGAGCCTCACAAACTTTCTTGCCTGGTTTTCTTTTTTAATTCCCCCTCTCCTCTATCCCACCGTGTTACTGTGAGGATCAATTGAGTGTCTAGGTAAGATTATTTTGAAAAAAATGCCGAATGCTATGCAGGTGTTATTTCCTCATAGAGCGTTTGTTATCACAAGATGATCAGCCAGGAACCATACTGTGTTGTTGTTGTTGTTATTGTTTGTTTTTTGTTTTTTTGAGAAAAATGTCCCTAATATCAGTTAGGCGTTTCAAAATAAAATAAGTTAGAACGTTGATTTTTGCAGAAAGGTTGTTTACACTTTCTTTTGAAGAAATAGTGGTGAGGTAAATTTTCCAAATATTTTCTGTTGTATCACACAATTTTAACTGAAATGTTTTATCAAGCAACTTAACTCTCTTTTAAGTTGATTAAATTCATGAAGGGACAACTACATAATTTGTAACTGGCCCTTTGATGTGTTGGCTTCTATACTAGAGAAACACAAAAGAGTCATGTAATTTTCAGACAGACATAGTAAATGGTGTTCAAATGATCAATGTAGTAAATAACTACTGTATAATGACGTTTAACCTCATGGAAATTAGACCCATCAGTGCAAATTAAAGACCGGAAATGATTCATCAAATTGGACCAACAATCCAATGCTCCAACTGGGAACTCACATGTAAATAGGACAATGATTAAGTTAATGTAGGAGATTTTATCTAAAATGGCACAATCTGATGGTACAGATTTCTCATTAACAAATGGAGCCAATGATTTTTCAGCTATGTAACAAAGACCTAGTGTTTACTATCCATTAGTTCTTTTGCTAAGGGTCACTTGGACAGTCATATAAGAGGTGGCTTCAAAATATTTGCATACATTTGAATATTATATGTAGAAATCATATTACATTTATCAGTAAAGAAGATATAGATGTAACTTTTTAGCAAATTAGATTAAAAATCTTTTTTGTATTTCTAGAATCTGTTACTTTTTTGCAATATAATAGGTCATTTAAATGTAACATAATTTGTCACATCAAGGCTATGCAACTAGCAATATATCTACCAACATACTAAGATATCTGACTGATAGAAGTTCAAGTACTATTAAATATATAAAGAAATAAATCCAGTGGTAGGTTACTTTATATTGAAATCATACACCAAATTATTCATTATTAAGACAATATATATTCATTATTTAATATGATATCAATGAATAATTTGAATATATAGACAAAGGAAATTTGATACACTTTCTGGGAATAACACTAACAAAAGGGAGAAATCTCTTTGATTCTTAATTATATCTAATGGTTTATATCTATTAAGCTACAGATGTTATTTTAGGATATTAATTTTCCACATGACATTATAAGAATACTTGATTATTTTTCAGAAGACATTGTTTTCTATCTAAAAAGACTAAAATGATAAAGTTCAGTGACTGTATGCTTGTAACTTATTTACAATAAGATTTAATATAAATTAAATTTATTCATTCCTTGAATTGTTAGGTTTAACATTGATCTTAAAGGCTTTTTAAAAGAACTTTTAAAGATATTGCTTAATTAATAAATATTAAAACATATTCTTAGATAATTAAAAATAATGTCCTCATAGATAATTGAATTCTTTTTGCTAAGTTACATATACTCCATAATATATGGCATGTTGAGGTAACATCTATTTATGAAATATATGACATAAGTCCAGCATGGTGGCCCATTTTTATAATCCCAGCATTGGGGGAGTTGGAGGGGGAGGTACATAGTTTCTAGACAAGCCTCTAATTCATAATAAGACTGTCCTCTGTCATAAAAATGATTTTAACTTATCTCTAAGTTGAGCTCTGCATCACAGAGATAAAGCAGTGTCCTTATGGACATTACAACTTAGTTAGTAGACAGAGTTTGTTAACTTAACATGGCATTTAATAATGTAGCAAATTGATTTGCTAATTCTTGGATTTTTCTTTCACTGCTTGATTAATTTATAATTCTTTTTTAATTTATTCATTTTTCATTGGATACTTTATTTACATTTCAGATGCCAACCCCTTTCCCCATCCCTGCCTAGAAAACCCCTATCCCATCCCCCCTCCTCATTTTTTTCTTTTATACAATTTTTTAATGTTGATCAAAGGCTTTATAAGTTTGGTAATGCTCAATAACAAGATGCCCATACAATCAGAAGTGTAACCCAATTCCCAACCTAGATATACCAACTATCTTTGACTGGTGGAGACACTCAAACATCTGCCTCCATGTTCTTCTCTCTCTCTCTCTCTCTCTCTCTCTCTCTCTCTCTCTCTCTCTCTCTCTCTCTCTCTCTCATCTCCTAGCTCCTCATCTCCGAGCTCTTCCTCCTCTCCTTACTCCTTCTTTTCCTTTCCTTACTCCTCCCACCTTAGCTCCTCCTACATATCATCCTTCCTGTTAAACTAAAACTTTTCTCTCAAAATACAATTAGAGCATAAGTATACCATTTTGTGTCAGTAAGGTACAAGGTAGACCTAATACCCAGTCCATCATTTTGTTGACTAACCAGAACCTCTGTCATCTCTTTTAACTAAAAGACGTAGTTCTGAACCTGGCTTTTTTCTTGACTTTAGAATGAATGTCAGTTGAAAACCATCCTCTCAAATCTTTTCTCTCAAAGTAAATAGCGGAGATTGGCCATGAGACTATAAGTCTTCAACCCTGTCAGAAATCTATAATGACTGAGTTAACTGAAATTATGGGAAGCACAAAGCATAGCTTCTAAAACTTAGCCAATTTATAGAGACCGCTGAACACCTGGACAGTCCCTTTACTACAAAACATTGGAGCATCCAATCTCTAATTTATAATTGTTATTGCTGACTCTATTTTAATATGGCATCTTAATAATTTATTTAGAATTTCATGCTTGCATACAGTACATTTTGATCATATTTATCCCCCACTTCTCCCAACCCTTCCCAGATTCTCTCTCGCCATTCTTCCTCATGGCTGCCCATATACTACCAAGTCTGGAAACAACCACTGTTTCTAGAGCTTTATCAATCTACAATCTGTATTTAAAAAAACTGGTTTTCTCTCACTCATAAGATAAAACTGACTTTCTCTTCATCCAGCTGCCATTAACTCCCAATAGTTCCTCATCCAAGGTAGGTAACTCTTGCACTCATTTTTTCTTCATGCTGATTTGTTGAATTGCGCAGTCCTCTGCAGGTCTTGTGCAGGAAACCACAGCTGTTATGAGATCATTATGACAGCACTCTGTCATGTCCAGAAGACAGTTTTGCTTCTGTCTTATCTTTCCTCTTGATCTTATATTCTTTCTGTAAATCCTTTCATTGTCAATGGTCCCTGAGCCTTAGAGAAGAGATATGGTCCTAAGGAAGAAGTTAGAAAAACAATCCCATTCTCAATAGATTCTGTTTCTATTTTTATGAGTTTTTATTTGAATTGTCACCTCTGTATTGTACACTACTTATGTTTCTAAAAGCTGTATGTTTTGTCCTAAATACTGCTTATTTGCATATCAAAATGTTAGTGATAAAAGAGGTGTAATTTATATCTTCCTGTAGAAGCAATTCATGTTTTTTCCAATTATTTTTTCAGTGACTTACTTTGATAATTATTTTTGCATGTTTGAAACAAAACATATTATATCTGATAGAATAAGACACTTAAGTTTAACATGGTTATCTATTCATTATTCTAGACAAGTCATGAGATAAAAGAAACCATGTTCAGTTTAGTTGCAGTAGGGAAGACAGGTAAATTTAATATAATATCAAGGAACATAAAATTCTGAAAGTCAGGAAAGAAGTGAGCAGTAAGGCTGAGACTTAATTTTTGTTTTCTTAAATTAAGATTACTTTTTGTTCATTTTTTGGGAGATTTCCACAAAGACCACACTTTGTTTCATACTTAGAAGAAGCCTGATTAGTAGATAACTTGTATACCTTTGACCCAGAAAATAGTCAAGGGTGATTGTTAGATACATTTTCTAACATGCATCATTGAAACACACCCCCACACACATATGTTTGTATCTGTATGTATATATTCATATACATATATATGCATATATGAAAGGATTCGAGTCTTTCATCTTATGCTAAATTTTTGGAAAGGCCTCATATGGCTCATGGACTTTTAATGTTCCTAGGCAAGAGAGCATGAATCTACATTATTAGAATCTCATGCTGTATTGTTCTTGTTATGAATTATAGTTATTAAAATTTACTGAAGCAAATAGAGAGTATTTACTTATAAAACTGTAATTGTTTCCAACTTTATAACTGTTAAGGTATCCTCAACATCCTTCAAACAGTATGAGCACATAAAAGTGATATACTTTGGGGTTTGTAAAGCAGAAACCCTTAGAGGAAACTCTTTAAGGCTCATTTCTGAATTATTTGAAAATAGGAATATCAGCATTTTTCTAGTTATATATAATGCTACATGTGCCCAAGCCAAGTTACTTTGGAAAAGGAGATAAACTTAATTCGTTAGGAAGTTACAATTTTGTGGAAGTTTCGGATAGTAGGAAAAGAATGTGTGCTATAGCGAAATTGACATAAGTTATTTACTAAAATATAGGCTTGACCTTGGCTTTAGATGCCCTTAGGCTCAATTTCTCAAGGAGTTATTTGCTTGTAGGTAACAGAAAAGGAAAATGACAATGCACACAGAAGTATTAAAACATAAGGGATACATTGATGTGGAAAGAATGGTGGTGTCTTTTGTTTCACACAGCTACCATTATCATGTCATCAGTACCTGCCAATCACTACCTGCCTATCACTACATGCCAATCACTACCTGCCAGTCACTACCTGCCAATCACAGTTTAGCTTAAAAAGAACCCAGTGATGGAATCTTACCAGTAGTAAAAAGTTTCTAAGTCCAACAGGCCAACCTGTACATCTGCTACATCTGCTAGAAGTTATCCGGTGTCTAGTAACCATTAAATTCCTCTTTTCGCATTATATATGAGTCATAAAGTGCAATTAAAAATTGAAGAGAGAGATGTTCTAAGTAAATTATGTTGTTTTTTTTTTTTTTCTGCAGCCAAAAGAGTAGATAATTTTTTATGAGGGAAGAGAGATAGAAAGATGAGATAGACAAAAGGAGGGAGAAAGAGAGGGAGGGAGGGAGGGAGGGAGGGAGGGAGGGAGGGAGAGGGAGAGGGAGGGAGGGAGGGAGAGAGAGGGAGAGGGAGAGAGAGAGAGAGAGAGAGAGATATCTCACAGTATCCCAACTTGGGATGTGTTTATATAACAGAAAGCATAACAGTTGGCACTGAAGTTTTCATGTTTTTGCTGTGATTAGACACTTTTTAAAATAACTTTTAAACAAAATTTAATAGCAAAAAAATGAATTTGTAAGCCAAATGTCACAGAAAAAATTAAATGTAACAAAAGCAATTTTTCACGTGTGGATTTGTCTCTAAATGCTGTTTAGCTGTCTCTCATGCGGCAATGTGACAGCCGGCCCTAACCTGATGCCTGCCCAGAAATGAACAGCTTTCCTTTAGTCATTAGAGTGCTCAGAGTTGAATTATAATTCACATACATCCTCTGTGATGGCTAAAGGAAGTTTATATGAATCCAGGCATCCTGAAGTGCTATGGACCATTTGTTCTGGAATGCCTGGGAGGTGCTAGTGGCCTTCCTGTAGGTGAGAAGTGAATAGGATGATGGACTGTGAGCAATTAATATTTTCCTTTGCTCCTGTAAAGCATTCTTATAAGAAAGGGAAGAAATGGTCCTTTCATTACTATATATCAGGAACGTTTAAAAATACAGAGGGAAGTAATACAATTCTTCTTCCCAGGTATAGATCCATAGAGCATTATAATGCACACTTTTCTGATATGTGTCTTAAAACCACATCTAATTCCCCTTCCTCACCCTATACTGTTTGGCTCTATGGCTGTGGTCATTCTGCTAGCAGTAAGAAACATTTCATTTAATCTAAATTTGTATTTAATATAAGTCTTTGGTTTCTCCCAGAAAATTTGAATGCCACAACACTCACAAGATTTTAAATTAAACCAATAATTTTAATAAAGTTTAGTTCAAAAATATTTTGTAGCTTCTACATTTTAGAATTTGTTTGGACTATTATTTTACTAGTTATAAAAATTTAAAACATATGTGTGCATATGGGTAATTATAGTTATATACATATATAAATATATGTATATGAGTTATGTGTATGTGTGTGTATATATGTATGTTTGTTTACAAGCGCACACACACACACACACAGACACACAACTATCTGTAATTGTAGGTAGCTGTGATGGCTATTCTCAATTGTCAAGTTGACTATGTTTGGAATAAATTACAATCCAGAAATGGAGGTTACACCTGTGACCTTGAGACTGAAGTAACAAGGTTTTGATTGTTATCTTGAGGTTGGAATACATATGCTCTGAATCCAGATCAACATTCACCTTTAATCCAGATTTTGAGGCTCACCCTTATTCTGGACATACCTTCTGCTGGAGTCCTACATAAGGACAATGAAAGAACAAAAGGTTCATTCTTCACCTGTTTGTACTTACTTTGTCAGTATATCTATATCTATTGGAGACTACTTCTTCAGGATGCCAGCTTATACAGAAGACCAGCTGAAACACCTATATATATATACATATATATATATATACGTATATATACATGTATATATATGTATATATATGTATATATATACATATGTATATATATATGTATATATATACGTATATATATATGTATATATATGCACACGCATGCACACACACACACAAACACATGCAAACACAGATATATACATATTCATTTCATATGTTCTATGACTCTAGAGAACCCTGACTTTACAGTACCGTTGTGATCACCGTGATGTGAAAAATACTATTTGTTTTTTATACTGAGCAAAGAGAGCTTGATCACTCTCAAGTGAGTAGTGAATGGCAACATTTGAAGACGGAGGAGGAGTTTCCTAGTAAGAACCAAGGAATTGGGGGGAAAAGGGTATAGATTATGCCTTTTGTGAGGGAAATATCTGGACCATTGAAGTTTTAAACGTAGCCCCTCCTTAACTCAAGCTCAACAGACAACAATAAACCATGTTTGTAGGAAAGCATGGAAGCTAAACTGGCTTGAGGAAGTCAGCTGCTGGAGGAAGAGATGGGACAGGAAGTTTACATATGAAGGAAGCAGAACAAAATGTCCTGGTTGTTAAAGAGGTTATTCTTAGATATTTATATTTTAAAATAATTCCAATACTAAAAGTTAAAATTAAAACTAACAATAATGTAGATTTTAATAGCAAGCCAATGCTCATTATGCATCACTAAATTGTGGAGAAAATTTATCAATGACACAAAATGTTATGTAGCCCCCCCCCCCACTTTCCCTTGTTAGCAAGTAATCAATCACTAGTCTCAATGTTTTGGGGGAGGCTTCTTTATATGTTCAATATGTATACTGAAAGTAAATTAGTTTTGTCTCTCTGGATTTCACATAAAAGTGTAATACTGTTTTGTGTTTTGGATTTTGTATGATTTCCCCTTGCCCTGAGCATTGCTCTGAGTTCCAGCTGCACAGACAGTCTTATCTGCAGTTAATTCTTGTCCTTTGCTGTACTCTGATAATGAATGCATACAGCACTATTTACTTCCCACCCAAACCACAAACACATTCTGTGTCTTTCACTTCCATGCTATTATTCAGAAAATTTCATTTGTTTTCCAATCATTGATGTGAGATTTTTAGGAAATGCTAGGGCAGTGAGGTGGGAGAAGCTCCCTCATAGAAGCACTGGGGAGGGGCATTGGGATAGGTGGTTTGCAGATGGGAAACCGGGAATGGCGATAACTTTTGAAGTACAAATAAATAAAGTAACCAATAAAAAATAAATAAATTTGAGAAAAGAATTTCTCCGCATGGTTTCTAAGTGTGAAATTGTATATGCACACATAAAATTATATGCCAGTGGTTTTATCACTTTGCTCATACCTACCGCTACCACATTACCACACATGTATCATGTGACAATCATTCCATCCCTTTACACAGCTCCCATGATAAGAAAATAAACTTATTTTCACTTAGAAAAGAACAGCTCTGGAAAATATTTGTAGGTGGTGATAGCTTAAATGTTGTATACCGGAAACTCTTTGGAGAGTAATGTAGTGGGTCATCATTGCATACACACATATGTACACACTGGGCTTATTAATTTTCATGAGAAAGTAATACAAAAATAAATCATGCAAACCTTTTTTTGTTTCTTGTGATAGGACAACAAGACAAGAAGTAATTACAGAGAACAAAGAAGCATGACAGCAAAGTTCAGTACCTTTGTTGCTAATGCATTTTTTACATTATGAAAAGTGTTTTTTTGTGATATCGCTAATAATTGATGGCTAACAAATTGAAGAAAATGAATACAAGAAAAGATAATAATCATAGAAGAAGTGAAATTAATATTCAGAATCAAACTATAGAACTGAAGTTCATAGGATGATGTTCACTTACAAATAATTACAAATAGTTGTACAAGAATTATTAAAAATAAATTTTAAATTGTACAGATTTAGAGTAAAAAATGTTTGGACATTGTCCTTATTTTTTAGTTTTGTTTTCTCATTATATTTCTATCATATACTGTTTGTTTAATAACATTTGTAGACTGAACTAGTTGCTTGTTAAACACAGGGAAAGCTCTATCGGCTTAATATAGACAATCTGATATAATGGTTATACATGGAACATACCTGCACTCAAGAATAGCAGGCAATGCAAAGGGTATAACACAATTTAGTGTCATTTGATAAACTAACAGGAAAGTGACTTCTCATGCTTCCATCCTTGATTGAACACAATACAGTTGTTTCCCTTCCTGTTATTGTGAATTTAAACAGTCTGAGAAAAGTCACACAGGGGACAGAAAGGTTTACCTCAGCTCACAGTTCAAGAGTACAAACCATCTTCTAGAGATATGAGTAGCATTCTGTTGGGAATGGCATGGTGGTTGCTTTAGATTTTGGAATATCTCTTTAAAATTTTTCTTTGATTTTTTAAAAAATGCCTAATCTATTAAAATATTCCTTTTCTGAAAGTTTTATTGAAGATGGTATGTGTTGCTTTCAAATTATACAGTTCCACAAAAACAAAAAGTGAAATATATTTATATAAAATTTACGTAAATATTTGTCTGAAAAGTGTTCCAAGGTAAAATAAATTCAACAACTAGTATAATTGGAAGAAATTATCTTAATATATGTAAATATTTAATATTGTTTTGAAAATATCAAGTTACATGGCAATAAAATAATCTGTAGAGAACAACTGAATTAATGTACAACAATCTTTGCACTCCACTTGGAAGGAATCTTGATTAAGTCTTTGAGTTGATGGTAGCTAATTTTTTAAATTTCTAATTAATTGTTGAAATTGCTGTCAATTCTCGTTGATCAGAGTATTGCTAAGGAAACCAAGAAGCTAAAATATGGACAAACTGTAGAAAATTATATTACCTTATACTAATATACTTAATATGGCTAAAGAATTATTATCTGATGTAGATTACATAAAAGAATTGAGAGGCAAACAACAATGCCAAGAAGTATTTCCCTAAAGGATCACATGGAATAGGAGCTTCTCCACACAAATACACAGGAATAGTGTGCCAAGTACAGCATTTGGTTGGAAGAATAAGAAGCAAAATTAGTTAATGGGGAGAAAATATATGAGTTGATTTCCTTAAATAATCAAACATATCTAATTATTAGACTGTCACTTATTTTACTAATAAGATGTATGAGGACAACATATAATAAAATTATTGTTAAGTATCAGCTTTTTATTGATAACAAAATGTTCTGAAATTAATTTATTTATTAGCTACTTTGTCTTCCTGCTGTTACAAAAATACCCAATAAGAGCAACATATGGGAAGAAGAGTTACTTTCAGGTTACATTTTCAGAGGACAGTCCATCACTCCAGAGAAGTTATTACAGTAGAAACCTGAAGCAGCTGGCCACAAAGCTCTGACATGATGAAGAGAGACACAGACACTTCTCATTTTCGTGATTCCTTTTCATTTATCCCATGAACCCAGGTCATGGGATGGTGCAGCCCACAGTTAAGATTGGTCTTCCTACTTTAATTAACCTAACACAAAAAATTCTAACAAATATAGCAAGAATTAGTTTCCAGGGAGATTCTAACCCCATCAACTGATTATCATGATTAAACATGGAAATTGTAAATGGGAAAAATGAGCCACAAAAAGAAAAGTGTGGTCTATTAATATGTAACACCCATATTCTTACTATTAAATCTAATTATAAGATCTGATCATGGAACGAGAATGTCATCATAGCTACAATGATATCGAAGTAAGAAATGTCACTGAGCTTCACCCTTAGACAAAGAACTACAAAAAATTCAAACAATGTTGAATACTGGAGTGTGCTTGCTTGTTTTATGTCAACATGACACCAACTGTAGTCATCTAATAGGAGAGTACCTTAATTGTAAAAGTGCCTCCATGAGATTAAGCAATCAGGTAGGGTATTTTCTTAATCTACAATTGATGTAGGAGGGCCTAGTAAATTGTATGTGGGGCTACACATGGGCTTGTGGTCCTTGGTTCTTTAAGAACACACACACACACATACACACATGCACACACACGTGTATATGTATGTATATATAATATATGTGTGTGTGTGTGTGTGTGTGCATGCGTGTGAGTGTATACTTCCAAACACACAGACTCTCTCTCTCTCTCTCTCTCTCTCTCTCTCTCTCTCTCTCTCTCTCTCTCACACACACACACACACACACACACAGAGAGAGAGAGAGAGAGAGACAAGCACATTCACACACAGGAAAGAAAAGAAATAGATGCTAAGAATTTGAGAGAGAATGAAATGCATTTGGGAGGCGGCAAGAGATGGGTGATATTTTCATTTCAAAAATAAAAAGCAGTATATTTTCACACACACATATATGCGTATGTAAAAAATAATAAACCGTATACCAAACAAAGACAAAGTAAACCTTTAAAAATATGGACCAGCAATCTTACAGAAGACAGTACAGGAAATGTTTTAGGGACTTTTTTTTTCAGCCTGAAAACTAGCACTTTAAATGAGTGTATGTGAAATATGAAGATTGAATCCTATACACTTCATCTTTGTTTACTTTCTTTTTTGCACTAGAGTACCTTGCAGCTAAAGACAGTAAGTAGCATTTATATGTTGAATAAAGGTATTAGGAGCTTTGTTCAGCTGCATATAGAAGTATACAGTTTCTATGCTTTCTTCAGTTTGTCCTTTGAGAAAGGAATATATATTTGTTTCTCTTGGGGAAATTGTCCTCACCTAAAATAAGTTCAAAAAATTTTTGGTTTCAGGAATAAATATAATCTTGTTCCTTTCTAGCCATTTCTTATCTAGCCATATCGCTACATTCTTATTCTTTGCTTGAAATTTTTAATGATATTTCTCTAATAACATTAACAATTTTGTTTCCTTCATCTGTGTTTTGTTGATTCAATTCATTGTTCATGATGGAATTTAGTTGTTTCTATTTTTTTTAAGACTAGTATTAAATTCTCATTTATTCTTTTCCTGGCTGGTAGCATAAAAGGAATATTACACATCAAAAATCATCTTTCTGACCATTGCTCTAAAGTTTAAAGCATTGACAATAAAATAAAAATTTTAAAGGGTCAAGAGAAAAACTGAAACTACAGTTTGATTAGTGGGTACATCAGTTTCTGTTTGCTTGTCAATGATCTTCTTCAATGCCTTCTAAGACTTAGAGCTTGTAACTTCCTAGTCCCTGACATTAAGTAGAAGTTCTCTTATGCAAAATATTCTTAAATTTTAACAGGAAAAATGTCACTAAGAAATCTTTAAAAGAATTGAATGCCCTTGTTTGAGAAATAATTAATTTAATAAATATGATTGAGTGACTATATACTACATAACTTAAATAATCCAGGTCTTGAAATAGCTTTCAGTTAATTCATGAATTTGAAATCTATAATACAAAAATGCAGAATATTAAAAATGAATACCACTGTCATTTTAAACCTGAACAGATTATATAAGGGAGATTGAAATACTTGGATATTTTTGTCTAGCAGGTGAACTTAAACTTGAATGCTCAGAAGAGGCAGAGATATCTTTAAAGGCGCTCACATAAAGGGATATCTTAAATTGAGACGTGGTATTTGTTGTAGTGGTTGGAAGGTAACAGCTAAGAATACTTTCAGAGATATGGGGATCATGACTTGTTTTAGCTTTAAATATATTTAAATAGCCCAAGGTAGAATTGAGCTCACTTTGTAATGAAGAAGGCTTGTTACTCCTTATCCTTCTTGCTTTATCACAGGAGTCCTGAGATTACAGCTATGCACTGTCATTTATATAGATAGAAATGAATGAACATTACATTATAGAGAATTGTAGGGGGGAGTAAGATAGAACAGGGTGTATAGAGATAGAAAAAGGAAGGAATAAGTGTGTTACCTTGCTTCACACACGTATAAAATCATCTAAAATAAATTAAAATATCAAAAGCAAATATGGTCATATAATTTATCTCATTCTGTGTATATACCGATACAATTTAATCAAAATTTTTATAATAAAGATATCCTATCTTCATTTTTCTAAAAGTTTTTTTTAATAATTTCTGCTTGAGATCTTACTAGAAAGTTCAAGTATACAATACAACCAGTGCTCTGCTTATTATGATGCATCTACTATTGATGGTGTAAAATATATTGTTGAGGTAATCTTTTATGTGCTCTGTGTAAAGGTTCTCTTTGTATTATTCAGATGTAGATTTTTCTACTGGCAGAGAGTTGAGAATTCACCCTTTAGTATTGTTAAAACTAACAATATATAATAATATTGATAATAACATATAATAATATGGATCATTATCTGCCTTACTATTTTGTAAACATACTTCCATCACCATTTATTTAGCTAATAAAGATCTGACAGCCAATAGCCAAGGCAGAAAATGAAGTTGGGGAACTTCCAGACAGAGGGAAGATCTTTGGAGATGAATCACTCTGAAGGAGACTCATCAGCATGACACTGAGGTAGAAAGAACAGGTGCAGTGACTAAATGAGAGGTAATGTATCACATGGTAAACATGGATTAGAATAGTTAGGTTAATTTAACTTAAAGAAGGCAGATGAGAGGTAAGAAGCTAAGAACTAAGCTTTCAGAAATAAATATAAGTTTCTGTGTCATTATTTAGGTGTTGGTATATCTAAGACAGACCGTTGATAACATATAAAGGATATACTCAAGAGAAATGAAGGCGTGTTCAGAATGGTAATTGTTCAGTAATATTCAATAGCTGAAATAGTCACAGAAATAAAAATATGTAAGGTATTTATATTTTATGGACTGATGTTTGCATTATTCAAGTTTCCTATGTTAGTAATGTTGTCTTTGTAAATGGGGGTATCTAAGGAGTTTCAATTAAATGAGGTTATTAGAAAAGAGCCCTGACATTATAAGAAAAGATACTAGAGAACTCGTGTTTTCTTATTCTGTACATACAGTGACAACCATCATGGAAAATTATTATAAGTCTCCATCTATCTGCAGTATGTGAAGACAGCTGTCACCAGACACCCACTTAGAGACAACCATGAATTTTCAAGCTAGCCTTCAGAATTATAAGAAGGTAAGTTTTTTTTTTTCTTAAGCCACATGGCTATATTTTTCTATGGTAGCATAAACTGTTTAATACAATTTAAGGTGTTTTGATGTACATGATGCTATAACCATTGCCTAAAAACATGGAAGTAGATAGGTAAAATAATCTAGGTTCTATGAAGGAAATTTTAAAGAAATGTACACGTTATAGGCAGATTGACACAGATATGAGAAAGATAGAAGAAAACCTTTTATCACATAAAATAAAAGATGCATCATACTGAGCAGAGCCTTGGTAACTTTGAGTATCTGAACTTCCTAGTAAGATCTCGGACAAGAATGAGAAAGACATTTTTAGAAAATTTGAAAATGGCTTTCATTGGTATAAGGACTTGTACCAATTGTATTTCAGTGTTTTGTGGAAGGTAGAATTCAGAGTACTGAGAGTAGATATTTACCTGAGAAGGTTTTGAAAGGAAAGTTTTAGAAAAATCACATTGTCTCTTAGAGTTATCTGTGAAATGTAAAAAGAGTAGATAAATTGAATTATTATACAAAAAGAAAATTTACTTGATTTGAAACATAAAAAACCTGTCCAGATAAAAATAAATGCCAACATAACAACAACAATAACAACAACAGTGTATGTGGTTGGATTATCATATTCTGTAGGGTATTATATGTAAGTTTTGTAATTAGTCATTTCCACAGAGGCAAGGAATGCACATTGGATTAGGGCAGCTACGACATTGTCCATATGAAATAAAGGCTATAAAAAAAGGCCATTAGACTTGAGAGAGTCTTTAGGGTGGGATCATACGAAAAATGCGTTTGAATCTGGTTTTCTTCAAATTAAGGTAACTGATTAGGAAATGACTAGAAGTATAATTTTGATTACAAGAAGCAAAGCTGTTATTTTTGTCAGGTTCATGGGATTAGATTCCTTCCTTAATTTAGGGTAGCTAAGAGATATAGGGGGAAGGCCACCCCATCGAGTCAATACAAAGATGTATGAAGAAATTCCTTCCAATTTAATGAAGTTGGGGGGGAATGTCTTGGTTAGCATTTTTATTTTGTGATAAAATATAATGACTAAAAACAACATAGGAGGAAAGAGTTTATTTCATCTTACAGTTTTGTAGTCCATAATTGTTTTAGCTTGGCCATCTATTGCTGTGAAGAGAAACTATGTCCATGGCGACTCTTATAAAGAAAAAAAAAAAAAAAAAAAACATTTAACTGGGGAAGGAAGGTAGGAAGCATGGCAGCAAGCAGGCAGACATGGTGCTAGAGGAGCTGAGAGTTCCGCATCTTGATTCACAGGTTGCAGGAAATGCATAGGATATTAGACCTGACTTGAGCATTTGAGACCTCAAAGTCCATGCAATGGTGACACACTTCTATCAAATCCACACCTACTGTTAACAAGTCAACATCTTCTAAAACTGCCACTTTTTATGGGCATGAGGGGTATTTTATTCATATAACTTTCTGATTCTTGGTCCTCATAGGCTCGTGGCTACATCAAAATGCATAATGCACTTGTTCCAAGTTCAAAGGGTCCCATAGGCTATAATAGTCTCTACCTTGTTTAAAAATCCAAAGTTCAAAGTCTCTTCAGAGACTCACAGAATAATTTAACTCCAATCTCTTCTAAAATTGAAATGAAGAAAACTACATACTTCTACCATATAATAGCACAGCATATTCATTACAGTAATAAAGGAACATAGTGAGGAAATACTGGACCAAAGCAAGACCAAAAACACTTGGGCAAACTTCAAACACTGCATCTCCGTTTCTCATGTGAAAACACTCTTCAGATCTCCAGATCCCTTGAGCATTGTTGAGTGAAGCAAACTTCTCTTTCTTGAGCTAATTCCACTTTCTGTTAGCAACTATCCTCAGCAGTTATCCACAACACTGGCATGTCTAACATCTAGTGGTCTCCAAGGCTATCCAGTGTTAACATTCATGGCTTCAAGTAATGACTCCTCCAGGCATGCATGCAGGGACATCCCTGACACATACTGGGCCATAGCAGCTTTTCTTACTCATCAAGAGAGATTCTATAATCACTTTTATCCTAACTCTAAAACCAGAACTACATGGTAGGTGCCAAGTTCTTCTGCTGACTGGGGCTAGAATATGGTCCCTTGTTCAATGACATCATCACCAGATTTCTGATTTCAATGGTTTCCTTCAGTACCTAGCCCTGGTTTTCTGGAAACTTGATTTGTAGACCCAGCTGGTATCAAACTCAAAATCATCCAGGAAAGTAAGAGCAGAGACTGATGTACAGTCCATGGAAGAGTATTGCTTTCTGGCTTGCTCAGCCTTCATTTTTAGATACCCCAGGACCACCTACACAGTGGTAGAACTACCAAGAATGGGCTGAGACCTTCAACATCTATCATCAGTCAAGATTCCTTTACCAGGTTTCTTAGCAGCCAACCTTATAGAGCCATTTCAATTGTGGTTTCTTCTCAAACAACCATAGCTGCATCATGTAGACAAAAACTAACCAACGCAAGAACAAAGATTATCAACCCAATCAGAATATCTTTGAGCCTTAAGATTAATTTGCTTGAAACTAATTTCTCCCATTTCTCCTCTCTTTTGTTAGATTTTTTTCTTTCTTTCTTTCTTTCTTTCTTTCTTTCTTTCTTTCTTTCTTTCTTTCTTTTTTGAAATAGGACTCTACACCTTATGCTTATCATGAAAGTGTACTTTTGGGAAGAAAGTAAATTGTCTCATAAAGAGAACACAAAGGAAATGTACCTTAAATTCTCCCTGTATCTAGTATATATATCAAAATGGAAAATTTTATGCTAGAATTAGTAGTTCATTGAATGAAACTTTGTGGAGTTATTTAGATAAATGGGGGTTTTGCATATGAATACATGATTAAGGAATGAGACCATGGAGAATGCCATGTGTCAAACTGTGCTTCTGCTGTATTGGTGGACTTCTTATTAGAGTTATGAAAGATATAGTGTTATTTGTTTCATGGATTATGTTCTGATATTTGAAATCCATCATAGGCTCCCCTTACTTTAGAAGTCTGATCAGTGTATTAGCTGGTGAGAGCAGGGGATGAGTGAGGAAGGGTGTGAAAGCACTCACATGTGGGCCCAGTAAGAGAGAGGCAGAATGTCTTCTATAATCTCTTGAATGGAAACATTCCCAACGATAATTACCTTCCACTTTCCTACCTTCAGTGTTCCTTCTTGTGTCATCCTAGCATCCAAGTCTTCAACCTTGCCAGCCATCTGTCCAGATCATAGTTTCTCTCACTTTCATTCACTGAAGCCTTCATGACTAATAAGACTGTATTTAAGGCACTGGTTTCAAAATATGTGAGACTGAAACAATGAAATTGAAACCCTATCTTTATAAATAATCTTCTTTGCATTTGTTATTGGATTGAAAGCTCATAGAAGCCTGTAGACTCTGCTTTGGGACCAATGCTCTTTAGAAGTCCTCTGTGTATCTTTCATGACTTATTCTTCACCTTTTGTGCCTTTTAAATCATTATGAAACAGACAAAGGTCAGGGTTTTTTTTTTCTGAGAGTTAAAGTTAGAGGAAACATACTAAATATACTCTTTTCATGTTTTACCATGATCTAACTGAACACGTGTGACATGAGAGCTCTCATTCTCCATTCTTCCTTGCTGTCATTCATATCTTGACAAGTACCTGTGCCACAAAAAGGGAGGTGGTTCCAAATATACTGTTTACATTGGGATTACCTGCCTGTTTTTGAGATTCAGTGAATGGGTGATTGTAACACAGTCTTTCAGTCTCCAACATAGCCTTTCCCAATGAGGAAGGTCTGTCAAATGTGATTAAACTGCCACTCAATAGCTGCAATCAATAAAGAGAAGAATCTGGTTCTGTTAAGGTAGCTCAGATGCTGGCTAGGCACAGCCTGAGAGAAGAGATTACTTACCTTAAAGATATTCAGGACAGGAGTGCACTCTTGGATGTGTGATTTTTATTAAAAGTAAAGGGCTTCATGCTATTTCAGGTAGAGCTCAGTTAAAGATACTGAAGTAGATTGGTTGTCAGAGACGTGTCTGAGAGTAAGTCATTTGCGATTGGCTGATTTTCAGAAAGTACTGTATTATAATAACAAAACAACTTTGTCTCTTTACTTTTGTCTTTTAATTTCAATTTTATTTTTGTAATTTGTTTAAAAATTATTCATATATATTCGCCACACATATTAATGGGTTTGATAATAATATTTTCACATATATACACAATATATTCCCATCATGTTCATCTTTGTAACTGTTTCCTGACCTACACAATATTGTTTTTCCCACTTTTCTTACGAATGAACCCCCTAATTAAGCCATACCTTTGTGTGCATTTGTGATGAAATGTGTTTCCAAGTTGTTTGTATGAACATCTCTCGTACCAGTAAATTCATCACTCTCTCCTGCCATTAACCCTTAAGTTTTATAAATCCTCAGAATGAAGTAGATTCTCATAATCTCTTCATCTTCGTTCCACAACAGAATATTTGTTGCTGTTAATATTTAAAAATGGCATTTACTTGGGCAGACTAAGCAGTAGCGGCTCAGTTTAGCTCTGCTGACGTGTTCTGTGGTCAGAGGCCATGTGCGTACCACAGCTAGGAATGGCCACAGACCACGCACAGCTAAGAACGGTCAGCCAGAAACCCTAGCCCTGCCACCCATTAGATGCTAGAATGGGAGATGGTCCTGCCAATTTCCACACGGTCTCCAATGGGCTGGGCTGAGCCCAGACCATCCCGCCACCCACTTGGGCCCCGTACAAAATGAGACTCTAATGCTTAATGATTAATCAAAGGCTTTATAAGTTTGGTAATGCTCAAATTAACAAGATGCCTATACAATTGGAGGTGTTTCCCAATTAACTAACCTAGATATAAGTTGTTACCCAGGACTGCTCTCGGTGCACGCATGGTTCTCCATCTTCCTACATCTCTGCTTCTCCCAGCTCACTCCTCTTCTTTCTCCTCTTACCCTCCTTAATCCTCCTCTTCTTCTCCTTAATCCTACCTTAGATCCTCCCCATTTGTGGGGAAAATTTCCAACTACTAGTATTAAATGCCCACTTTTGTGCAAATGACAGCTGTTGTGTTTTCAAAATAACTAGAGCCCCACCATATCCAGAATTCAGCATTTCATATTGTCTCCTGCCCCCTACCATTTCTCATTGTTTCTTTCTGCCTTTTCTTCTACAATGTTCCTTGACCCTTGGAAGGGGTGGTATAGATACTCCTCTTATGAATCTGAACTTTGCAGTCATGTATTCTTTTCTTTTTTGTTTTGTTTTGGTTTTGGTTGTTGTTGTTGTTTTTCGAGACAGGATTTCTCTGTATAGCCCTGGTGCAGTCATGTATTCTTAAAAATCTGACAGAATATGAGTCTCTATAGTAACTCTTGACCAATGCAAAAGGAAGCTTCCTTGAATGAGAATGGTATCAGCTCTAATCTGAGTAGCTTGGACAGTTATTTAGAAGATATTTTTATAAGCACATCCGAGGACTTTTATAAGCATGTCCATTTAGTAAAACAACATCAATAGCTTCCCAATAGAGACACTCCAGGCACAGACCTCTGACCAAAGTACAAGACTTGAATTACCAAATGTTCAGTGAGCATGAAATTCAATCAGAAGGCGATTGGTTGCCACAATACTAGACGTGCCACGATTACAAGAGTGGGCTCATTTTTCCTAGCTAGTCTCTATTACTGCACACTACATCCACATCTAAGCAAGACTGATTACATTGTCTTCTAATACCATACTTAGCCCTTTGTGGCTGACAGTATGAGGTTTGCTAGCAGGGAAGAATCATTCTGTATAGTACTTGCTTTATTTCTCTGTATCTTGTGACAGAAGTCATCTGGTGTCTTTTGAACAAATGACTTGCCACCTAGTTCACATGGACAATCAACAGAAGTGGCCAAAATAGTGAAAATCTTAGTTTGGAAATCTTAAACTTCAGGGAGCCATTTGTGAACCTTTATGACGTTTTTTCCACATAAATTTCCAAGATCATGATTTTATTTAATAGTCACTAACAGAATCATAGATTTTAATTTGCTCTTCTCTTATCTAGAAATTTTACCCACCATCCACCACTGACAAATTATTTGCGCTGTTTTTCCTTATAGTAAACAGCATTGTAAATTTCAAAACTTCAACTTAATATTCAAAAAAAAGCCTTTAAAATTTCCTTAATTGTTCCCAGCTTATATGATGATATTTCCAAATTCCTCAGAGATGCAGTGTAGTTAACATGGGGACCCTGCTTCTATTGAAAGAGACTTAAATGAACTTGGTATTGTCATTCTATGTCTTCAGTGATGATATACCATAGGAGTATTTTCATTATAGCTTGTTACCAGGATTACTGGGAGAATTGCTAAGTACTTTTAACAGAGCAAAATACTGCATTAGTGCTTAGTGAAGGAAAAATATGTGTAACATGCTCTGTTTTCTTTTATAATGTACTCTATGCATATCCCATCCA
The DNA here is from genome assembly GCF_011762505.2 of Arvicanthis niloticus. Lineage (NCBI taxonomy): Eukaryota > Metazoa > Chordata > Mammalia > Rodentia > Muridae > Arvicanthis > Arvicanthis niloticus. Next base: position 24,504,576 of record NC_133429.1, read on the forward strand.
TCCCGTATGACATTCTGTTTTATGCCTTGCCTCTCATGAGCCACTTGAATTTACGAAGAGTTTTCTATTTCTACTTTTATGTCCTTTACTCATGGATGATTTTATGTGTCTACATAGAATATAGATCCCTCAAAGGGGAGAAAATACATTTGCCTTTCTGAGACTGATTTAATATTTAATTCACTGACTATGATTATCTCTATCTGCTGTAATTGTTTTCCTTATGGTTATAAACCATCACACTGGATGCGTAGAACCTGAGGTCCTTATGTGTTCTCAAGGAGAGCTACCTCACACCTATCATTGAGCTTCGTTTTTTGCAAACTTCTAATGTATTATGTGTTTTATTATATAATGAATCTTACAGAATTCGTTATACCTTTTATAATATATCACATAAAACAGAACACTGTCATATGGCTATTTTAATTTGTGATCTCTTTATTTATTTTGGATGGTTTGGTTATTTGTCAATCAACTAACTTTGTATTCATTGATTCATTCAACTGACTTTTCTATTTACATTTCAATAACTTTGATGTGATGTTGATATTGATATTTCTATCCTCATACTGATTTATTGGAAAATTTCCAAAGCATTAATGTTCATTCACTTTTAATTTGTTTCATTGAGATGCCTCTGAATTTTTAAATGTTGGTTCAAACATTAATATAATTATGTGTCTCTGGCATATATATATATATATATATATATATATATATATATATATAACAATTATATGCTATATTTTATGTATTATATAAAATTCTATAATTTATTGCAAATTTAAAGTTGTATTATATTTATAAAAAATTATTATTGATATTTCTCTCTAATATATATATATATATATTCCTTGGATGTAGAGTAAATGCTAAAAATTTGTGTTGTCTATATGAAGTATAATTAGCCAGCACTTGGGAGGCAGAGGCATGTGGATTTCTGAGTTCGAAGCCAGCCTGGTCTACAGAGTGAGTTCCAGGACAGCCAGGGCTACACAGAGAAACCCTGTCTTGAAAAAAACAAACAAACAAAATTTGTGTTGTCTATATGAAGTATAATTAGTGGTAATTTTTGATAAATAAAAGAAATATTTGTGGACACTAATATGTATAATACATATATATATATGTATTATATGCTCATAATATACAAAATAAATTTTATTTTCTACAGGTGATAATTACAAGTACTTGACATTTTCTGTCAATAGAACAAAATATTTAATATAATAGATAAATGCAAAGCTTTATTAGAGAATTTTTATGTCCTAGCTCATGATGCATTGGCCACTATTTGGTGGAATCATGTCAAGGCAGTACATCACTGGAGGGGGTATGCAGAGTAGAGTAAAGCCTTTTACATTATAACCCTGGAAACAACCAGCAGAGTGTAAGAGCCTTCAAACCTTTTGTAAGGTATTTTCCTAGTGACATATACTAGCAATATGCTTGGGAACAGACTTTAACACATAGTACATAGTCCTTAAATAACAGCCTTTGTAACAAAGATATTTTCACAATATACACTATCCAAATGGAATTCAAATCAATTTAACTCATCTGTCCTTTTCAAAATGTGTCTCCTATCTTCTTGTTATCAACCCCAGTGATCTCATGCTTCGGCCTCCCAATGCTGAGATAATAAGTATGCTCCTCCTGACTCTGCTCCCAACTTACTAAAGATTTTAAAGATATACTTTTTATAAAATGTCTTTAGGAATTGGGAATAATATTTAAAATTAAAAATAAATATCTTATTCATCTACTCTCTGGAAATTTAAAATTTAGTAGAAATAAAGAAATATAATTATTCAAGATTTGAAGTTCACACATCTAGTGCTGACTTACAGAAACATCTATATGTGTGTGTAAAATATATATATATATATAGTATAATATATGGTGTAATATATATCATATATATGCTGAATATAAAATAAATTGTAGAAAATTTTTCAATTCACTATAAAATGAAAATATGTAAAGAGAGAGTGCAACTGTTTATTTGTTATAGTTTCTGGGACTGTAGAACAAGCAATTGTAGATCCAAAGAGAAATTTCAGAAATAGATGCGTTAAATACCTAGTTTCCAACAATGCCAAAGACTCCTCTCTAATGGGTATGTAAACATACTTACACAGCACAGTTAACAAATGCTTAATTGTTTTAAAAACCCATACATAGGTAGGTACTGTAATGGAAGAAACTCCTGTGACACAATATTAGAAGCAGTAGTACACATTAACAAAGGCTGAATTGACAATTTAAAAGACAAACAAAAACAGATGTCTGTAATCATTTAAATTGCCCGAGGATCTGGAAACATGGTCAACATACTTATAACACAATTAACTGAATCTGAGTAATAACTGCTCAGTCTCCTGGGTAAAAGACAAACCTCTGTTTGCTGCAGGCCACCATCATCTCATTACATATCTTTGTCACCATGTGTGATTTTCAGTAGCCATTTCCCAATGCATGTATGAGCATTTGCTCTCACACAGTATGCCTTTCTGTTGCACTTATCTTCCTTCTTCCCAGAAGTTGAGATAAAATCTGCAGCATAGTGTTGTTAATGAGAAAAGAATTTTAAATATATACTGAGGCCTATAAATCTCATTGTTTCCCACTCTTAGACTTTCAAATACCTATATCAGAACAGCTTTCAGTTAGCCTGTATCAGCTTTATCAGCCTATATATTGTCTTAAAATTTTGAAGGGAATAATTACTGATATTCATGGCTCAGATGTGTTGAGAATTAGGAATAGTTGAGGGTTGAGACCTTAAGAGAACCTATATATGATACTTTCTATTGTTCAGGCTACACTATGGTTAAGTCCTCCTTTCATACTGTGTGTTGTATAAAAACACAGTATTTAAGAAGGACATCTGATTATTTTAAATTTGAGTTAATTTTTTTTTACAGAAATACTTATTTAACAGTTTCACATTTTTCAGGAATTTGTAGTGAGTTCTGAAATCTACAATTCTTCTGCTGCTTATTTATTCTGGTTATATCAAATTCTTACATTGTCTCATAACTTTCCTTTAAACTAAGTTCAACTCTTTTACAATTATATTTTTATATATTTGAAAATCTGCTTGAAAGTTCTTTAGCATTATATTAAACTCTTTCCTATTTTTTCTAGGTAATTTTATTCCTATCAAAAGAAAGTTTTGATGACGCCATCCATAGCTTTATTAATTTACTGATGCAACTTACATCCATTGTAGCAATGCCAGCAAGCTAAGAAAGCACAGGCTGTCATATGCCTAGAGAAAAGAACTAATATGTATCACTGGGTCTAGAGATAAGGAGATATGCCATTCACTATAATTTTTACTGATAAATTGTACTAAACTGTGTAATTTATAAACATAGCTTTATGTACAATGGGAAAAATTCCTATAAAAGTTAGTATAAGTAAATTGTCCAGTACAGGCAAAATGGATACTCTACTCAGGAAGTCCAAATTCATACAATCTCTGTATAGAATGCTTTTCTTAAACCAGATTTACCAGCAACATTGTCTGTCTGCTCTACAATGTAGACGGTCTCCTGTAAATTATAATAGTGTGACTATAACGGTGATTTAAAATATCATTGGATCAGAAAATAATGCCCTCTGTTGTGTGCCCCCCCATTCCTCAATAGCTGTTGAACTCCGCCTTATATAGGTTCAGCTTTCTATTCACTTAACCTTTAGAAAATATGTCATACATTTTCAAAAATTGAGTGTTTACATGTGGTTTACATGCTTAGCAGTCCATACTATCTTCTTTGCTTAATTTTGTTTAACAGTTTTCTCAAATGTAGACATTACAAGATGAGACGATACATGCTGTGTCTTTCAAGAAGATATAGGGAGGGATCCGTGACTCCGGCGGTATACGTAGGGAAGGATGGCCTTGGCGGGCATAGGTGGGAGAGAAGATTCTTGGTCTCATGAAAAACGAACACAGAGTGTGTCTGTGTGGGGGAATGTGAGGGTGGGGAGGGGGTAATGGGGGTGGGGGTACATGGGGGCACAACCTCATAGAAGCATGAGGAGGGGGTATGGGATAGGAGGTTTCTGGGTGGTGGGAAGAAGGGGGAAGGGGATAAAATCTAAAATGTAAATATAATACCCAATTAAAAAAAAGAAACAAAAAAGAAAAAAAATGTATATGGAGAAAACAAGAAAAAAATAAGTTACTTGATAATCTCGGTTGGCAGAATGACATAGTAGTGCACAGTATTTCTAACAGTGTTTTATTATGCTCTGTGGACATGGCTTCTTACTCAACAAAAGTAAATATAAATGGAAGTAACCAAAAGCTGGGACAATGTGTCAGTCCATAAAGTATTTCCTGAGCAAGTAAGACTACCTGAATTGGATACTCAACTCACATGAAGAGCCTTGCAGATACTTGCAGTTCACAGTGCTGAGATGGCATAATCAGGAAGCTTCTTGGAGCTCATTGACCAGGTTTCCTAACCAATGACTGAGCCTCAGTATTAGTGAGAGCACCTAGGTTAAAATATGGGATGGAATGTCATCAGAGAAAATACTCAGTGTCAGCCTCTGCCCTCTACATGCACCAACATACACATGTATGGGTACCTACATACACATTTGTCCATGCAACACTCAAACATTGACATGGAGTAAGCACTAGTTTAAAGTTAATATTAAAAATGATGAAAATAACAAACTTCTGTAAATGCCACTTGTATTTCCTCAGATGCAGTAATGAGATGAGAGTTTTAGCCAAGCTTTACAAAGCTTGGACTGAGCCTAGAGGAATTTCTTCTCTGTGCTAGCTATCCCTAAACCTAGGTCTAGAAGCTTCTAGCTTCTGTACAATATAATCTTCCAAGTTGAGTGAATCAATCTGACTTCTCTCAGTTTCTGCCTGAATTGCTCTGCTTGACCTCATACTAACTTTTGGCACTTTGTTCTAATCTTCCAGCTCTTTCTCATTTTCTGGCTCATTCTATCTCCATCTGTGTCTAGTTTTCTGTAGAACTATCGGAATAAAACTTTTATACATACACTCCCTCTCCCTCTCTCTCCCCTTCCCTGCCTCTCTCTCTACTCTTAAGTAGCCTCTTTTTCCTTTTCTATTCTTATCCTGCTTCTCATTCTGTCAATATTTTTCTGTTTCATCACTTTGTGTGTCCTTCAATTAGACATCACTTTCAAAATTTCAAACATGGCTGCTTCCTTCTATGAACCAACCTTACCTTCAATGTTAGAGACTGAAGGAGTATACAAAGGCTGTGCCTGTATTCAGGCAGATCATATTGAAATCTATGGTGTGTCTGCATTCTGGCTGGATCATATAAACCTAGATCTTTGGATGTGACCTCTTGCCAAAGCAGCCATGTCACTGGATTAATATTTCTCTACAAAATTTCATCCGTTAGGTGTTATTATTTACATCTATTACATATCTTTTTTTTTTTAATAAAAAACCCTATGTGAACTCTATTCCACTTTAGTTATGTGATAATAATCATGTGACTTCTGAAGGCATATATTTACATTCTATTTTAGATAGTATAATCTTTAGAGCACCTGAAATACTTTAAGTTTGAAAAGATATTAGTCATGAACCTGGAAGGACATATTCTCTTTCCTACACAGATTGGTTCCCATGCAGGTGAGGATGTTTATAAATGGTTTTGGTATTCAAAGCTGCTTCTGTGGGACAGGAGACCAGAAAAGATAAGTAAGGTTAGAAGTGTTTTTAATCAAGCCATTGTAACCTTTTTTAACATTGCTTTCTTCTTTCTGTTTATGTCGCCTCATTATTATATGGTGATGTTTAGATGTCTTTGTGGTTTTATGAAATCCTTGAAGGGAAAAAAAAAGATTTTGTATATGGAAAAAAAAATCCAGCAAAATTAATTTCTTCAAAAGGCCAGAACATGACAACACCATTCACTTGTTTCGTCTCAAAGCAAAGATTGCTTTTATATAATCTGTATAATGTGAAAAATAAGTACGCCATTAATGCTAATATTACAGTTGTGTAATTTTAAAATCTGGCAACAAGATATGCTACCTATTTAAATTTGTGTCATTTCAATAACAAACTTACATCACAATAAGGTGTCAGATAAGTGACTCTCACATGTAATGCTCTGTGGTCCCACCTGCTTTCCATCCTACTTTTGATCTTTGAAAGCCTACTGAAGTGATGTGTAGGTGCTATGATTCTGCAGCTCTTTTCTTTATGATGCTTTTCATCAAGCACTTCTCAACAATACAGCGATGACAGACAGCAAAGTGTCTTTTCATCCTCAACAGCATCAGTACCAATACAAATGCTGGGTGTGTGTGTGTGTGGGGGGGTGGGTAGCAAAATATGGACTCCTCTTACAAAGCTCTTATTTCCTAGTCATTTGCATTTTCTTCTGCTTTGCCTAGAGATAACAGATGGCTGGGTGGTGATTTGGGATGCTAATTAGACTGCTGTGTTTTTCAGCTAACCTTAGGTAGACACAGTCCTTTGAGGCCTGATACACACTGTGCCATTTTAAAATGCTTGCAGATAACCATTAAACACCCGTTAGTAATGAGCTTTTTTTTTTTTAACATACGATAAAACCGTGATTAACACTAGTATTATAATAATTTTTAAGAAGCCCTCCACAGCAGCAGCAGTACAGCAGTGGCAGTTTAGAAGTGACTTTCACTTTTTAACTGAGCTCACGAACTAGTAAGCACATAACTAATGAAAATTAGAGGCCTTTTTATGGGACTCTTTGAACTCTGTAATAGGGTGATACAACAGGAATGCCTAAGAGAACAGGGTCTCATGAGTAGAGGTAAAAGTATCTGAGACTGAACCTAACTAGCCATTTGAATAAAACATTGGAAGCTGGGGATAATGATGTGCACATTATAATTGGTAGTATATGATGGAAAAAAAAATCCTGATTATATTACGGGATATATTATGATACTCTATAAAAAGGAATACTTCTGTCCAGTTTAACTATGCTTGTTCTTAAAAAAAGGGGGGGGGGGGCAAGGTTATACATGTATACTGGTGCTTAACATTTAAATTTGTTAATTGGTAAAATAATTCTTGTTCTATGGGGAAATTATTCTTCGATAAAAACCTCTGGCTGCATTTTGAGGTATGATGCATTTCTCTTTAAATCCAGAAAAAAAAATTGATAGGCATGGGCCATGTTTTCAATAATTAAGATTAAATTTTCTAAAATTTAATTTTCATCCTATGTCTGATTTCACATTTAGTTATGGAAAGTTGCTAACCAATCTAACTAAGTGTAGATGAAGTATCTGTATCACTGTCCAATAGTAAGTGGTTTAAAGTCTACTCTAAAATGTATTCATTTGTCCAAAGGCAGGCAGGAATAGTGAAAGTAGATAAAAGCAAAATTCTAATGCTGACCCTCCTGCTCCTTATTCTGTTTCTACCATTTATTATTGAAAAGTCAGAAAAATCCTTTAATGCTCTTTATGTTCAGTTTCCTGGATATATTCTATTCAATGGGACTTCTGAGAAATCAAAATAAGAGGCTTCACATTAAATACCAAGTCTATATTCTAGAAACCCATGCCTGGCAGTAGAAGCCTGTAATTCCAGATCTTTAAGGTCTGAAGGAGAAGAATCCAAAGCTTAAAGCCAATCTGGGCTAAAGAGTGAGTTGAGACCAGCTTGGGTAACAATACATCTAATCATATTCTTCCTCAAAATGAAAAAAGAAAACAGGATGTATCTCATGATAGAGCTCTTAAGATGTATATGGGAACCCTAGGTTCAATACATAGACCCCATATATCTGAAGACAAAACTCAGCCCAGAGTTTTTGCATCTGTACAGATGAATCCTGATGTTATTCTCATCATCTTTGCTTTGGGGAGATATGAGAGACAGAAAACCATATTAAATACATTATACATTCTTGCAATCTATACTGACTAAAAGATATTTCACAGGAATATCATGGAAAACATGTCTTTACCTAATAAAGTTCTAGTTGTTATGGTGGGTAATATTCTCTGGTAATGTAAATATTTTGAAAATTCGAATATGTTTTAACTGGATGGAGATCTATCTCTCTTGTTAGAATGCTTTGTGTTTAAATTTGCATTATATTAACAGGAAAGAGTCAGGAGAGGGAGAGAAAGAAAGAGAGACACAGAGAGACATGCACAGAAACAGAGAGAGGAAACTAGAGGAGGAAGAAGAAGAAGAGAAGGAGGAATAGAGTGTGTATGCTAATAATCTCATATCTTTCAAATATTAGTGAATTGTGATGGTTGAAAAATGTTCTTTACACCATCCACATTTGCATGCATAGTAGTATACATTGATCCATTTAAAATGTAGGTATAGTGGTATTACAAATATTAAATAGCATTAATGCAACGAACTACTCCAAAACATCAGATTAAACATAATATACTCACTTCCTTTTCTCTTAGAAACAAAATATAAATGCAGCATTTGAAGTGAGGACCAAACGTTAGAAATTTTGTGTAAAAGTAATCTATATATTTTCAAATGTGCTGACAGGTTTATTTATTTATTTCTAAGTGTGTGTGGTGTGCCTGTGCATGTGTGTTTGCATGTGTGTGTGTGTGAATGTGCATGTTTGTGTGTGCATGCATACTTGCAATCATACATATGTGTGTGTATGTGTACTTCCATGCACACACATACACACACATACATGTGTGTGTGCACTTGAATGCATTCATGCATAGATATGTGTGTGTGTATATGCATGTGCATATGGGTATGTTTGAATGGCGTTGCATGTATGCATTCATACGTGTCTGTCTGTCTGTCTGTCTGTCTGTCTTTCTCTGTGTGTGTTTGTGTGTGTGTGTTTGTGTGTGTCTTTGTGTAGGGTCAGGAAGTTAGCACATACTTTGCAGGATGCATGTGTGGAAATGAGAAGACAGGTTTTGAATGTTATTCCCCTTCTACTGTTTGAGTCCTGCTAAGCCATCTTATTGGCAACTAATCTATATCTAACTTCAATTTTTTATTAATTTAGCACAGTACAAATGCAAACTTCAGATTAATTGTGGTGATATTTGGGAATATGCCTATATATTCAGAATTGATGTCTCATGTTATTTATTTAGTAGTCAAATTATCAAAATTTTACCAATCCCTTGACCAGTTATTTGGGGCCTCAGTTTTCAATTGTCTGGTGCTTAGAAAGACGGTTTTCTTGAATTCTGTATACAGAGCAAGTGTTAGGAGACAAAAGACAATTCCTGTGATATGATCACTTACAAAATTAATGGAGAGTATAGTGGATTTGCAACAGGAATGCCAATCAGATGACTATTGTCGCAGCAGGTGAATTAACAGAATGTCAGAGTCGTGGCAGTGTCATAAGCAGAGATCATACTCAAGGCCATTTATCACCAATTTATATTCATTTCACCTGCTCATAGTTATTGCTCTTGATTTCATGTTTGTATGTTTTTTAAGTATATTCGAACGTATATTCTACCTTGTTTCTCCTTGAATAGCAACAGAATATATCTCTAGACTGAGAATAAATCATTAGCTGATTTTCTCCTGTTTAGATCAAAGTTTACCTTCCAATTGTTTCAATTCAAAGTATCTTTTAAAGTTTTTATCAGTTTTAAAGAGAGTTTAGATTTCCCAAATAATGTTATGTTATAACAATTATCACAGTTGTACATGTATGCATGTGCACAGTGGACTCATTCATTAGTATATACATTTTCTGTACTGTGAATACTAGCAGGGTAATTTGTAGACACGTTAGGGCCACCTTTAAATATGTCTAGTTGTCTTAATTCTGCTTTTATTGCTGTGAAAAGACACCATGACTAAGGCAACGCATAGAAGAAAGTGTTTCATGGGGGTTCACAATTTCAGAGGGTTTAAAGTTCATGACGGTTATGTCAGAGACCATGTTAGGAGGCATTCAGGTGGCATCATTATCTACAAGGTGGAAGCAGGGAGGAAGGGAGGGGGGACGGAGAGAGAGAGAGAGAGAGAGAGAGAGAGAGAGAGAGAGAGAGAGAGAGAGAGAGAGTCTGATAATGGCATGGGCTTTTGAAACCTCAGTGTTCAATGATATTTTCTCTATCTAAACATGTTATAGCTATGCACCAATTGTTTCAGCTACTTTTTGTTACTCTAATAAAATATCTTGACTAAGAATAGCCTCTAGTTCACTTGCTGTTAAAATCCGTAGTTCTCCGTGAAACATTTTGAGTGAGACATCTACAGTTCACAATACACTGAGCATGGGCCGTCTTCTAGGCTCCTTGGAGAACATCCCATAAATCTGCTTACAATATTGAACTATGTTTCCAGTGCATGTTTCAAAGCCTTCCATACTGCTCAAAAAACAATCAAACCAAACCAAACTAAACAAACAAACAAAAACCTAGCATGAACAGGTTCTTCATGTCAGTAGCTAACTTTCTGGAATCAACTTCTATATTAGCTATTTTTTTTATTGTTTTGATAAAACACCTTGGCCAAAACATCTTTTAGAAGAGAGTTATTTTGTCTTTTGCATCCAGAGGGTAAGATACCATCATAGTAAAAATGCATTGGCTGCAAGAAAAAATATGGTGCCAGGAACAGGAAGCAGAGACCTCCCATCTTCAGACACAAAGCAGCAGAGATGGCAAATTTGAATTAGAATTCAGCTTTAAGTTCTTAAAGCCCACAAACATCTCTATGATGGACTTCCTCCAGCTAGACCACATTATTTAAAAATCTCCCCAAAGAAGCTAGGTGATGAGAGAAAAAGAGAGAAGGGGCAGGGGAAGGGACATGGGGGCAGATGTTCATGTGTCTCCACCAGTCAAAGATACTTGATATATCTAGGTTGGGTATTGGGTTACACTTCTGATTGAGTATTAACAAACTTATAAAGCCTTTGATTAACATTTTTTAAAAAATTGTATAAAAGCAAAAAAGAAATGGGATAGGGGAAAAAAGAAATGAGGCATGGGATAGGGGTTTTCTAGGGAGGGGAATTGGGGAAAGGGAATGGTATCTGAAATGTAAATAAAATATCCAATAAAAAAATTAAAAAAAAATCTCCCCAAACGCTTCCTCCAGGGGTTGGTCATGTATTCAAATACTATAGTATATGCAGAACATTGTCTTTCAAGGCACTACGCATATTTAAGATACATTGAAAACAATATAACTTAATTAGCTTTGTTAGAACAATCATGTTACATGGACATTTCAGAATGACAGTCTTTTCCATAGAAAATACTTTCTCAGAAAACATTACAGGTGGTTTAGCCCATTTTCTTTTCCTTTTCTTTTTTCTTTTTTTTCTTTTCTCTTTTCTTTTTCTGGTTTATAACCAAAAATCAATTGAGTACATGATTCATTAAGCTCTCTCTCAACCTCTTAACTTGATTCTGACACATGGCTTCCTGTTTGTTGGAAATTGGTCTCACTAACAAGTAGTAGCCAACTAGTTGATGGTTACATTTCACTGAATGAAACAAAATAAAGATGTCAAGTGTTCCGGTACCTCAGAAGTCTCTAGTGTTTACGTTTTGAAAAACTTAAGTCTTCAGAGTATGACAGGCTCATGTCACTGGAGAAAAAAGTAGTTTTTTAAAGTATGTATTTTCTTATATACTTCATGTAATTTTACTTAAAAATACCTGCTGTGTAGAAAATTGAATTTGTATCTTGGTTCAAAAAAAGACATGGTTCAAAAAAAGACAAATTATACAGAACTTAATAAACATATACATGAAAAACAAATAAAATGAAAAAGCTGAATAAGAATGTTTAGATGCTCGTGAGAGTTTTCATGTTACAAACTGACATCACAAATTGAAAGTTACAAAGCATATTTCCTTACAATTCCTTAACATTTCATGTTATTTAAAATCACACTAATAAGAATTTTAATTAAAAATATCTTTTGTGTTTCTTTTAAATAATACTGTCTGTATTGAGTCCAATTAATACAGCCTTGACATTACATGCATATTTATTTTGCATCATTTTGAAGTTCAACTAGAATTTTATTGGATACATTTAATTTGTTTTATGACTTCAGGCAGATGAATTCCATAAAATATTTATGTTCAATATCTGATTATTTAAATAAGGCATTATTATTTTTCTATTTGGAAAAGAATAAAATGTCCTTTTGCCCTGGGCATCTGAAGAATTCATTAAGTGTCTAATCAGACTTAATTTTGTTGGTATGTTATTAAATATCTAAAACTTTAACACTAAGAAAACCAATGACCTAATTTGAAAATGAGAAAACTATCCTGACAGACAGTTTAAAGGGGAGATTATACAAGTGACAAACAATCATAGACACTGACACCTATCATGCATAATCAGCAAAATGCAAAGTGACCAGTGAGATGGTTTGTTAAAGTGGCAGAAGTATAGAAACTGATAACACCTACTGCTGGTGACAAGGAGGAACTGAAGTTCCCATTAGTTACTCTTGCTGATAAGGAATGCTACAGACACTTTAGATTACACTTTGGTACTTTCACAAAACAAAAATGTTTCATTTACATAAAGATATTGAAAACACTTGTTCACACATAAACCTGCACACAGCTTCTCACAGAGGCTGTGACTCACAGAGGCTGACTTAAATACTGAAACTCAGAAGCAAGCTAGATGCCCTTCAAAAAGAGAATGGGCAAATAAACTGCACAGACAATAGTGAACATTTATTTAAGTGAGGAAAAAGGAAATATCATTCATTGAAAAGAGTGAAAGACACCAAACACAAATTACTAAATAAAATGAACCAAACGGAAAACAGCCATATGTTGTCTGCTTCCACATCTTTGATCTCCTGGAAGAGGTAAAACTGAAGACAAAACAAACAAACAAACAAACAAACAAACAAACAAAAAACACCACTACCACCACCACTAAAAACAAAAAAAAAACCCAAAGGATAAATAAAGCAGAGTGGCAATAATATTAATAACATTTACGATGTGAATATCTCTCCAGTATAACAATGAGTGCTTGTCATTATAAATTTGTGATCCCACAGAGAGCACAGCACTAAGATCCTAGAAACCTAAAATTTTGGATGACCATTAGTGAGTGGTGTATGCTAGACAGTCATCCATATTAGTCTGCTTGGTGTAAATACTAAACTGCTCCAAAACATACTGAAGTTATGCATTTTAAAATGTTTGGTATGTTTTTACACATTTTTTTCTTTTTTTAATAAGGTTTTTAATAAAACTTCTTGACTTTCACACTTTACTTGAAATGTATTATTTGCATAACAAAACCATCATCTTCTTGCTTCTCTTCTTGTTTTTAGTTAGAGTACATGAATCTTATGAAACACAGATGTCTTAGTGTTCCTACTGCTGAAATAAAACCTGTGACTAAAAAACAAACTGGGAGGAAAGGGTTTGTCTCCCACCTCCATATAGCCAGCCATCCATCACTGAAGGAAGCCAGGATAGGAGCTCAAACAGGATAGAAACCTGGACACAGCAGCTGATGCAGAATACATAGAGGAGTGCTGCTTACTGGCTTGCTCAGCCTGCTTTCTAACAGAGCCCAGTACCACAGCCCAGAGATGGCACCACTCACAATAGTCTAGGCCTTTTCCCATCAATTAACAAAATGCCTTATAGCCTGATACTTTATAGGCATTTTCTCAATATCTTTTCAAATAACACTAGCTTAAGTTGACTTAAGACTGGCCAGCACAATGGGGTTTCCTTATGACATTTTGTAATAATTCAAATATGATATTTTGATTGTATCAGTGCCCCACGAAATGGCCAATAATTTTGTGTAAATGTTCAGCATTTCCACAGAAATACAAATCAAACATACACTGAGATTCCATTTTACCCCAATTCTAAGGCTACTGTGAAGAAACAAAGTAAATGTTACTGAGGACATTGGTAGGGACATGAAATTGGGGAGACAGTGCACAAATAAGCGTGGAACTTTCTAGGAAAACACAGCCCTTGAAATAGACTGGCTCATTACTCTATATCTCCTCTCCATCTATACTTCAGGGTCCACATTGTAATAAAATATAGTCGTCATGATAAAAGCCAGCATATGCTCCCCCAATCAAAGTCAGACTTGCAACAGATTTACCAGGAAGCAAGGGGTCAAGCATAGCATTCCCTCATACATACAGCTATGTTCAGAGGCTTTAGGCTTATTTATGTGTCTATAGTTTTCTGTCCTTTCCTTAAGAAAGGAAGAAATGATTCAACTTTTGTCCTGGTAGATTCTACATCCTGGTAAATTCTACCAGGCATTTTGATTTTCAGACACCTTTTACTTCCTTATTTCTATAGGGCTAATGTCACTGTTCCTATCACCCATATCTATGTCATTGTGACTTTAATACCCAAATACCTTTCCTTCTCATCATATAGGCAAAGGCTGCCTGCATATTTCTAATTTCAATATCTGTAGTAGTACTTGCACACATTTCTTCTTCACCTTTCTTCCAATCAAAAATGACCTTTCCATCCACAGTTGATGACCTGGAATTATCCTGTTCTATCTCAATTATCAATTTTATTCCCTGTAAGAAATTTTTCCTTCAATGTCAGTATCTTATATAAATATTTAAACATATTCACTGTTACATTCTGAAGTACTGCAAATCCAAAGCTCCCAATTTCTATTCAAACCTGACTATAGTCCTTTTTATACTGACATTTCCCTGATAACCAGTTAGCTGTTGATGGACAATGTAATTCTCATTTGTTGCTTTGTTTGTTTGTTTCTCTTTTGTTTTTTTTTGCCTCCACAATCACTCTCAAAACCTTACTCTCACGATCATAACTAAACTACTTGCTGCCTTCTTATTTGTCTTGTCCTGTTTTTTATTTATTTATTTATTTATTTGCTGTATTCAATCCCCCCCCACACACACAAGGTGCTCTTCTATTAATTTTTGCAGACTTGTAATTTACTTCCTGAAACTCATTGGTTTCCTATCTCATTTTTCTTGTCTGTGGTTCTCTAGTACTATATTCATTGTCTTCAATTCATTTGCTTTCATGGTAACAAAATAAATCTCATCTGCTCATTTAGACACTATATGTCATATCTGTATGTTATCAGAAACATTGGTACCAATATGGTGAATAAATTTGTAGTGACAGTAGTGCTTTTAAAACTTCAAATACGCATACAGATGTTAAATACAATCTGTGATCATTTTTATTTGTAAATATATCCAGTCCTCAAGAATTATACAAAAATCAGATGTGGTAAGGGAATATTTGTGGGGGAAATAACTTATATTTGTGCCAAAATTTGTGATAATAGCACAAAGTTGGTTACCTTACAAATTAAATCAAATTACTGCAAACAGAATATCAGAAGACAAAATTTTTAGACTATAGATGAAGCTTTCATATTTTGAGCTTTAACAAGTTACAGATTCATTTGGAATCATGCCTTAATGTGGTTTTTGCAAAACTGTCTTTTCAGATGAAATTTGTCAGACATGGTGTTAATTTCCTGACTTTTTTTTTTGACAAAAAAAACCCCCAAAACTTCTGTGTCATACAATTTAGTCTAGTAACATGCCTTCTTTGTAATGTGAATTTGCAACAGAAATTTTAAGTATGGAAGAAAAAATGTGAATCATATTCACTGTAGTATATCTACTGACATAAAACTGTTGAACTGACATTGTCGTTAATCTCCAGGTAAAATCATATATATTATATTTTTAAACCTGTCCTTCCTGTCAGTTCTGTAAGCTACTCCTTATAATTTTTGAAATTTCCCCTTTCAGTCCAGGTCAATTAAAATTGTACACATTGAAAATTCTCTAACTATATATCAATACATACACATTTGTATACACACATACAAAAAGGAAAATAGGTTATTGAATGAAAAAGTTAATCCAAAGACTGGCAAGAGATGATAAAATTAAAGCATGAGAAGATATCATTAATTCCCAAATTTTATTATGATTTAAGAATGATCACGAAGACAAATTGATATAAAATGTTTTAGTTAAAAAATGTAAATGATCAAGTTAATATTTTCAAAAACAGATTTCTGGCCTTAGGTGGGAAAATATAATACAAAATTGTGAGTCAGTATGATATTATCTAGGTAGTAGGTAAAAGAGAGAAGCTTGAGGAGAAAGTTGATGGAATTCCAAAGAATTAGATAGTCAAATTTACAGAATGGCTTCTAATCGCAGCAGAGACTAATCTCTTTAGAAGCACTGGCTCATGGTTTCTAAGACAATATTAAATGCCAAAGGTGGTTTTAAGGGAAGAGTTATGTAAGGATGGTGTTTAAAATTGATGCTTGAAAATGCTATTCAATAATGAATAAAGGGAAATGGTTGATAATTCAGATTAGAGAAACTTTGAGGGTTAGACATTGAGTTTCCTGAATAATTCATGTTTTTACATTATTCACAAAATAATAGTCAGTGGGCACTGCCTATTTGTGTCCAAGACCTGAGACATAGTTGAATAGAAATATCTGGTCTCAAACTTTATAATGGATTCCTTTAACAAGAGTTGGGGTAGTTCAGTTAGCATGGTTATTTAGAAAGTAAGAAGGTCTAGAGTTCACCTACTCGACTGCAGGGGGGAAATAACCACCACCACCACAGAGACAGAGAGAGAGAGAGAGAGAGAGAGAGAGAGAAGGAGAGAGAGCAGGAGAAAGAACGTACAGAGGAGAGACTGCAGACAGACACACACATACACACACACACACACACACACACACACACACATACACACACGAAGAAGGAGAATGGGGGGAGGAGGAGGAAAAGGAGGAGGAAGAAGAAAAAGAGGAGGAGGAGAAAAAGAAAAGAAAAGTAGAAACCTATGTAAATAACCAGCTCTTCAATAGAATTAATTTGAAATGACTCAAACTTTCAGTCCTTGCTTTGAAAAACAAACTAGGTGCATGCCTCTAGAGAACCATGGCCTTCCCACCTTCCTCCATTGCTTCTTTAACCATGTTCTTCACTATCAACTTGATTGTCAAGACCAGTAGATGTACATTTTAAACTTGTTTGTTTTCTTACACATTTCCAATTTCAAAAGCCATCAACAGATCTCATTTCTACTTTCAAAATTGTTCTTCAGATTGATTTTATTATGTCCTTCTGTAATTCCCATAACACATTGCATTTATTATGCTACTATAATATTAGACTTTGAATTTCATCTAGAAGCTGAGTGTATAAAAAAGAGTGATATGTGTGCTGTGTGCTGTAATGTCTGTCATTATTCTTAGTGGTTTTACTATTGGTATTAGGTTGCTGTATTTAAATTTAATGTAGCATTTATTCTCAATCAAGAAGACCATTGAAATGATACAATTCTATCAGTCTGTACTATGAAATCAGAGTAATAAACTTTATTTGGTGTGAGATGAAGAATGATTGATTATCTTGTCTATCTATTAATATTCTTGTATTCACCTTTTATGCAGTTTACAAGTCGAGCAAATAATAAAAGGTATTGCATTCTTCCCTAATCTTTTCTATCAGCTTTAGTGAATAGCTAATAAAGAACAATTTCAGCCTGAGATGCGTTTTTTTTGAAGAGTAAATTGTTTCTGACTGAATATGATTAATATGTTTCTATCCTAAATATACTTTTTGGTATGTAAATTGTTATCATATTCCATATGAGAAAAATCAATTTAATTAAAATACATTGTTTATTGTGGCCTTGGATTTGAAATATGCTTATTTTTAAAAGAAATCAAATATAGGGTCTAAGGAAATAATTCAGTGTGTAAGGGAGTTTCTGTTCCTAGAATTCACGTAGAAAGCTGTGTGTGGAAGACTCTACTGTGGTAGGTTGAGTTGGAAGGATTGCAGGAGCTTCTTGGCTATTAGCATCACTTCAGGTTGAATAACAAACTCTGTGGCCCTGGAAAAAGGCAGATGGTACTAGAGCATTATACTGCACATCCTTTTCTCTGCCTCACCCCCAGCAGTGTCGCACATCACGTGAGTACACACTCAACATGCACACTAAATTATATATTATGCATTCTTACATAGCCCCATGTTAACATACATTTAAATATTAGAAGTTGGAATCTCCATATAAAGAGAACATGTGGGCTGTGAATATGATGTTACCTCACCCAATAACACTTTCCCATTCTATTCACATTTCTGTAAATTTCATTTGTTCTAACAACTGAAGAAAATCTCATTGTGTACATAGTCCCCAATGTCATGACCACTGTTCTGTTGAGTGATATCCAGGGTGATCTCATTTTCTTGCACTTCTGAATATTATAGCAATAAATAAGTATATACAAGTATCTGAGTGGCAGGATATGGGGTATCTGCTGCTGAAGTCAGGAGTGGAACATCTAGATCACATGGTGCTTCTATTTTGAATGCTTTTTTGTAAAACATTCTGTAGCCAATGTTATTCTCAGTTCTGGAAATCCGAAAACATTTCTTCTAAAATTTAGAATAAGACAAAATGTCACTATGCCTACTGAAACAAAACTGCGCATTGCTTATCTTGCACAAAGAATTAATAAGAGAAGACTATAAAAGTGTTAAAAATAGTAAATAAAAAATAAAATTGTCTATATTTGTGGGTGACCTAATTCTGTAACCAAAAGACACCATAACACTATCATAAATGCTTGAATTTAGTAAACATTATAAGTAAAATTGCACAATACATCAATGCACACAAATTAGTTGCTTTCATATGCCTCAATAATGATATTGCTTAGAATGATGACATTCTTAGGAGGGGAATTTTGGGAGATTACTTATTCTGAAGACATACTTACTTATTGGAAGACATATTGAAGTTTTTAATGCCTCTATCCACTTTCTCCATCTAACTTCTTGGTAGTTAAACTGCATCAATAAAGCCGCTTACAAAATGTTTCTCAGGGACTGTGACCCTTGTTCTAGAGCCATATAAGGAAAATGATCATCCAAATGATCATTTGGTGTAGTATCAGAATCCAAAAGAATACTGCTTTAATCCTTTTGAATTCAAATTATTTCAAATATATTTCAAAATATATAATTACAATTAACCCTTGTCAACCATTGATATCAATTTTACAATAATTCAAAATTAAGTGTTAATGTCTCTAAAATATTTGTCAAAAAGTGATTTTGGTAAATGGCAGAATGTGTCACTGATGCATGCTAATTATCTCATTTTTACAAACACTATTAAAGAATAAAATGAAGTTGATGGGGCTATAAATATATTATTAAGGTATCTGTAGCCCAAAAGAATATTATATACATAGCTTCTGTTCGTTGCTTAAAATTTAAAACAGTAAAAACTCCAAATGGCCTTAGAAAAATAGTAAAATTAGGCATTTTCTTTGTTTGTACAATCAGCTTATAAAGTTCAAAACATTATTTAATGCCAGAATATGGTGTTGTACCAGAACAGGAGGCATGATCTGTGCCTGATGCAAGCCTGGGTGAATGACCATGCATTTCATGTGGAATAATCTCTGTATTCTCCAAGTTGAATATAATGTTTTCAAGCGTAAGTCATGAATATTCATTAGTTGGACGGTTATGCGTACTGTGAAACTCAACAGTCACTGCAACAATTATACTGTAATGGTTTTAGCAATTAGTTATTTTCAAGTTTTCCACACTCTACACCCTGCTGTGTCAGTCCAGCCTCCACTGCACACTTTGCATTCTCTTTTAAATCTCCATAACAACCTACTTTTTGACTTACTCTTTTGGGCCTCTAATTTTGATTCTTTTCTTTACATGGAAACTAAATATACTAGCAATAGTCTAGGCTCTCTTTTCATTTTACTTATTCAAAATATCCTTTTTCAGCTTTTAAGATCCAATATGTGCAATGATGCTATCATATTTGTTATTACTGTTGTTGAATGTTGTCACATGTAGAATGAACAGTGTTTTGTTCTCTGCATTCCTCCAATACATTTACTGGAGTACCAGTATAATACTACTCACATGAGGAAGATGAAGTGAAAAGATTATAAGAGACTGAGTTAATGGATAACTCCAAGGACAGAGTGTCTTCCAGATACATCAATCTGATGAATATATGAACTCAAAGAAACTATAGTACCATGCCTAGGGCCTACAAAGGCTCAGGCCAAAGAGATCTCAACACTGAGAGAGGGGAGTAGACATGGGTTCTCACGTCTAATCAAGGAACTATTTGCATGTAAAAGGTAATCAGTTTTCTCCATGGAGTCTCGCCAGGTATATTAAGCACAGTTAATGCAAATGCTGTCAAGTCTGATGACCAAAGTTCACCCCAACACCCAAAAAGGTAAAGGTAAGAAATGAATCCTGCATCTTTTTTTTTCCTATAACCTTTTTAGGTACACAAACAGAGAGACAGATAGGCAGTCAAGCAGGCAGACAGACAGATACCCCCCCCACACACACACATACAACAAAGAAACAATTAAACAATAAACCATTGATATTATTTTTAAATGACAAGAAATATGTATAGATAAGCAGTCCAGGTGTGATACAATATTGGGCCCCTGTTGTGTCAGTTCTGTTCTGCAAAATGCTAAGATAACTTGTTAGTCTATTAATCTCTGCCTCTGTCATGAAGACCAATCTGGTTCTTATAAGATAATTGTTTCTAATTCTGGATAAAATATTGTTTTGTTCTGTTTCGCTTTCTTTGTTTATTCCCATTATAGCCTCATCACAGCCCCCCTTCCTTCTCTCTAGAAAGTACCACCCTCACATCTCCTTTCCCATCCCTCCAACCCCTTTTCATCAGAAAACTGGGAGGCTACCCTTGGGTATCAATCCACCCTAGTACATCAAGTCCCAGCATAAGTAAGTGCACTCTCTCCCAATGAGGCCAGACTGGGCAGCCCAGCTATGGGAGAGGGATCCAAAGACAGGCAACAAAGTCAGAGGTAGTACTCTCTCTAATTGTTAGCAGATTCGCATGAAGAATAAGCTGCATATCTGTTATATCTGGGTAGGGTTTCTAGGTTCAGCCCATGAATGCTCTTGTTATAACTTTTACAACTTATAACAACCTATAACTTTTACAGTTAGAAACCCCTTATCCACATGGGAGACAGCCAATGCCTGGCACTAGTAAAGATACTCTCAAGTGTGTTTTTAATCGTGACCTGTGATATTTTTTGAACTGGGAACAACCTATATCTCCCTCAACTGAAGAATGGATAAAGAAAATGTACACTTACACAATGTAATACTACTCAGCTATTCAAAACAAGGACATTCTGAAATTTGTAAGCAAATGGATGGAACTAGAAGCTATCATGCTGAGTGAGGTAACCCGGACCTAGAAAAACATGCATGGCATGTACTCACTTATAAGTGATTATTAGCCATAAAGTACTGGATAACCAGGCTAAAATCTACACACCCAAAGATGCTAAGTAATGAGGAGGGCCCAAGGGAAGAATCTTGAATCTCACTCAGAAAAAAAAAAAAAAAAAAAAACAAGATACTTTAAGTAGAGGGAGGGAGGATACTGAGTAGGAAATGGCTAGTGACAGGAATAGGGGTGAAGATCCCTAGTAAAAGGGGAGGCTGGGATAGACAATGGAAATCAGTGGAGGGGCGTCTCTGGGATGGGAGAGGCCTCTCTGAGTAGATGTGGGTGAACCTAGTGGAATATCTACAAACATAAAATATAGAACCCAAATAGGTCCTGTACTTCAGGCAGGCAGGGCTTTCAATGTTGTGAATGGGGACACCATGCCATCCACAAAACCTTCCACCCAAAATTTGTCCTGCCTACAAGAAGTGCAGGAATAAGGATGGATCAGAGCTGGAAGAAATGGCAAACCTATAACTTTTACAGTTTGAAACCCCTTATCCACATGGGAGAGAGCCAATGCCTGGCACTAGTAAAGATACTCTCAAGTGTGTTTTTAATCGTGACCTGTGATGTTTTTTTTTTTTCTAGAATTCAAGGATGACTCTCGGGAAGAAAGGTTAAGGCCCATAACTTACCTATATGCCTTCAGCCAATATGACAGACTCAGAATGAACTCACAGATGCTAGATTTTCCTCCTGCTTTTAAATACCTGGGGACAAAAATGAGGAGTCATGGCTTTTTAGCATAAGGAGATTCTAATTGGCCATATCAATACTTGTCAATCAAATATATAAATGTGAATTGTACATACCCATGTTATTGGTTTATTCAAATCATACACTATTGTAGCTCATGTTTTTGTAATCCTTTTATACCTATTTTCTACAAATATTAGCACAAATACTTTCCAATTTTATCAGAACTCACAGAGAACAGAATTATGTGCATAAATAAAAATGCAAAACTAAATTCATGCTTTAATAATTAGTCTAGACTTTAGAGGCTACTAGAAGGTTTTGTAGTTTCATAATTGTGAAAGAAACAGTTTAATTGAACACTTTTCTTGTGTTTGAAAACATTAAAATACATTGGACTTATGATTATGCTAAAATTACATGTATTGCTTGATATATGCTTACTTGTTTGTTAATATGTTGTTTCTTAGGAAAGGTGAATTAGCATCCAGTCATTATTAATGAGTTCTCCTTTCAGGCAATGCATGACGTAAGTACTTTCAAAGGGTTTTGTGTTACAGTGGTCTCTATTTCTCTATGGGATTTATTCCAAGGTACTGTGTAGATACCTAACTCTATGAGTGGTAGTACCACAACTCACGAGCAAACAAACAACAACAACACACAGAAATAAAACAACAAAAAAGTTCCTCTAAATGAATACTTATAGCAAGTTAAAAGAACAAAGTAAGCAGAGTGTGAGATTTACTCACAATAATATAAAGAAAACTTTTGCAATGCAGTACAGTTTTAGAGTCACTACTGCCTAAAATATGGATCATGTAAACAGAAACACTGAGATACCTAGGCAGTTGATTTGGTAACTGAGATAGATTCCATAGAGAGGTGATATAATACATAGCTAAGACATAGCCTTGCTCTGTGAAATTTCATCATGCTACATGTTAAAACTCACTTAAAAGAAGGTTTATGAATTGTTGGTTTCTGTAATCTTTGTATTTAATTTTTTTCATGCAATGTAAGATGGATGATCAAAACATTGGAAGTTGAAACTGTTAGGAAGAAAGCCTATTAGTATAGAGATATTAAACATTTGAGATCGCAGATTTCATATCTGATGTTAAAGTGTACACATTTGTAACACAGTTTATATCAATATGCAAGTGATAGTTTTAGAAACATTAAGAAGTTAGCAACCTCTTATATTAAAAATCATACCTACTTTTTCCTACAAGTGTCAAACTTGTTCAGGGCATTTTATTTAAGGTATATTGTATAACATTGAAAATTTTGATAATGTGGTCAGAGAGCTTGCTTGGTAGGTTTAGGTATTTTGATGTAAACCTTGAAGAACCCAATTCAGTCTTTATGACCAGTTGGTAGAAGACAAGAACTCCCACATTTAATCCTCTGAGCTCTATTCATGTGCTACACTGTGGCAAACATATACACTGACACAAAAGCACAAAGTTATAAACACAAAAACAGGCACATAAAGATATACACACACACATACATAAGAACAAAACCACACCCTTAGTTAAAGAAATACACAAATACAAATACACATACGTAGAAAACTACACAGACACATGCACATACCCTAAATAAATATAATTTAAATTATAAACTAAAACATAGTTATCTAGCTTATGTTAATATACTTTACCATACATTTTGTTACAAGTATTTTTATAGCAAGAAAATGTATCACCTAAAAGAAAAACAGCAGAATCAATCTTATCCTGAACCAAAACACTCTTTGTAAGGTACCACTTTTTAAATAAGAATAGCTATAAAATTTACAATAGGAGAAAACAACAAAATCTCATATCCTCTTGAATATGTGCTTTTGAATTATGAATAATCACTTTTACAAACACATGAGCATGCTTGCTCACGTTTTGTATTTTATGTAGCCCCATGTGTGTTCTATTTTGTAAGCTATAAATCATTTTATGATAGAATTTTCTAATGGGCAAACCATTTCTTTTTGCTTAGATGTTTGATTCGGGTCTCTCAGTCTCATGCCTTTTACATTCCTCACACCAATGACAATCACATTCTTTACTTGGTTCTATAATTTGCTTGTGAACAATTTGGATGCCAGTCAGTTTAGCAACCCAGATGGTACCTAATACTCTATCCCAGTTTTGGCTTGATTCTGTATGCTGCTTATTCATTAGCAAAGGAGGGGAGAGAGCTGTTGATATATGACACACTTGGGACCATAACAGCCAGGATAGACAGACACCATTAGAGTGTTCAACAAGCTGTTTTATTCCTCAGTGTTTCAGAGTCCATATTATTTCCCAAAGAAGCATCTGAAAATGTAGCATAGTATTTGAAGCACAGGGAATGGGTAAGGGTAAACCACTCTTCAAATGGACCATTTCTCCCTTAACCATTTTTACTTGAATGAGAAGCTTTAAAACAAATGTTAACATTATAAAGTAATACATTAAATTTTATTAATTCTTAAATCAATGATCATTTTTTCACATTGTGCAGAGTAAATTTGTTTTACTATCTCACGCAAGTATAGAGATCATATATAACATTAACTTACAGGTCAGCTGTTGAAGTTTCAGTTATGAATTTTGATTCTTGACAGATATCAGTTTAGGAACATTGCAGATTTCCATAAAGCATTCTACCAGATGTAACACCATAGACAGAGCCTAACATAGTGAGTGACTTTAACACACCAATCTCACCAGTAAACACATCATCTGAACAAAATCCAACCAGAGAAAGATGCATCAAATGTTACTAGAAGCAGCTACCCAATGGCTCATCCATCTAAAGACTTAGCAATATAAATTCCACTCTGCTAGGACATCTCCTAAAATTTCTTCACATTTGAACACTTTTTGGAACATCAAACAATAGTCAACAAATATAGCCTAATTAAAACAACATCGTGTGCTCTGAAATATATAGAAATATATAGAAATATATAGAAATATATAGAAATATATAAAAATATATAGAAATATATAGAAATATATAGAAATATATAGAAATATATAGAAATATATAGAAATATATAGAAATATATAGAAATTTAGATAATAAATAAACATGCTACTGAGGGATAGTTGGTTACTAAAGAAAGAAAGAAAAAAATGAAGAATTGAATGCAACTGAATCAATGGCATAGAGAATGTCAGCTTTAGAAGTAGAGTTTACAGAGCAGAGAAGATACATGAGAAAAAAAAGAGATCAAAGCTAATAATTAAACAGTATACTTGAAAGACTTAGAAAAACCTAAACAAATTATATGTAAAATCATCAGACAGGAAGATATGTCTAAAATCAGTTCCCAAATTCAATAAATCATGATGAGAGAGTAAAATATATCAGTGAGACAAAGAGGTGGTTATCTGATAAGATAAACAAGATTGGCATATACTCAGCTAGATCAACCAATAGGAGATAAATGTCCTAAGATACTAAGATTAAAGAGCAATGAGTGAAGCACTGTAACAGATTCCATTTCATTTTTATTAGCAGAATATCGTGGAAGTAAATGAGAAATAACTTTATTAATGGTTATACCAACTTCTTTATTTTCTTTGAAAAATATAATTTTTCAAATTATATCATTGTATATGCTGCGTTTAAAAATAGAAAGGAAAGTTTTTTCAAAATTAATTATGAAATGAAAACACAATCATAAATTTACTCTCAAAGGTTTGAGTTCATAAAGACAAAGAAAGAGATGTAATCAACCTCAACAATTTATAAGAAAATTCAGTAAAATAGTTGATAAATATTTATCATCTGGTTTTAAAGTATATTGAAAGGTAAACAAAGCAAAGCCAAACATAAAAAGAGCATGTGAGTCCATACAATGTTAAAGTAGAAAATTAGAGAACTTGACACAACAAAGGCTTCCTATAAACATAAATTAATGTGACCAGCAAATTGAGGCTACTGTTGCAAAAATTGTTCACAAAGTTGAATGGATTGGTATATATAGAGAAAAATAAGCAGACAAATAGAATATGTAGATATGTGAAAAAAAAAAAAAAGAAAGAAAAAAGTAAACCAAAAAACAAAACAAAACAAAACAAACAAACCCTAAAACTAAAGTATCTCAATGTGAATATTCTTGGGTTAAACATTTGACCAGGTCTTAGCACTGTAGCCCATGCATGCACTCAGAGAGAGTTTATGCTAAAGTTAATTAAATGAGATTACAAATAAAACTATAAACACAAGATTATCCAAATAAGACCAACCACAAGGAAATTTAGGCTTTAGCCACTGAAATAGACCTAGACTATGGATTTGGTGGTGATTATGTACAAATTGTATGAAAATTATGGGTATGAGTAAGATAAAAATCCTTTTTTATGAAATGCTTTATTAGGAAAATGAGAAAATAAACCAGGAATTTGGAAACAATACTTGCAAAAGGCATATTTTAAGGAATATAAAAATAGTCAAAGCATTCATAAGAAATAGGCCTAAAAACTTAATCTATTTAATTATCAGGAACAAGTCATTTATAGCCAAAAGAGGTGACAAGTCTTTATTTAAAACAATGTACAGCATGATTCTTATTAACTAACTTCAATGTAAGTTACTACTACTTTAATGTAAGGTTTTACAGCATACCTATGACAATGAGACAAACCCAAATATATGGGCAATCATCTAATGGTGGTAATATAGAGCAACAGGGTCTTATAGTAACTGCTGATGGGCATTGCTAAGGTATAGAAGATACTTGGTTCATTTTATTTACTTATTTATTTATTAGTAAATAAACATGTTCTTATACAATCTAAAAATTACATTCTTTCATATTTTATAAACGAGTCTGAAATTTAGGATTATACAAATTAGCACGTAATTGTTTATGGCATATTTACTGGCAATTGATATGTCTTGGGGAAAAACAAAGTGTCATTTAAGAAGTGAATTAATTAAACTGAAATGCATCTGTAAAATGAAGCATTTTTCAGTCATAAGAGGAAATAAGGTATCATGCTGGCCACCATGGGTGAATCTTAAAAGCTGGCTGAAAGAAAGTAATATGAATATTTGTATTACATGACTCTAACTAAGCTTTTTATTTAAAACAACCATGTTTGGAGATAGCAAAGAATCAGTAAGTTTGAAGGACCAATAGAACTGATGAAAGCATTGATATTTGGAGTACAGGTGACTTCCTTGGCACACAAACTATTCTGTTATACAGTGTAAAGATTGATCAATGTCCTTACAAACTTAACATATTCACAGAATGCATATCACAACAGTGAACCCTAATGTAATAAGTAGACTGTAATTATGGCTAATGCACAAATATAGCTTTATCATGCTAAGATTGGACATTAATGCAACATGCTGGTAAAATGGCATACAGTGTTAAGTGTAGTAAGTATGCAAGTGGATGTATACAAATCTGTATTTTCTGTTTAATTTTCATG
This sequence comes from Arvicanthis niloticus, assembly GCF_011762505.2. Classification (NCBI taxonomy): domain Eukaryota; kingdom Metazoa; phylum Chordata; class Mammalia; order Rodentia; family Muridae; genus Arvicanthis; species Arvicanthis niloticus. The sequence goes on from NC_133429.1 coordinate 24,532,070, forward strand.
TAAACATAAAACACTTATTAAGTTTCTAATTTTAGAAAGATATACAAAACATTTATTTTAAATTTTGCTAATAGATTTACTAGTTTGCAAATTTTACAAATCACTTGGATGTCTATACATCATATAATTGGTCGGTGATCAGACATATTTTGATATAGACCTTAACTCTTAGTTCCGTAAACTTCTTTCCTCACCTGTCTCCTAATCATTGTGTGTTTATTTTTATTGGTCTCATTGTTTTTCTACATACACAAATAATTGTTTATTATTTCTTCCTAGTGTGGTTTTTTCAGAGTCTTTTGTAGATGTTTCCTCACTTCTTTGAATTCCCAATATTAAGTGTAGCCTGGAGATGTAGTGTGAAATACTTTCTGTTCTCCTTATTCAATAATTCATAATGTGAGATTGAGAATTCACCAAAAGCTGATGAAGCACACCAAGTCATCCTTAACTTATCTCAAACTGAATCCTTATGCAACATCTGTTAGTCTCCATGTGATATTCATAAAATCATCCTTCCACAGACCTGTATATTCATCTCGTTTTAGCCCCTTTCCTGTAAGAATCTAATTGAATGTATCACTAAATAAAATTGTCTTTACATTCAAAATACAACCAAATATGAATATATCCCAACACCCACATTATTTTTCCTGATTAGATTAATAAAATATTGTCTAAACAAGTTTTCTGTTTCTGTCAGTCTCTCACAACTATTCATCATCTATGGTAACTAACATATAAAATAAATCCCACAGACATTAGAAACTGAAGCTTTGGAAAAGAGAGTACCTTGATCTTATAGTACCCATGTGTGAATGATTATATATTCTAAAAGTCAAGCTTTTAAAACTAAAAAAGTTGAAACACATGTTAACATTCTCTTTGTTGCATATGAAACACTATCAGGCCAACTTATGTAAAAAATCATTGAGGTTTTTAACAGTCTTTTCATATTAACGTTCAAAGCTTGGTGTTTCTGAGCACTTATGGAATGCTCCACATTAGACTACCTGTGCCCTAATGCTTAGAAATTGCTGATAAATTACCATGAACAACAAGCCAACTGGGATGCCTACTTAGCCCCGCTATGATTCTAGTACACACAGAGTTCTTTGTTTTTTATCTATTCTTTAAGAACATTTTCTCCTAGTACCAGACCACTGGACTCACTATTCTTTCTCTTTCATATTTTGTTCTAGATGTGGAGAATTTTCACTAATGAACCTCCACCTTGTGTTTGTTAAATTAACAAAAATCTTCTCTCCTATTGTCTCTAGAATGCTTCAATTGTATTTTTTTTTTTTTTTGGTATTTAAAAGTAGTATCACTTCTTCTGATAACAGATGACTAATATTTTAAAAAATGGTGATACTTTGTGATGCTGGTTCTGTGTGTGCTCATCTGTGCATTCTAGTTGCATCTATTATCTAGAATGTAAACTACATACTGTAAAAATCTTGTCTGACTTGCACTCAAATATTTCTATCACTCATCAATGATGGATTATATCATATTTGAAACAATGATATCATTGCTTAAAAATATTCAGTTTTGCCATATTATGGTAAAATAACTTTCACATGTTAAGAGAATATAACTTTTGCTGTCAAAGTTAATATGACTTGAGGTCTTGAAGACTTCCACCCTAATGTGTACTCAGCCTGTTTGTTTAACCTGCCTTAAGAGAACAATGTAAAAAATAATCTTAATTGCCTTGGATTTACCATGCAATCAATGTTTACAACCTAAGCTAATGCCTGTATAGAAACTTAAATAATGAATTCTTCCATTCATATGTGTTTGCATATGTATCATTTTATATAAAAATGAATAGAATGAAAAAAGTTTTATAACATAATCACCATCATGAATATTAAATACCACATTTTAATATTGCTTGATAAGCAATGACATTTGTAGAACATTTTGTTATCTGGGTCAGTTGGAGTCAGTGACTTAATCCTTTGTAGAACTCCATTAAATGTTTTCTGTAAAGTATCCCCATTCCTTCCCCCATGTGGTTCTTTAAGTATTCTGTTATTGTTGTTTAAATAAATATAGATCAAAGCCTTTTATTAGGAACACTGACAAAGTCATACTCACAGAAACAGACACAATTGACATATACACTCAGACAGACATAAAGGGACAGACACAGAGAAATGTAAGACACACAGGTACATATTCAACAGGACAACTTTCAGGCAGCCTGAAAGATTTAGACACATAGAACAGACAAACAAGAATGATAAAAGACATCAGGAGAGTGAAGAAAAGAATTCAAACCTGGGCTTGCTCTTAGCTAAATGACACCATTGGCTTCTTCAATGTAAATGTAATGGCTTATTGCTGATTCTTAATTTATTATTAATGTACTCAAATCAACTGCAAAATGATTACTAAATGTAGAGAATAAAGTAATTGTTATCAGTTTGAAATAACAATATAGTATAATGCATTCAGCTAAAGCAAACATTGTTGGCAACATTTTGCTGGTATAAATGTTTTTCAGTCATTTGTAACAACCTGCCTGATCAGATAGTAGATTTAAACAAGAATCAATCGGTAAGCATAATGTAAATGATGAGATAAGAAAAATTCAGTCTCTGTTTCAACTAGTTGACTTCACTATGAAAGCCTTACAGCAACTTCAGATAAGATAATCAAATTGATGTGGCTATGGTCTAGCAAAATTGCATTTATAAAATCAGGAAGTAAACTATAAAACTTTCTTCTCCAAGGCATTAAATAAACATCACTGATGTGATTTACAAGGCTATAGTGCAGAGGTATGGCTCTGTAAACTAGAACGTACTGGGTAATTTTATGTAGGTTTTGTGTACATGATCTGTTAAAAAGTAGTATGATCTGACGAATCTAGCTTTATACACATGCGTGCTGCTAGACTGGATGTTGGCTGAGACCACATGAGTAGCTCAGTGTAACATCTTTCATCCTCCCCCCAGGCTAGAGTGTGTCTGGTTCAGGTGGAGACCTTTTTCAAATAATGGAGTGAAAGTAAGTATTCTTGAGGCTACATTCTACCAGCCAATGGTAAATATAAAGCCATCAGGCTTTAACTTCTTCTATATTCAAGATTGATTAAGTGTAGGGAGAAACTATAAACATCTCTTTGCATAGGCACATAAAAACAAAGATATTTAAAACGGCATTGCTTTGAAAGTAATGTATCAAATTCTAAATTTCACATATTAAGCCAAATAAGCTACATGACTGGTCATTATTAATGAAAAGACATTATTAGAATTACTGAAGATACATGTCAATTGAATAACTATGAGCACATGATCTCCTCCTACTTAAAATATTTACCAATAACAGTTCTCATGTAGTGTGTAGAATTGGCTAAAACAATGAATATGTTCTTCTGTGCATAATGAATATATGCAATAATTTTTATTGCCCCATTTTGGTTATTTTACTCATCAGAACTGTCTATGCCCTTACTGTGTCTAGTGTTTTTCATTTTATAATTTTGACTAATATTCTTCTGATTTCTTTGAATTAAATATTGGCACTTGGCATCAATCACTTGTTAAGATGTATTAGTGAAAATTCAGCCTCTTATGTTAACAAGTAGCGAAATAGCAAAATCTCAACTCCTATGTGTTTGTGATTTTATATATATATAAAATTTTGATTGATTTCTAGTGTTATGTATCATAATGAAGACATTTTGGTGGGGTAGTGGCTCAGTCAAGTGTTCTATTGTCTATTTGAATTTGGTTGCCTCTTCAGGCTGCCTGGAAAAATAAAAGCAGATAGAGTTGTCAGAAAGGGCTTTTAGGGACAGTTATTTATCTATTAAAATTGGGATATATCTAAAGAGTCAGAAAAGAAAGCAACTTATTGTGTTGCTAATGATACACATTCCTCTTCTTTCAGTACCATATATGACCAGTCAACAACTGTACAGGCATACTAACTCACAAAACTCAAATTATTTTTAGAATAATTTATTCATAAAATACATGTAGAATTGCTGAAATATAAGGTCTAATAAATTTACATGCCATTAAAAATCCAATAATAGCATTTAATAAACTTGGACAAAGAATGTTAATATTCACTCAACCCGTGTAAAAAAAGCAGTAAAGTAAGTGGGGTTGCAAATCAATTATACCTATAATTTTTAGCCCTTTTGGCAATTTTCCAAATCATTTGACTCTTTTGAATAACTTATTCAGAAACTGTGGTATTTTTCTTATGTTTTTTGAGACAAATAGATATACTTCCACTTGATTAAGTCATGTGAATATTGAGATGTGCTTCAGTAATGCTGTCTGATTATTTTAAATTAGAAAGATGAAAATGACAACCATTTTCAGAAATGTGAAATTAACACATACATTGGATAATTATGCTTAAAGGGAACCACTGTGGAAAGAAATAAGATCTAGAATTCTAAAGATTATTATTATTATTAATTTATTTATTCACTTTAAATCTTGATCGCTAACCCTTCCCCTAAAAGTTTATTAGTAATGTATCTATGACAGGACTCCAAGCCAGTTTCCAAACTTTCTTAGATCCATTACTAGAAATAGAAAAAGATTAATATTGAGAAATTCAGCAAAAATTAAAATTGATTACACTTTAACAGGCCAGTAATGACATGAGAAGACACAAGAAGCTAACAAATATTACTAAAGTTCAGATATGTGTTGATTCTTTTGGAGTTCTTGGCCAGTGAGCTTCCATAGACTCCTTCAGTAACTGCAGATTATTGCCACTTCTCTTACATCTTTCAAAATCTCAATGGTAACTCTATTTCTGAATTCATCATGTGCTTGAGTCCTGGACTATGCAGAAGTCAAGCGTGTGTGTGTGTGTGTGTGTGTGTGTGTGTGTGTGTGTGTGTGTTACTGCCTAGCTCCCATACTGCTCATAGTACTGTGAAAGTTATCAGAGGAGAAAAGCAGTCATCAGCCATACACAGATACGAATGCTTCAAGATTCAATCATGACTGGATTAGCAAGATATGCCATTGATGCAATAAATGGTGGTAATCAATTATTTGTTTTATTGGATTTATGTCCTTCCCCATAAGAGATTCTTGTATCTGGCACCATTAATGATCTGGAAATCTAGTGCTAACACCCAAGGGAGAGCTTAGTACTATCTTGCTAATAAAGGTACATATTATTAAATGGACTATGAGTTATCAATATAAACATACTCATAGTGTAATGCATCTCTCAACCATTATCTGAGAAATTCCCATTTCCAATAGAATATGATTAGTAGTGACACACAACTAGCCAGCATATAGCAATTAGGAGACTGTGACTGAAGAATGCTCATCCCTAAAGGGAATATTATATAACTACATTCCTCCCAGACTCTGAGATCATTGTGAAAGGGGGGACAGAAAGAACATACGTGCCAGAGTTAGTGTCTGACTGGAAAAAAAAAAAAAAAAAAAAAAAAAAAAACACATTCTGGATATATCAGGGCAGATGCACACATAAACTCAGGTGGTTGTGACAGAATCTACCAAACCTATACAAGCCCAAGTCAGCCCCAAGCAAAGCATAGAGATGGGAATTGGGCATATATGCTGCTACCACAGTCATGGAGCTGTTAGTGTTAGCTGCTGGGAAAAGGAAACACAATTTTCTGTAGGAGTGCCCCCCTGGTAAGTCAGACACACTCCCTTGGAAGACCACACATCCAGGAATATTTGAAATAGATAAATTTGTATTAAAAGGATTTGGAATAAGGACACAGAATTGAGTAGTTAGGAAATGGGAGTAGATATTGGATGAATCATGGATTGGGATGAGTATAAGTAAAATACATTGCATGCAACTCTCAAAGTATTAATAAAAATAGACAATAAATAAATTAGCTAAACATTCTTGTATCATAATTCCAAAAAAATAGTCTTTATTCAGGAAGAGTGATTTCAACTTCTAGAAACTTGAAGTATTTGTAAATTAAAACAAATACAGTATACCCACACATAAAGACATTAATTTCTGGTACATACTGAATTCATTAGTCACATGTGTAGTTTGAAGTTTCAATACATAGTGTTCATAAAAATGTATATTTTCCTCTGAGCACTCATCCTTAATTAAAATATACCACAAATTACTTATGACTCTAGTATTCTTGTCAAAAAGTTAATTGGCATTTTAATTTGTACTTTTATATATTATACTCTATATAATTATACTAAAAGTATTATAATCATAAAGAACTCACTATTCTATCATATTAGCTCCCAGTTGCTTAAAATATTATTTCTTCGTAGATTTAATGACAAACTTTGTTTGTTTCAACTGATTATTGTTTTAATGTTAATGTCTCTCCTGTCCTTCGCTTGCTCCACATAAACCTATAAATCCCTTTTATCTCTGTTAGATTGTGACTGTGAGTTATATCCTGACTTAGTAAAAATGAAACACACTCACATAAAGAAAAGAATAACACTGAGATGTTAATGTTCGCCCTGCCCCTACTGCATCATTTTGATAGCAAATTTTAGGAAAAGATCATGGCTATGCATTACATATCCATATTAGTTTTCATAATCACTAAATAAGCTTAGCCATCTTAATTCAACATTGTACTAAATAAAGTAGCACACTTCTGGTTCTTGTTATATATCTCTAATTGAATTTTGTATTAACTGTGGCTGATTGAATTGACAAAAATTAAATAACGAAAAGCATTGAATATCAGATTTGGTATTCTGCAATTTACTAAGATGTGTATTCAGATGAACAAGTTTGCTATTTAAAAGGAAAGCAACTACAGGATAAAATCCAAAAGTCACTCAGTACTTTATGAGTCCTTATCTACAAAGCACCATGCACAGTCTCATAAGGAGGAGGACAATCTTTTGAAATTATCTCTTCTGAACACTCAGAAACTAACCTTTCAAAATTTCTTTGGTCTTGTCCCTTCAATAGTTTTATTAGTTATCATTTCTTTTAGGGTACATAATATGCTTGAAACAGAAACGTCAGTGGGCCTGGATGATGTTGAGATCATTTACATAATAGAAGTACTATTTAAACCGAGTGGTAGCTTTGGCAAATAAACTCTTCTACACCAACTATGAGGCAAAATTACCCTAAAGTTCGGGCCTGACACTCTCTGAAACCATAGTTTACTAAATGTTCCAGAGTATCTTAGCCTTCTACAACTTATTTAACAGGAAGACCTCAAATAGTCCCTCCAAAGAACACAAATTAGTGGCTCTGCTCTAGGTTACACATGATAATTTGAGAACAACATCCATCCTTTTTTGAAAATGCACCACATTCAGTCAGAACATTCAGGAGTCAATTTGGAATTGATCTGAAGTTTTCTTTCCTGCCTGTCAGTTTCCACAGTGCCAGAAGTTGCTATTCAGACTTTTGGTGGAGAAAAAAAAAGACATTAAAAAGCTAAGATGATTACTCAGATCAAAACAGTAAGCACTACAATAATGGTAGCACTAGCAAGATGTAGAATTAACGAATAATAGCATGAGTGGTTCAAACATTTGAAACAAACATTGATCAGGTTTACAATACCAAGAATTCAATATACCCTGTGAAATGGCCCCTGATTCAATCAGAAAAATGTTGGTTCACTTGTTCAATGTTTGTTTCAAATATTGGTGGCTGGAGAGATCACCGATCCTGAGGATCCTGAGTGGGTACTCATTACTATGATTTTGGACTTGACATTTGTATTTATAGCTATTGATTAATTCTGCTCACATCCTTCACCAGAGATACTTCCACTGTATTGGGAAATGTTAATGCACAAGCTAATAGCGCCATTATATATTAATATCAAAGATATTATCAAGTTCTATATCATACATACCACTCTCTAGAAGGCTCAAGGACTATGATGAAAAAAAAAAAAACAGGATAGAAAGAAGATAGAAGGAAGATGAGATGGTATGTACCAAAGTTATGTCATCTTGGCAAAACATGTTCTCTGTACTCATAAACTTACTCAGCAATAAATATCTACAGAAGACAAGATTGGTCCTATCAAAATTTCCACATGAACAGGTTAAGGGCTCATGACACCACATCCCTTTGTGATGAACCACTGGTAGCTAACGAAGGATTTGAGGGACATAGAAAATAAAAAACACCATATTCCATATTTTGGCTTCCATAAACCATTGACCAAATAAAAATATAGTAGCATTTAATGTAGACACATAACTTCTTGTATTTTTTGGAGTCTCAACACTGTTTAAAAAGTCCAGTCTAAAATCATGAGACCGAAGGTATTCTCTTAAATGCAAATTCCTGAAAAATCATTTAAGCTAATTTTAGTGTACAGTGACATGGAACATATATTAGCATATTAAAATGGAAAACTTGGGCATAGTGAGGAAATATTGGACCCAAGTTGAAAGAAACACAGCTAGGAGACACAGATCCTGTGTTTCCATGTCAGTTTAAGAGAGTACATAGTTCTACTCCTGCTTTATTTCTATAAGACATGAATCTGATTTAGACTGGTTCCACTCACATTGTGGAGTTCTCCTTGACAGATATCTCATGACGCTGGCACCTTCAATATCTTTGAGACTCCATTGGTGCCCAGGCTTTACTTTCCCAGCTCCGTGCAATGGCCTCTCACAACCATTTGTCCTCTGAGGGCTTCACACAGGAACCATCATGCTACTTGCTTCTTGAAATTAATTGCTCTCTGAACCCACGGAGGAAGATTTCACAGTACCTTAACACCCGCTTCCATCATGGCTCTAATGCCTGTACCCTGTAGCTGACACTACCATGGTCAGCAACCTGCATATCCCCTTGAATCCCATTACTGGCATCGTTTGTTTGCAGATACTTCCTAGGAGTAGAAAAAGCAAACTCTTTCCTTTGACAAGTTGGAAACTAAGGTGGGTGGTGTCTCCTGGAGGGGAGCCTTCCTTTATCCTAATGCTGAGTTGCTGCCCTCCCCTTCAAGGGATTACCTGCTAACAGCCTTTCTTCCCACACATGCCTTGGCCATAGAACAAGAACCACTGGTCTCCTATGTTTCTTTGCTTTGTCAACTGTAATTTTGCATTTTTAATGCTCCACTTGGTCTTTTTCACCACAGACCTACATAAGCATTATCAGTATTCACACATATTCAACATCAGATTGTCTTGAAATTTCTTCTGTCAAAGAAATTGGCCTATTACATTTTAATGTATTCCCAGACAAACTCTTAGGACACAGGCAAAAGAAAGACAGATTATTAGCCAAAATATCACAGGAATGGTCTGTCATCCACTTGCTGTTTAAGTCCTTCCGAAAACCCTTGAGCCAGGTATGTATAATTTGTTTGTTTTTAAGCAGTAATATGTTCTAGGCTTCTAATGGAATGGAACTTTTAGCTGTGTTTACTGAGTTCAACTGATTTTCTAGTTAAAAATTCCAATCTCTTCCATGTTTCTCTATAAGACATTGTCAGATTCTTCACAGCAAAAGCCTAATATCTGGTACTAACTTTTCTGAAGTGGTGAATCTGCCCAATCTAGGCTTGCAGAATATATTCATAATTAATGAGTTGTGTTTTCTTTGACTGGTCCTATTTGGGTTGGAGATTTACATCAACAAATTGGCACCCAACTTATTGCTTAGAACTCAACTATCCTGAGGTAAAACCCCCATAAAATGCTGAGTAAATATGAGGGACCTGCAAAGAAGGGCAGAGAGGCTCCCTTCCCCAACCCCCAAACAAAGAGCTATACTCAGGAGCAGCTGGGCTTGACCAGTGCCTTGAAAACACTGCAGGGAGGAATAGGTGATCCTAAGACACAACTGCCTGCGAAATAGTTTTCAGGCTCAAACAGTGAAGTGAGGGCTCTGGATCTGGTAATTTGTTAAATTGAAAAAGATATATAACCTTTTAATATTTAAAATGAGAAACACAATAAATATTTTTTGGGCTTTATGTGATGATATTTTGAATGGTTTGACAGGAATCGACTTAAGAGGAATAGACACCTTATCATTTATTGGTATTGCAATACTTATTCTCTTGATTTACTATGTCTTCTCAAAAGACAGGACCCTAGATAAAAAATTCCTTGTCTTAGAAAAGAGATTACAAGTAATGCTAAACTACAGGTTCAAGATTTTATTGATCAAAATAAGCAACAGAAAGAGAGGAATGAAGGTTGGAGACAGAAGCTAGAGAAAAAACTAGAACTAAAGGTTCTGGATTTTATTATTCAAAATAAGCAACAGAAAGAGGAGAATTGAGGAGCATGACTGGGAAGCAGGAGGTAGAAGGACAAACTCAGGGTCTGGAAAACCCACAAGTTATAAGGGTCTCATAGCTAGGAATAGAGTCATGAAGTGCTGAATCTGCCCAATCGCGGCTTGCAGAATATATTCATAATTAGTGAGTTGTGTTTTCTTTGACGGGTCCTATTTGGGTTGGAGATTTACAGCAACACTTTTCTATAAGTTATGTTTCTCATTGTATGATGAAACACCATGACCTAGGCAACTTATTGACAAAATAGTTGATCTGGGGCTTATATTTCCAGAGGGATAAGAGTCTATTATGGCAAAAAGACATGGCAATAAATGCAGCTACAGTGGAGGGAGCAAGAAGATGAAAGGACATATGTAAACAAGAAGTATAGAATGACCTGGAATCACAGCCAGATTATAAACACTCAAATACTACTTCAGCAGCAAAAGTCTATATCTCCTAAAAGTTCCAGAGTCCCTGTAAATAATGTCTTCAACTGGGACATCATTCTCTAGCAAACCCACCATAGACACATATAAAAACAGATATAAAATAAGAGGTGGACTTTTTTGCTTCAGAAGGAGGAGTACATATGAAAGAGGGTAATAACATATAAAACTAGCTAAAATACAGTATATAAATTTATTAAGCTATCAAAGAATAAAAAGAAAAATAATAGAAAACCAGAAATGATTTAAGTATGAAATTTACTTATAATGGACATTGAGAGACAAACTCTCATTCTAGTAAGCAACATAGATTACAGGCAAGGATCATAACCCAAAACCTGTGTGTAGTTGCTGTGTTCATGGACTAGCCTTCCCTTAGAAGATAGCTGACTTCTGTTTTTAAATCTCTCAGCAAGCCCCTGTACATGTTTGAACTCATGTATTTTGGATGTCCAGTGTTAGAAAACTTATGAGGCTTGAACCACCTTCATAATCCTAATGAAATGTCAAAGTGAAGAGATAAGACATAATAGATGAGAGATGGTGTCAAAATTGGTGAATTTGCTTTGTGAGATTAATGAACATTTCTATCTTTTATATGCTGATAATTTTATATGCATTATTTTCTATAAACATATTACACATATTATTATTTTGTTATTTGTATTTTATCATTTTATATTGAAATATAAAAGACATTTAGGGCTAAAAAATGACACTTGAAAAGATAGGCAGTAACATTTTAGGTTCAAATAATATAATAAAAATAATAAAAGATTTAAGCTTTTAAAATAATAAATATAATAAAAGACTTAAGCTTTGCCTATTCCCCTAAGGTCAAATCTCAAAAGCCTTGCAAAATAAGGACAAAAGAAATACAAAACAAGGGACTAAAGACCTAGTAAAAATGCTGTGGTTGTTTAGCTTGGGATATTTGCTGGATTCCTAACAATGGGAATGGTGGTGTCTTTGACTCTTTTGTCTGCTTCTAGGACCTTTTCTTCATCACTGGTTGCCTTGTCTAGCCTTGATATAAGGGTTCATGACTAGTCATCTTGCATCTTGTTATGCCTTGTCCTGGTAACATCACTTGAATGTCTGTCCTTTTGTGAAGGGAAATGGAAGATCTGTATATCTGGTGGAGAAGGAAGGTTCTTGTGCACTGGGCCTAGCAGAGAGAAGGGAGGCTGCAGTGAAGAATAAAGAAAAGGGAAAAATGTATAGAAAATTAATGAAGAATGTCTAGGGACTTTTAGATTAACTATTCTAAATGGGGGCTTGAACGTGAAGGGTATTCTAGATGACACTTTGCCTGAGACTGGAGAGATGCCTCAGAAGTTAAGAGCCTGTTTTCTGGTAGAACTTTTGTTGGGTTCCTATTGGCCAATTTAGGTATCCCATAATTACTTGTACCTCCAGCTCTAGTACAATAAATCACTCTCTTCTTATCTCCAAGGGCACTTACAGTTACATGTGTAAATACCCACCCACATTTACTTATGTGGGTGTCACATGATTAAAAAGAAAATAAATCATTATATAACACAAAACTGGTGCTACTATTATTTTGGACAATAAAATAATAAAAGGACCAGGGTCCCCCACAGCATCACTGTATCCTCTGTCCTAACAGTGAGACTGTGAGACTGCAAAATTATTGCAGTAAAGGCTTTGTTTCCATTATCCCTGTACACATTAAGAATTTTTGCCCAAAATTATGTCCACTTCAAGTCCTTTACAAATATCCTTGCAAGATGTGTATCCACAGGATTTATGTTTATGCATGATTTATTTATATTCCTCCCTAGTCCTGAAATATCATCTGTTCAAACTGTAGCTGGCCTTGAACCTAAAATCATCATGCCTCCATCTGCTAAGAGATGCATTCCTATAGTGATGACTTTTTTCGAATAAGAAAACAAAATAATTTTCTGGAATTAGTTCATACTTAAGAAATTAAAATGGTTCTTATTGGCCAGGCTTTATCATTTATCACTGAGTAAATTGATCTTATTTATCTTTTTTTGTAATTAGCTTTAATACAATAATATCCAGGAAAATCCATTTACAGACTTTTAAGTCAAATTTGTAGAGTAGCTTGCTGAAAACTAAATTAAAACTATGTCATGCTTCAGAGTTGGGATTAAATTCTGAGCAAACTTGTAAGATGTATATCCACAAAGCTTTAACTTCATGTGATTAACTTATTCAAATTTATTTTGCTCCTAGAGGCAACTTTTAACTGATGAAATAAATTGTCTAACTGACTATAACTTGTAATAATTTGATAACTCTTAAACATGTTAGGAATCTTCATTTTTATTTTATGGTAGACCACATCTTTTTAACTTACTTCCCATGTTAAATACACTATTTAATATGTAAATCATAAAATAGTAAAGGAGGGTTACTCCATTTCTAAAGTATTCTTACTATTTCAATAAGTAAAGCAGAACAAAAAATTTAAATATCAAACTCCCCATTATTTGTATCAAATATAAACTTTAGACATGTGTTTATCAGGTGTCCATGATCATCTTGACATACTGGTGATGACATGAAGGCAGTAGGTCTTAGTGCCTCAGATAGACAAGTTTTTTTCTCCTTTAAAATGTGTTCGTGCTCATTATCTCTTTTCCCAGTGTTCTCTCCCAGGTAATTTCTTCATGCTCAATACCATGATCACCCAATTATCAACACTCCTATTAACTTTTCTGAGGTTTTATTACCTGAAGTTAATTGCTTCTGTTACTCAGTTTCAATAAAACCTTGTGCTTAACCTTTATTATAACACATTTCAAAAGGTATTGTAATTTTTAACTTAGATTTCTGTATCTCTTTAAGACATTACATTTCTCAAATAGAAGGTCTAATGTTGAGAGATTTGTAGGGGCAACACAAAGCACAGGACTTGACTTATCTCAATTACCATAAATATTTCTGCTGAATAACTTAACATGCAATTAGCCAAGAAGGATGTCCAATCTCAAATTTGGGGCTAGAAAATATGAACATGCAGCGAACTAGAAATTTTGTTAAGTTACTTACTGACAAGCCTCAAGAGAGTGTTTTGCTGGATAGTGGTTTTGTCTTGTTATTTATGTATGTTAACTCTATAAACCAGTTGAGTTACACTGAAAATAAAGCTGATATTCTTTTCTCTGGTTTTCTGAAATCCAGTACACCAGGCTGCCTAAAAAGCCAACTGGTATATCAGGTTTGACATTTTCTCCAAGTTAATGAAGATAATTCAATGTATAAGAAAATACATTTTGTGGTTCTAAGGGCATTGATTTAAAGCCCACAATAAAACTGCCATGACAACTATAGTTTACATAGCACATAGCCATCTGTGTAAGACCCACTAGAAAATACTTATCAATAGAGGCTGTCAAATGCATACTATTTTACAAGTCAATCTGAGGTCTCTTATTTTCTATGCACTCCTAGGAGAACATCATCTAAATTAATATTTATATTGTTCTCATGCACCGTGTTCATTTTATTTTAGAACTTATTTGTTTATGTAATATACATGAGATTTGAATGGCTTTACTCTGAAGTTTCATTTTTATTGGATTTTGCTGAATTTTGTCAAGAGTATTTCTAATAAGCCCTCAGGGTTTAGAACAGTTAGGGATTTACGTTTATACACAGTTACTGAATCATCCTGTAGCTCCAACTGAGTCACAAAACATCTGTCCACTAGCATCTTATCTCAGATGAATAAAACATCTTTGGGTTCATTAATTAAAACATTTTTTTCTATAGACACAAACACTCATAAATTGATTATATACATCAAGAATTGAGTTTTCTAGTAAGATCCATCAAAAATATGTTTATTCCAGCAGCTTCTAATAATAATTATAGAAGACCTTATGCATTTTAATGGAATTAGGAAGCACAGAAAAGGGAAGGAGGGAAAAGAAAAATATAATACTCATGTGTACAACTATCACGTAGTTTATAAAATAAAAATAATATCTCAATAAGTAAAATTTTCTAACATTCTTAAGGCTGCGTTGTTCATGGATTCTTTGATGAGCATTATATTTTGTCGTGTTTTCATAGTCCAGGTTAATCATCAGAGAGAAAAATGAAAATAGTGATAATATGGGACCTCTATTTTTCGATATTTGATGAATTAAGTGATGCAATCGAAAACTTTCTGTTTCTTATATTCAATTCAAAGTACTGCTAGATTTTCTAATAGATAGATAAACAAACAAAAAACAAACAAATAAATGATGGGAAAACACAGAAATTATCATTGTTTAGTCCTCCATAGCATGTCCCCCTCATAGAGACTCTTGCAACTTAGGAGACTCATTCACATTCTACAGTGTCTCATTCAGATCAATAATGACTCCTGGCTTACTAACTGTCCACTCCTCTTTACATTCTAGTTCTTTTGTCCAGTGCATAGAGCTTGCTTGTGATTGCCCTAATTGTACACTCAAAGTCTACCCTAATCTTCTAGAAGCCACCAACAATTTACTTTTCTCTATAATAGTACCTTTTCCAGATAGGCATAAATTTAAAATCATCATATAAGGCAGAGCCTTTGAGACTGACATGTTTAGCAGAGTACTATTAAAAATTCATCCATTTCTCTGCATGGTTTAATTGATCAATATTTTATACTGTAATTAGTACCTCTTGTTACGATTATGCCATGATTTTTCTGGTCATTTCATTCACTGAAATGATCATATTGGCTTCTAGCTCATATTGACTTCTAATTAGACTGAAATAGAAATTTACATATAGTATGTAGTGTAGAGGTTTATTTTTAAATTGGAAAGTGCTTAAGCCACATTGAATAATATATGTATGTTTGGCTTTAGACTGCACAACTGTTTCTTCAAAAATGAACATTTTATGTTATCACTAGAAAGAAATGAATTTCTATATAATACAAAAGTGATATCATCTTGCTATAACTTTATAGATGTATTTTAGTTTTTCTCTTTTTTTCATGGATTGCATTGTATGAGGTCTTCTTTATTAAATTTGATGAAAGTTTATGTTTATTTTATACACTGTGAAGATATTTTATAGATTAAACCAATATGAAAAATGAATTATAACTACACTCAAACAAATTTATTTACTTTAAGTCACCTATTCATAAAATAATATCAACAATTTTGTTACAAATTCAATGAAAAATTTTTTTTTAATCTGTATGTTTGAAAATTGGCCTATAATTTGTCTACAAAAAATAATATCATTTTATGTGATTACATTTATATTTGATCATAAATGCTGATACCAGTATTCACATACATCATAACTTAATTAATTACTATCATTTAATTTTAATGAGCAGTTTTAGGGTTCATATAAAATGTAAGCCAGTTTATCAAACTTAAACTAAATTAAAAGTAATTTGTACATTTATTGCTCAATTTAGACTCAAAGGTAAAGTGAAAACCTGTAAAGATTTTGTAATTATGATAGAAGAGGAATGAAGCTTATCTTTGCAATTAACCACCTGTCTAAACTCGGACATTCACACTATCTTTTGCAATCTAAAAATTAATTTAGTAAAAATCTTTCATGCTTAAAATGAGAATAGATCAATTAACAATGAACATGTTTACAGATGTATAATATATTTCAGTATATTTTAGTTATTAGTTATTACCAATTGTATTTGAGTATTACTGTATGCATTTGTCACTACTTGATTAGAATTTTGAAGTGTGTGTGTGTGTGTGTGTGTGTGTGTGTGTGTGTGTGATCTTGACCATGTGCATGACACAGTGAAGGTTAGAGGTTAGAGGACAATCTATGTGTTAGTCTTGACAGTCAACCTTGCTTGGGACATAGTCTATTTGATAGTCTTTGCTCTGCTCAGCAGTCTATTATTTTCTGAAACTTATTGGAGATTCGCCTAGATACACCTGTCATCTTGTGCTACCAGTGCTGTATTACAATAGGTTCTATTCTGTGTGTCTTCTCATGGCTTCTGATGATCCAAACTCATGACTTCACACTTGTGCTGCAAGTACTTTTACCACTGAGCTGTCACTCCAGTCCTTTTCTTTCTATTTTTATTTTTCATTTCATATTGAAGATACACATGGAAGAGAAAAAAAAAGACATTGACTTTTATATGGTTATTTCATATTAAGACAGTGGCTCACTTTTTCTTTTAGCTTTTAAGTGGCTATTGTCTATGCATGACAAATTCAAAGTCATGTATCACATTTAATTTATTTTACTGTATTTCTCACGTACATGGTTTGCAGTAACAAGCATGTGTTTCTTCCTATGAATCACACCTTGAATCCAATTAGGCAGCTGTTAATAAGTGCTGAGCTTTAAATGCCACTACTGTAGCTTTAGGGACCTCTCTTTGCATTGGTTATTGCTGTGGCTCTGAGATGTTTCAGCTGGATAAAAATATGATTTCATTCTTCCTTTTGAAGCTTGTACATAATATTCACGTACTGTGATGGCTGCCTCTCAGAGAATACACTTTCTGTCTTAATTCAGTTCTATTTCTCTAACTTGCTTTTTGTCATCTGACTTGTGTAAATTGACTTACTGTTAACAGGTCTGTCAATTCTGTTTTTCAGATTTGCTAATTTATATGTTGAAAGAAATAACTTCCATTTTGTAGATTCTAATATAGACAACTCTGTATTATCAGTCTAACAGTTTCACTTAAGTTCTGAATATTTCATTAATAAACATAAAATTATATAGATCTTGGTTTTGTAATTTGAAAAAATTTCCAAATTTCTCTTAAAACGGCCTTTAAATATTTCAAATATTTTCTAGTGATATCCATATGTATTATATAGATATGGTTAATAAGAATGACCCTCCATTTAAATTGAAGAATGAATTTATTGATAAATACCTAAATATAATTCCTCACATCTCACATTCACCCAAGTTTTTTGTTTGTTTGTATGTATGTGTGTGTTTATGTATGTGTGTTTGTGTGTGTATGTGTGTGTATGTGTGTGTACATGTGTGTATATATATGTATGTGTGTGTATGTTAAGAGACATATCAAGCTGGCACCAAATTTCCTTTCTAGAAATTAAATTTGAGATGAATAAATAGGACAACTGAAAATGATATAAAATTGTCTCTTTCTTACTTGTATCTATTTGTGTATACTGATACAAAGGGTTTTGTTTTTAAACATTTATCTCATTGTTTAATCTTGTGTATGTGTGTGTGTGTGTGTGTGTGTGTATGTAAATATGTACAGTGAGTACAGGTACTCATGTAAGCCAGAAGCATCAGATCTTCCAGGGGTTTGACTTTCAGAGTCTTGCACATTGTCAAATGCAGATGCTGAGAACTGAGTTGAGGTTCTTTGCAAGAGCAGTGCTCACTCTTAACTACTAGCCACTACCCTAGGCCTGATAGAAAGGAGTTGCCATGTCTATAGATGAAATGTTTGTGTACAATATGGCAGTTCATATGTTCAGGTACAGATATTGGTCATCAATGGAGATTGTCATGATTTCTGTCCAAATGATTGTAGTAGAATTCCCAGAATGCTGCCTCCAATCTTTCTGAGTGTGATTGAAAAGCAACAGAAGTGTTACCCAGAAAGGGAAAAGGAATAACATTTGAAATGTAAATACATAAAATACCCAATAATAAATGAAGTATAAAAAAGTAAGGAACATGATAGCCTTATGTATTACTGTAACTTCATTGCTTATAATACCACCTGAGCTAGTATGTCATAGCTGGCTACAAAACATTTTGTAAATGAATAAAACCCATCTTTAATCAGCATAAAGGAAAAAAAGAAAATCAAAAAAAGAAAACGAGACTCATATGAATCTGAGCATCCTGGCCTTATGACCTCTGATGTGCATTCTCTGGTGTACATTCTCTAGATCTAGCTGAATTACATTCTGTTTTTATCAAATACCTGGTGTATGGTATTTGTGACAGCAACCCAGATTCACTAATACATAAGATAACAATCCTTCATAAATTCAAAAATGTAGCTCTGGTTCTATGGAGGTTTGGGTTTTGTTTGATTGTTTCATTGAGTTACAAACATACAAATTTTCATTTGTTTATTCTCACAAAACATCAGCATAGAAATTCAGGAACACAATACAGTTGAACTGTTTCCAAACAAGACTGTCGGCCTGAATGGAAACCTCTTTGGAAACATTGGTAACTCAATGCTACAGAACTTCCACATTTATGAAAAAAAACTTTGAAAAATGTCAACAGGAAAGATATTTCACAACTTCAGTGTAGCTTTTGTGTCCTGTTGCAAAAAAAAAAAAAAAGAAAAAAAGAAAAAAAAAAAGAAAAAGAAAAGAAGTAAAGAAAGAAAACTCTATTTCCATAGATGATTTAATACCATTAGAGTCTATTGATACATTACATTAGTAGGAGAAATCCCATTGTTCATTTGAATGTGTGATTTGTGAGCCCCCTAGAACACCACTTCAGAGCGTGTGTGCATTCACAGCTATGCTTAAGGTGTGCTTTTGTCTGTACATCATCAATTTATAATCAGGAGTTCCTCCCTTACCTCCCAAGAAAATTTAAGCAAATCTTATTGCACTTGTGTTTTATGCTCTTTGGTAAAATAAAAGTGTGCAGGTGTATATTTGGATGAATTTTTTTCAAATGCAGTTTGGTTTTGTTGTCATTGTAATACTGTAACTACATATTGTCTTAAATCTAAGAGCATAAGACTTGTGATAATAAAAACAGCAGGAAGCTTGCTCTTCTCTGTCCCTTGGTTACCTTCAAAGGGCCATCATATTTAGGAACTGATGTATATTTTCTATTGTGCTTGCCTTTGTATTCCTGAAATAGTTTTATATCTGTTTTTGTTCTATCATTTTTGGATGACTAGTGACTTTTGAAACTTAATCCCACTAAACAATAACAAGCTGGTTGGTTACTTGGTTGGTTGGTTGATTGGTTTTATTTTGTATTCTTGGATGAAGATCATCCCCCACATATGCTCATATTTATGTGATTGGTTTCATAAGGCCATGTGACTCAGGTTCTAATCCAAAATGCTTCCCCTTTCCATGCTATCGACAGTCTAGTCAAATACTTATATGATATTAACGTATATAGATGGCTCATAATTAGTATTTGAATTCCTCAGTGTTGGATAGTAACATTTATTTTCTTGAATTATTTTTCATTTGCTTACAAATAAGTATAGAACACTGATCTGAGTTTTTAATTCTTGTGGACAGAGCTAGGAAATCTACCTGTACACACATAGAAAAAAAACAGACACATACAATGTGATCTGTATACATAGCCCATATCTATGAAAGATTCATGTACACACATAGAAAAACGCACAGATACATAAATGAGATCTGTATGTATAGCCCAGACCTATGAAATATACATAGAAAAACACACAGACACATACAATGAGACCTGTGTTAGCACATTAAGCATTTTATAGGGTAGAATCCAATGCAGCTCCCCTCCACAGGCTCCATTTGCACATTTTCTCCCACACTAGAAAACACTGCTTCATGCCACTGTATGTGGCACATGGCATTTGAATTACAGACAAAACTGTGGCACTTTAGGCTGCACAGTTCACTTCAACAAGTGCTCACCTAGGTCCTCTCCCAACAGGCTCATGAACAAATGCAGCTGTCATCTCTGCACAAAACAGGATCATGCTTTAATTGCATCTAGGGCAAACGTAAGCCACTATTTAATTTATTCTAAAGATACATCACTTTAATGGGGTTTCAATGAACTGTACACAAAAGGCCCGGTGTTAAAAGCAAAAATGTGTGCTGCTCTTTTCTTCTTTCTGAAAAAGTCTAGATATTGATCAGGCCATGATTAAGTGCTATGTGAAGACTATCTCCTGAAAGCAAAAATCCTCTTCATATTTCTTAATTGCAAAGTGATCATTCACTGAGTGGGCCTTTTGGCTAAGTACTTGTATAATACATGTCAATACAGCAAGATAGTCTCTCTGCAGATGACCTTGTAATTGTGTGTGTGTGTGTGTGTGTGTGTGTATTTGTTTTGTGTGCTATTATTATCTAATATTTAGGAGTGGCCTAATATATGTCCTGTCTGTGCTATGTGATATGGATAAATTTATGGCTGTGTGTAGAACATTGTTAGAATATTCAAAGCACATTTATTCATTCTTTCATTAATGCAACTATCATAGTTCTGGAATTTTCTAATGAGATTCAGATTCAATATAAGCAAATGAACCTGAATTTGAAGGGTATGAATGGGAAGGACCCCCTCAAGGATAAAATGAGTGCTTGTTTGCTTTGACCATTGTAGGGAGTACTTCTAAAGAGACAGAATTTTCTAAAACACTTCCATTGAAAGTTTTACTACAAAAACTGAGATGAGAAAACAAGTATCTTCCTGCATTTGGTAACTCTGACCTAAAAGGACATGCATTGTATGTACTCATTAGTAAGTGGATACTAGCGAAAAGAGTACAGAAAACCCAGGATAAAATCCACAGAACTCAAGAAGGTTAACAAGTCAAAGAGCCCAAGTAAGGATGCCTCAGTCTCACATGGAAGAGAGAAGAAAGTAATCACTGGGGTGGGGGCAGTAGGAGGTAGGGACTTGGGTGGGATAGGGGACAAAGAGAAGAAAGAGAACATGGCCAGGTATTGATGGGCGGAATCAGGAGTGAAGCCCTGAGGACCAGCAGAAGAATTGAAACAGGCAACTTTGGGATGTGGGAGATGGGGGAACCTTCTAAAATATACCAGAGACCTGGGAGGTGACAGAATCTCGAGATTCAAAGGGAGGAACCTTAGATGAAATGCCCTATAGTGGGGAGAGGGAACTTGTAGAGTCCATCTCCAGTAGAGAGACAAGACATCAAGTGGAGGGATGGGGTTGCCATTCCACAGTCAAAAACTCTGACCTGGAATTGTTCCTGTCTGAAAGAATTTCAGGGACAAAAATGGACCTTTTTTCCCTCAGGAGCCTGAGGGAAAAGAGGTCCACTGACAGGCCCAAAGTGGGATCCAGCTCAAGGAAAGCCTCCAAGACCTGATACTATTACTGATGCTATGGTGTGCTTACAAACAAGAGCCTAGCATGACTGCCCAATGAGATGCCTAACAAGCAGCTGAAAGAGTCAGATGCAGATATTTGCCCCCAACTGCTGGACAGAAGCTGCTGACACTTGTGGTTGAATTAGGGAAAAGCTGAAAGAAGCTGAGGAGGAGGGCGACCCTATAGGAAGACCAGCAATCTCACCTACCCCTGAACCCTTGAGATTTCTCAGTCACTGAACCATCAACCAGACTGCGTACACCAGCTGATATGAAGTCCCCAACATATATACAGCAGGGAACTGCCTGGTCTGTCCTCAGCGAGAGAAGACACACCTAACCCTCAAGAGACTTGAGGCCCCAGGGAGTGGGGAGACCTGTTGGGGGGAAGGGGGTGGGGACATCTCTTGGAAATGGGGTAGGAGGAATGGAATGAGTAACTGGCAGAGAGAGGACCAGAAGAGGGATAAAGACTGGACTGTAAAAAAATGATTAAAGAATGAAAAAAAAAAGTGAAACAACAAAAAAGAGGAATGTCATAAAATAGATCAGGTAACAACCTCAGAGCCTAGAGGTCATAATTATTTTTAAAGAATATAGCACACCTATTTTCAATCATAAACCAAGATAAAGGCAGTAATAAAATTCAAAAGAAAAAATAATAAAAGGGCCTTCCTGAATCAATCAAGAAGCAGGGTTCATAGAGGGTCTTAAAGACTGGAATGGCAGTCCAAGAGCTTGCAAGTGTCTATGCTAGATCCTCTGTATAGATGTTGTGGTTGTTTACCATGGTGTTTTTGTAGGACATATTGTGAGTGAGTATGTCTCCCTGGGAAGTCTGTTTTTGTTTGTTTGTTTTGAAGAGAAATGGAGGAGGTGAGAGTCTGGTGGAGAAGAGATGTAGTGGTGGTGGTAGTGGTGGTTGCTAGTTGGAATGGAAGAAGAAGAGTTGGTTGCTAGTTGGATGAAATGGAGAAACCATTTTACCTATAAATGACTATATCAGGAACTGTTTAGTTTGAGGAAGATTTTTCCTAAATTTGTCTTAACATCTCCTTTTCAGATCTTGTCTTTTTCTCATTGATACATTGGGTAAAGAAAACATGCATAACAGGATATAAAAATAAAATTATGAAACTCATAGGAAACTACTGTAGTTTACATCCAGAGGCAACAACATCAAACTATGAAATGCTTTCCATAAGCAATTCATAAGCTCTGCCTCGCTTTGTGCCTTTGACCTGGACTATAGAATCCCACACATACAAAGTCAATTCTTTGTGAAAAGTAAATGAAAGTGATTTTTCTCTATAGATGAAAATTAACTGACACTTCAGGGGAAAATACCTTCACATGTAGTGTTCTTAGCTAATTTCTCATGAACTCTGTTAGTCTAGAAGTTTAAGAACACCATTCCATTAGTCATTATGCAAGTTCATCTGTACATTTCTCAGACATAGCTTCACAGAGACTAAAGAGTTAACAGATAATTAATTGAACCAAATAAATGCAAGCTATCATGCTGTTTTATCCCAAATTACTTTTCTGAATTTAAATATGTTATTAGATAATAGACAGAAAAATCAACAGTTTCTACTAATGTTGCTTCTCTAATTTATTTTAAATATGCTTCCTTCCTTATCTTGTTACTCTGTGTTTACTTTTGTGTTAACAGAGTTAAGATTATGATTCTTTCTTTCATCCAGCTTCACATTACTGCTTTTCAAATGAAATCACAAATTTAAAAGAGAAGGAAAAGAGGTCCAATGACCAGCCCAATTTGGATTCCATTTCATGGGAAGGCACCAAGGCCTGAGACTGTTACTGTTGCTATGATGTGCTTACAGACAGGAGCCAGCACGGCTGTCTTCTGAGAGGCCCAACCATCAGATGAGTGAGACAGACACAGATACTTACAACTAACCAATTGCCTGAAGTTGGGGACACCTATGATTGAATTAGGGGAAATGTTGAAGCTGAAGTAAAAGGCAACCCCATAGGGAGACCAGCAGTCTCAACTTACTCAGACCCCAGGGAGCTCACAGGGACTGAGCCACCAACTAGGAGCATACACTGGTTAGTCTGAGGCTCCTGGTACATATATAGCAGAGGACTGACTGCTTGATCAGGCCATAGTGGGAGAAATTACACCAAATCTTTGAGAGACTTGAGGCCCCAGGGAAGGAGAAGGTCTGGGAGGAGAAGCATCCTTTTGGAGGCAAGCGGGGGGTGTGGGGGGACTGCAGGAGAAACTATGGGAAGGGAGACTGAGGGGGGCCAACGACAGGGATGTGAATAACTAAAATAATAAAAATTGAAAAAAAGAGAGAAACTTCATAAACTTGCCTGGCTTTGTTCTTATACCCTAGAGATCTATGTATAATTGTTAATGGATTCTATTTTGATGTATTCTATTATTTCTTTTTTTCTGTTTGTTAGTTTGGGTGATTTTTTAAATTAAAGTTATGTAATTCATATTTCTACCTTACCAATCCACCAGTGCTAATTGATTCATAAGGAAATTGATTTTTATTGTTTGGGAATTTACATATACTTATGATTTTTCTGATTGGATTAATTATTCCCTCATTTGTCTCCTCCAATTCCTTCCCATTCTTTAAGTATTTTCCCTCCAAACTTCCCAGGCTTACTTTTTTAACCTACTGAATCTCTGCAGTTTGCCTAACCTCTGACAGTTGTACACAGTGCACAGGAATGGAAGATTCCCTTCAGGATTCTAGGTAAACTGTCATGAATTGTATCCCTAAAGAAAATTGACTCTTCCTTCCACATCAGCCAGTAGCTCCTCAGATAGGGAGGATGGGGTTTGAGCTGGCTCAAACATGTTTAATCACAGCTGAGTTTATGTGTGTGATAGCTCTGTCATATGTAGTAGACACTGTTTCAGCAACTTCATCCACTACTGTCTGCTGCAAAATCATTGCACCACCTACCTCCACCAGGGATATTCTTGAGCATTGGCAGGAGAGCTTTTGAGATAAGTACACAATTTAGGGCAGAGTATTTTACAGTCGTGTGGAGAATATGGCTTGATATTTTTGTTTGTCATTCAATACCCTTCAAGAATTTTGCTGAAGGTGTCTTACTCACATTCATCACCAAAATTCTTAGTGCATTGTAAATGTACTTTGTAGCTTCGAAGATAGAAGATGGCAAAGATAGTTTTGCAATGAGACAGGCATACTTTCTAAGTAGTGTGGAGAAACTGAACTCTCAGAGGTTAGCCAAACTATTGTTTCATACTTTAAAGTATTGTAAAGTAGTGGCTTTTTATAATCTGGCTCACATTCTTTGCCAAATGGAGTTAGATAAACAATACATTATACTGAAAGATGTGGTCTCCCACTCAAAATCACCATATTGGTATGTCATTCCAGGCTCAGAGAGCTTCATCAGTCTCTGTTTCCCTAGAAAAAGTCTTTCCTATAATCTGTATTTTTGATATTGTGTCTGTATTATGAGAGCATTTTCATTTAAGAGCACCAAAGTCCTTGTTAAAAGAGGACTCAAAAGAGCTTGATTGGATTTTAGCCAAATAACCTTTGCTAAATCTTATAATTATCTTATTTTCACACTTAATTTAATTGGTTGCTTGTATTTTTATTTCAGGTAATATTATTTTCTACATTTATCAATAATAAAGTTATTATCTCCACCCATCAAGTTAGGTAATAGACGCTGAAAAGGTCCTTTTGAGGAAGACTGAAGAAATTTTTGCTAGCTGCCTGAATGTCATATCAGGTTAGAGTGGCCAGAAACCGACCATGAAGTGCCATGTCTTGTATTTTAAAACCTCATTTTGTAAATATTTTATATTAAAGAAACTTTTCATCATTTGTCACAAACTACCTGTAGAAATATATCAAATCTTGAAACATGCTGGTCTTTCTGTGATTTACATTGGTATATAACCTTTTGTGAAAATGAAAGTAAAATAAATCCTGATTCTTTCAGCAAATCATTTTACTAAACAGAGCAACATTCTAATAAAGAGAATTCTTTTCTTTATTCTACCAGGATTGATACCATTTCAATTAAATAGGAAATGAAATCTGTATTGGAAGTGATTTTTTAGAATAGTTGGCAATTCTTATGTAATGAAAAAACCTGTATGAGTGAACACACACACGCATGCACACACGCGCCCACACACATGCACACACACGCACAGAGAGAGAGAAAGAGAGAGAGAGGGAGAGAGAGAGAGAGAGAGACTGACAGACAGACAGACACAAATACACACAACATTGAGAAGTTAGAAACTCTTGGTTGGAAGTAATACCAATTAATCTCTGGCTGTACCTTTGCATTTAGGTATCTGTCCACCATATTTCTCTGTTATATAAAAATATAAATAAATGTTCTTAACACTTAATCGAAGTAAAGAAAATATGTACAATATGACCTTCCATAAAGTCCTGCATTCTTATCTATTTAATTTGCTGCTTAATCATTACCACATAAAAACATATCTTGAATGTTGTCATTGTAATATTTGTTCACAAATGAATGAGTGGATAAATAACAAATGAGTTAAAGCCTAGGATATTTTGCCTCAAAGTTCTATGAAAATTGTTTTATTTGAATGTACCAAAGATTTAAACATAAACCAAGTTCTGGGCATTAATGTTCAAGATCTTATTTTCAGAGTGCTAAGTTTTAATACTGATTAAAATGAGATTTTCTTTGTACCAGTATTTATTATTTAACTGATTAATTCATTTGTAATTTATTCGCATAGGTAAAATGGAATTCAATTATAATCATTTAAGTATCTCCAATTACCTCATTAGCAATTATGGATGTATCACTCCAAAGAAGCAAAATTATAGTTACATAAACTTTCAGCCAAAATAAAAGACTTGCATAGTAAGTAAAAAGTTTTCAGCCTCTTACCTTACTACTCTCAAGAACTTTTAGAACATAAATTTCTCTTGAAATGCTCTCAGATTGTAATTGTACTAATATATCAATGATGTCTTACTTCAAACCATGAAAAGTACTGGTCATATGTGGGAAAAGGTCATATGTGGGAATGCATTTTTTTCTGCAGGAAATCTGTGTGTGATTAGTGCATTTGTGGGAGATACTTGCTGCTGTCTGTGTATTTTGTCATGTTATGTGACCACTTCACCAGTATAGAAAATAAGGTTAATAAAGTAGATATTTGCTAAATACTATTGGCATCTCAATTTTGAATCTTCATGATTGAAAAAAGTATTTCCTAATCTAACATATTATTGCAGTAGTATAAATGATCTAAGTAATTCATTCAGTAATTACAACAATATTGAAAACCATTACCCAACAGAATATTCTATCAGTTAATTTTCTCTTTGCCCAGTAAGTTGAACTGTCAATGTGTAGGTATTTGTGTATGCATATATGCATGTGTACTATACAATATACAAAGACATGCTATGTTCATATATTCTTTATATTGTTTATGTGCATAATTCAAAATATGTGCAATTCTACGTATCTATAATATATACGATATGTGTAGGATTTGTTTCTATTCATCTTGGAACCTATTAACAGATAATAGCTGCAGTTACCTACAACTGTAAAAGATTTCTCCTATAAATGAATAGTAGGTGTACAAGTGTTGCAGGACTTTTCCCAATCTCCAGGTTGCTGATTTATCCTATTGACTATGTTCTTTGCCACACAGAAGGTTTTCAGTTTCACGAGGTCCCATTTATCAATTCTTGATCTTAGACCTTGAGCCATTGGAGTTTTGTTTAAGAAAATTTTCCCCCTGTGCCAATGAGTTTGAGGCTCTTTCCTACATTGTATTTTCTTAGGTTTAGTGTATCTGGTTTTATGTTGAAGTCCTTGATCCACTTGGATTTGAGCTTTGTTCAAGGCGACAAATATGGGTCTATTTTTATTTTTCTACACACAGCCAGCCAGTTAGACCAGTATGATTTACTGAAGATGCTTTCTTTATTCCATTGTTCATTTTTTCGCTTCTTTGTCAAAGATTAAGTGTCCATAACTGTGTGGTTTGATTTCTGGGTCTTCAATTCTATTCCATTGATCAATCTTATTGTCTTTGTACTAATACCATGCATTTATATCACTATTTCACTGTAGTATAGCTTGAGGTCAAGGATGGAGTTTCTCCCAGAAGTTCTTTTATTGTTAAGAATTATTTTCACTATCCTGGGATTTCTTATTTTTCCAGATGAATTTGAGAATTGCTCTTTCCATGTCTTGGAAGAATTGTGTTGGAATTTTAGTGGAGATTGCTTTGAACCTGTAGATTGCTTTGTGTATGAGGGCATTTTTTCTATGTTAATTCTACCAATCCATGAGAATGGGAGATGTCTCATTTTTCTAAGGTCTTCTTAAATTGCTTTCTTGAAGACTTGAAATTCTTTTTACTTGGTTGGTTGCCATCCTTCAGTCAAAAACACTGACCCAGAATTGTTTTTGTTTAAAAGAACTCCAGGGACAAAAATGCAGAAGAGACTGAGGGAAGGAAGATTCAGTGACTGGCCCAAATTGGAATCCAGCTCAAGGGGAGGCTCCAAGGCCAGGCACTATTACTGATGCTATGGTGTGCTTAAAGACAGGAGGAGCCTAGCATAACTCTCCTCTAAGAGGCTCAACACTGAGCCACTTACTAGACAGATACACCAGTTGATATGAGAGCCCCAACATATAGACAGCAGAGGACTGCCTGGTCTGGCCTTAGTGAGAGAGGATGCACCCAACCCAAAAGAGATTTGAGGCCCCCAGGAATTGGGGATGTCTAATGGTTAGGGGTAGGAGGTGGGGACATCCTCTTGGAGATGAGAAAGGAGGAATGGCATGAGGAACAGTCAGAGGGTGGGCTAGGATGGGGATAATGACTGGAATAAAAATAAATAACAACAACAACAACAACAATAACAATAATAATAATAATAATAATTACTACAACAACAAACAAGTGTTGCCGGACATTCTTAGAGTTGAATATAATATTAAAATCTGTATATACCTTAGCTTTTAATATTAGACCCTCATGATCTCCTTAAAATCAAGGAAATTATAAAGGTATAGTTAAATTCTTACTTTTATTCTTACCTTGAAATTTTATGCAATATAGTTTACATTCCTCATTATAAATATAATGCATTGATGGTAGATGATGGTTTTAAATACTTTTAAATATGGAGTTAGGAACATAAATCTCACTGGCTATGAAATGGTATAAATAATTTAATGTTCATTATATGAAACTGTACTTAGTACTCTCCTGTTATAGTACTTATTTCTTTTCTGTAACTGGAATTTATTTGACTTCCTACAAGCCAAAATTCATTTAAAGATTATTTAAGGGAATTGATATTTTCCTTGTTATAGAAAGCTTTGAATACAGGCTTAGATTTGAATGCTGAAAACATGCATTTATTTCATAATGATAATTGAGTGGGTATTCTTTTAGGAAAACCCTTTTTAGGAAGAAATTTTAACTATTAGAAAAGGTTAAAACTAAGTGAAAATTGGCTAGAAAAAAAATATTACAATAAAGGGAACTTTTATAAGAAAGAAATATCCCCATGGAAAAGAGAAGTATCTAACAAATATTTCTCATCTGGCAATATGAAATAAATTGAGATATATTACATAAAATTAGACCTAGTTACAAGATTTTTATTGTAATATCCAGCTTCATTTGTCAGGCCTCAATTGCATGATTTCTTCAGTTTTTCCTCATAGTTCCTAGTTACAAGTGAATGGATGTTCTTAAGAAGATACTCCTTTTTATATGTTGTGGTACATAAATTCCTGTGAGGTTACTTACGTGGGTCTCTTCGAAAGGACATCATTACAGAAGCTAATGATGGTATCTTTACAGGATAATTACAAGAATGAACCCTTTCTGTAAAAAGGAAGCGTGGAGGAATTGCAGCATCCTTATGAGAGGCTTGAGTAGACTTAGAGTTAAATTAAAAAGTATACACATTCATACTTTGAATGCAAATCTCATGGATTTAATAGCTCAGAAACTAGTTTTCTGTGTTTGCAAGATTATTTCTTGAGAAAACAAGGCTTATTTGTCTTAGTCTTACTGAAAGATTTGTGAAGCTTCTTGCATTTGAAAACATGAAATTTTGAGTACTCCATTTACCACTTGTGTGTGTGTGTGTGTGTGTGTGTGTGTGTGTGTGTGCACGCACATAGGGACAAATGTATGTGGGTGTGTATATATGTGCACATAGAGATCAGAGTTTGAGAAACTATGTCCTCAGCATCTTAGGTAGGTACAGGTCACATGGTTTTCATGAGACAATATCTTTCATTGAACATAGAAATCAATTTTTCTTGTAGATTGTCTTGACAGAGAGGCACAGCAATCGTTCAGTGTCTGTTTTCATGTGGCTTGAAAAAAAGCTTCTGGGTAGACTATATTTCCCATGGGTTTGGCTCTAATACGCAAGGCCTCTTGTTTCCTTGGCAAACATTTCTCTGACTGATCTATTTTCTGAACTCCCATTTTATTTTATTAATCGTGAAAATGAATATATATATATATATATATATGTTTGTGTGTGTATGTGTTTGTGTGTATATGTTTGCATGTGTGTTTATATTCTTATTTAAAATTTTTATATAGTATATATTACTTATAATCTTTATTCTGGCATAACCTACAATCTCCCTACTTGCCTAATTGCATATTTATTATTTGCTTCTCTTTTTTTCCTTCCCAAAAGAGTGAAACAGTAACAAAAAATAAAAATGAAAGTAGACAAATAAAAACTAAAAATTAAAATTAAGTCATAAGACAAAATATATCACAAGAAAACAAAGAGTGTACAAAAATGCATCTGTTTTATTTCACTAATACTTGTAGGCCTGTAGCCTGCTGTGAAAAAAATGGTTAATTCAGTGATATATTCAATGACACTGTTGGATAAAAAACATTTTTCCCAGCAGATAGCCATTGGATAGGGAAGTAGTTTTGTGTCTACTTTACCTTCTCAGAGCTGGGATTTTTCTGTTTTAAACCTGTGCAGGTCTTGCAAATGCAGTCAGAGTTTCTGTGAGTTCAAATATGTGTCTGACATGTTGTATCTGGAAGATGCTGTTTTCATGAAGTCATCCACCACCTCTGACTCCCATAATCATTCTGTTACCTCTAGCTCATAAATTCCAGAGTCTTGATGGAAGGATTGGACCACAGGGTCTCTGCCTGCCTATCTATTTATCTATCTATCTATCTATCTATCTATCTATCTATCTATCTATAGATTGATCTATCAATCTCTGTCTCTGAATTAATCCATGTTGTTCAAACTTTAATAAGTTTGTTTATTACCATATTCTATAAAGAAGCTTAAGTAAGTAGGTTTTAGGTAAAAAATATAAGGCAAAGTTGGGATCCCAAAGTCTACAAGTTTAAATAATAAATTTAAACAGAAAGACAGTAGAAAACATGACTGACTTCATAAACTGTGTAACTTCAACAAGTATTTTAACATTGAAAGATTTTATTGTGAGACAAAATAAATGTGTACCATACCAAAATTGCAGCTTCTATACTACATTAGTTCATGAAATACAAAATTTATATGATGAAAATATTTGTGTGTATATGTGTTTTCTCAAGCTTATAAAATGTTCCTTATAGTCCTTAGAATATTTTTTAAAAATATTTTTATTGGATATTTTATTTACATTTCAGATGTTATCCCCTTACCTCATTTTCTCCACTCTTCCCAGGAACCCCCTATCCCATTCCCCCTCCTCCTGCTTTTATGAGGATGTGCATCCACCTATCCCCCACCCCCACTCTCACCTCCCCATCTCTGAATTCCCCCACGCTTGGCATCCAGCCTTCATGGGACCAAGGATCTCCTCTCCTACCTATGCCAGACAAGGCCATCCTCCTCAATATATACAGCTGGAGCCATGGGTCCCTCCCTATGTGATTTCAGACTGGTGTTTTAGACCCTGGGAGCTCTGGTTGGTTGGTATTGTTGCTCTCCTCATGGGGCCGCATACACTTTCAGCTCCTTTAGTCTTCTCTCTAACTCCTCCATTGGGAACCCCTTGTTCAATTCAATGGTTAGCTGTGAGCATCTGACTCTGAGTATGTCAGACTCTGGCAGACCTCTAAGGAGACAGCTATATCAAGCTCCTATCAGCATGCACTTCCTGACATCCATATCAACATATCTACATTTGGTGACTGCACATGGGATAGATACCCAGGTGGGACAGTCCCCAGAAAACCCCTCGTTCAGTTTCTGTGCCATGCTTTGTCTCCATATTTGCTCTCTTGAGTATTTTGTTACTCCTTCTAAGAAGGACCAAGGCATCCACACTTGGTCTTTTTTCTTCGTGAGCTTCATGTCGTCTGTGAGTTGAATCGGGAACTTCAAGCTTCTGGGCTAATAGCCAATTATCAGTGCGTGAATACCATGTGTGTTCTTTGGTGATTGGGTTACCTCACTCAGGATGATATTTTCTAGTTCCATCCATTTACCTAAGAATTTCTCAAATTCATTGTTTTTAATAGCTGAGTAATACTCCATTATGTAAATGTACCTCATTCTCTCTCTCTCTTTTTTTTTTTTTTTTTTTTGTATCCATTCCTCTGTTGAAGGACATCTAGGTTCTTTCTAGCTTCTGGCTATTATAAATAAGGCTGCTATGAACACAGTGGAGCATATGTCCTTGTTATATGTTGGATCATCTTCTGGGTATATGCCCAGGAGTGATATAGCTGGGTCCTCAGGTAACGCTATGTCCAATTTTCTGAGGAACTGCCAGACTGATTTCCAGAGTGGTTCCTCCATATTTCAATCCCACCAACAATGGACAAGTGCTCATCTTTCTCCATATTCTCACCAGCATCTACTATCACCTGAGTTTTGATCTTAGCCATTCAGAAAGGTGAGAGGTGGAATCTCAGGGTTGTTTTGATTTGCATTTCCGAGATGACTAAGGATGCTGAACATTTCTTTAGTTTCTTCTCGGGCATTCGAGTTTCCTCAGTTGAGAATTCTTTGTTTAGGTCTGTATCCCATTTTTAATAGGGTTATTTGGTTGTCTGGAGTCTAATTTCTTGAGTTCTTAGTATATATTGGATATTAGCCCTCTATTGGATGTAGGATTGTTAAAGATCTTTTCCCAATCTGTTGGTTGCTGTTTTGTCCTATTGACAGTGTTCTTTGCTTTACGGAAACTTTGCAATTTTATGAGGTTTCATTTCTCAATTCTTGATCTTAGAGCATAAATCATTGGAGTTCTGTTCAGGAACTTTCCCCTATACCCAAGTATTCGAGGGTCTTCTCCATCTTCTCTTCTATTAGTTCAGTGTATCTGGTTTTATGTGGAGATCCTTTATCCACTTAGACTTGAACTTTGTACATGAAGATAAGAATGGATCAATATGCATTCTCCTACATTTTGTCCTCCAATTGAACCAGCACCATTTGGTGAAAATGCTGTCCTTTTTCCACTGGACAGTTTTAGCTCCTTTGTCAAAGATCAAGTGACTGTAGGTGTGTGGGTTCATTTCTGGGTCTTCAATTCTATTCTATTGATCTTCCTGCATGTCTCTGTACCAATACTGTGCTGTTTTTTTTTTTTGTTGTTTTTTTTTTTTTTATCACTATTGCTCTGTAGTACAGCTTGATATCAGGGATGGTGATTCCTCCAGAACTTCTTTAATTTTTGAGAATAGTTTTGGCTATCCTGGGTTTTTTGTTATTACAAATGAATTTGAGAATTTTCTTTCTAACTCTGTGAAGAATTGAGTTGGGATTTTAATGGGCATTGCATTGAATCTGTAGATTGCTTTTGGCAAGATGGCCATTTTTACTATATTGTTCCTGCCAATCCATGAGCATGGGAGATCTTTCCATCTTATGAGATCTTTGATTTCTTTCTTCAGAGACTTGACGTTCTTGTCATAGAGATGCTATGCTATTTCACTTGCTTGGTTAGATTCACACCAAGGTATTTTATATTATTTGTGACTATTGTGAAGGGTGTCGTTTCCCTAATTTCTTTTTCAGCCTGTTTATCCTTCGAGTAGAGGAAGGCTACTGATTTGTTTGAGTTGATTTAATAACCTTCCACTTTGCAGAATTTTTTTTTAAATTAGGTTTAAGAGTTCTCTGGTGTAAGTTTTTGGGGTCACTTAAGTATTCTAATGTATGATCTGCAAATAGTGATATTTTGAATTCTTCTTTTACTATTTTTATCCCTTTGACCTCCTTTTGTTATCTAATTGCTCTGGCTAAGACTTCCAGTACTATGAATAGGTAGGGAGAGAATGGGCAGCCTTGTCTAGTTTCTGATCTTAGTGGGATTGCTTCATATTTCTCTCCATTTAATTCGATGTTGACTACTGGTTTACTGTATATTGCTTTTACTATGTTTAGGTATGGGCCTTGAATTCCTGATATTTCCAAGACTTTTACCATGAAGGGATGTTGAATTTTGTCAAATGCTTTCTCAGCATCTAGTGAGATGATCACATGGTTTTTAACTTTGAGTTTGTTTATGTAGTGGATTACATTGATGGATTTTAGAATATTGAACCATCCCTGCATTCCTGGGATAAAGCCTACTTGATCATCATGGATGACTGTTTTGATGTGTTCTTGTATTTAGTTTGTGAGAACTTTGAGTATGTTTGCATCAATATTCATAAGGGAGATTGGTCTGAAGTCCTCCTTCTTTGTTGGGTTTAGGTATGAACATGATTCATAAAAACAATTGGGTAGTGTTCCTTCTGTTTCTATTTTGTGGAATAGTTTGAAGAGAATTGATATTAGGGCTTCCTTGAAAGTCTGATAGAATTCTGCACTAAAACCATCTGGTCCTGGGCTTGCTTTTTGCTTTTTTTTTTTTTTTTTTTTTGGATGGGGTGACTTTTAAAGGCTGCTACTATTTCTTTAGGGGTTACGGGGCTGCTTAGATGCTTTATTTGCTCCTGATTTAACTTTGGTACCTGGTATCTGTCAAGAAAGTTGTCCATTTCATCCAGATTTTCCAGTTTTGTTGAGTATAGGCCTTTGTATTAGGATCTGATGATTTTTTAAATTTCTTCAGTTTCTGTTGTTATTTCTCCCTCTTTAGTTCTGATTTTATTAATTTGGATGTTGTCTCTGTGTCCTCTGGTTAGTCTGACTAGGGTTTATATATCATGTTGATTTTCTCCAAGAACCAGCTCCTGGTTTTGTTGATATTTTGTATAGTTCTTTCTTTTTCTACTTGGTTGATTTCATCCATGAGTTTGATTATTTCATGCCATCTACTCCTCTTGGGTGTATTTTCTTCTTTTTGTTCTAGAGTTTTCAGGTGTGCTGTCAAGTTGTTAGTGTATGTACTCTCCAGTTTCTTTTTCTAGTTATTTAGTGCTATGAGTTTTCATCAGAGCACTGCTTTCATGGAGTCCCACAAGTTTTGGTATGATGGGTCCTCATTTTCATTAAATTCTAAAAACTCTATTAAGTAGAGTGTTGTTCAGTTTCCATGTTTATATGGGTTTTCCATGTATTTGTCATTATTAAAGACCAGCCTTAGTGATCTGATAGGATGCAAGGGACTATTTCAATCTTTTTGTATCTGTTGAGTCCTGTTTTGTGACCAATTATATGGTCTATTTTGGAGAAGGTACCGTGAGGTGCTGAGAAAAATTATATTCTTATGTTTTAGGATGAAATGTTATAAAGATATCTGTTAAATCTATTTGGTCCATAACTTCTGTTTATATCATTGTGTCTCTGTTTAGTTTCTGTTTCCATGATATATCCATTGCTGAGAGTGGGGTGTTGAAATCCCCCACTATTATTGTGTGAGGTGCAATGTGTGCTTTGAGCTTTAGTAATGTTTCTTTTATGTATGTGGGTACCCTTGCATTTGGAGCATAGATATTCAGAATTGAGAGTTCATCTTGGTAGATTTTTTTTTTGGTGAGTATGAAGTGTCCTTCCTTATATTTTTTTGATTATTTTTGGTTGAAAGTTGATTTTATTTGATATTAATGGCTACTCCAGCTTATTTCTTGTGACCATTTGCTTGGAAAATTGTTTTTATCCTTTTACTCTGAGGTAGTGTCTGTCTTTTGTCACTGAGGTGTGTTTTTTGTATGCATCAAAATTCTAGGTCCTGTTTACATATCAAGTCTGATAGTCTATGTCCTTTTATTGAAGAATTGAGTCTATTGATGTTAAGAGATATTAAGGAAAAATGATTGTTCCTTCCTGTTATTTTTGTTATTAGAGGTGGACTTATGTTTGTATAGCTTTCTTCTTTTGGGTTTGTTGCAAGATTACTTCTTTGCTTTTTCTAGGTTGTAGTTTCACTCCTTGTGTTGGAGTTTTCCATCAATTATCCTTTGAAGTGCTGGATTTGTGGGAAGATATTGTGTAAATTTGGTTTGTCATGGAATATCATGTTTTCTCCATCTTTAATAATTGAAAGTTTTGCTGAGTATAGTAGTCTTGGTTGGCATTTTTGTTCTCTTAGGTTCTGTATGATATCAGTCTGGGGACTTCTGGCTTTTATAGTCTCTGGTGAGAAGTCTGGTGTAATTCTTATAGGTCTGCCTTTATATGTTACTTTACCTTTTTACCTTACTGCTTTTAGCATTTTTCTTTGTTTTGTGCATTTGATGTTTTGATTATTATGTTAAGGGAGGTATTTCTTTTCTGGAGTAGTCTATTTGGAGTTCTGTAGGCTTCTTTTATGTTCATGGACATCTCTTTCTTTATGTTAGGAAAGTTTTTCCTCTATAATTTTTTGAAGATTTTTAGTGGCCCTTTAAGTTGGGAATCTTCACTTTCATCTATACCTATTATTCTTAGGTTTGGTCTTCTTATTGTGTCCTGGATTTCCTGGATGTTTTGGGTTAGGAACTTTTTGCATTTTGCATTTTCTTTGACAGTTGTGTCAATGTTTTCTACGTTATCTTCTACAGATGAGATTCTTTCTTCTAATTCTTGTTTTCTGTTGGTGGTGCTTGTGTCTGTGACTCCTGATTTCTTTTCTAGGTTTTCTATCTCAGGGTAGTCTCTTTTTGAGATTTGTTTATTGTTTCTACTTCCAGTTTTAGATCCTGGATGGTTTTGTTTAATTCCTTCACCTGTTTGTGTGTTCTTCCAATTCTTTAAGGAATTTTTTTGTTTCCTCTTTAAGGGCATCTATCTGTTTACCTGTGTTTTCCTGTACTTCTTTAAGGGAGTTATTTATGTTTTTAAAGTCTTCTATTATCATCATGAGAAGTGATTTTAATTATGAATCCTGCTTTTCTGGTGTCATGAGGTGTCCAGGGCTTGCTATGGTGGGAGAACTACGTTCTGATGATGCCAAGTAAGTTTGCTTTCTGTTCCTTATGTTCTTGCACTTGCCTTTCGCCATCTGGTTAACTCTAGTGCTGCCTGCACCCACTGTCACTGACTGGAGCTGTCTTTCAAGTTATTTTGCATATGTCAGAACTCCTTACAGTCTAGATGTCTCTGTCATCTGTGATCCTGAGCTCCTGGGTGGAAGAACTCCTGGGACTCAGGAGGCCTCTGGGATCCTGAAACCTGCTGCTCTGAGTATAGTAGTTTCTCTAGGATGGCTCAGGATATGGTGTCTTCCCAGGAGCAGACCAGCTAGGTGTCTGACCCAGCCAAAAACACCAAGTGAGGGTTGGAACGAAAGTGGTATTCAGGAGGGGTGAGATTTGGGTGGCTGATGGGCCCTAAGTGCCCCAGGCTCCCAGTTATAGCTCTGGGGTATAGGGTAGTGCAAGACGGTTCTTACCTGCTGTTCTGATTGCAGTAGTTCCTCTAGTATGTCTCAGGATATGGTGTCTTCACGGGAGCAGATGTGCTAGGTGTCTCCCCCAGCTAAAATGACCAAGTGAGGGCCGGAGGGGGAGTGGTATTCTGGAGGGTCAGAGTGTGGGAGAATATTCTAATTAATCAAATCACATTAAAACTTTCTGTTCTGATGTCACTCTTGATATTATATCTGATTTGCTTCATTGATTTTCTTTATATAAAGTTAACTTGCTTCATTAAAAAAGAGTATCATTCTTCAAAACTTACTTTTATCTAGTTTGGGTTGTTTAATGCAACTTTATTCCAGATATCTTAACTTCAATAAAGAAAATATTATCTTTTTACCACCAGAGATATTATTTTTTTCTAATCAAGTAATAAATACAATTTTTAAACATTATGTAAAAGTGAGTGTTTACCTAGTTGTAACATGGCTAAGTTGACATATTAGGATTGAAAACAACAATGTCCTCCTCTAGCATAAACAGAAAATGCTACAAATAATATTTGACATTCACGTAACTCAATAGGATTTAATTTTTGACTCAAATGACTTATACTGCAAATGTCCTCTTTTTATTTTAAAAAATGAACCACCTGGGACTGTTCATTATTGTTTAATTTTAACACAGTCATTGAAAAATATCACTACAGAGGTCAGATTTTTGCAGAGCTGTGTGTTTGGAGATACTTTATTAAGACATTCATTACTTATGTCAAGCATTTTTTATTTATTTCCTCTGTGTGAATCATTATATTATTTACTAATCATCTCCATTAAAACATAGTATTAGAACAGAACTATTGAAAGAAACTGAGAAAGAATAGCATATCCAATGAAAATGATAATCTTTATATGGAAGGCAGTGGTTACCCAGGAAACAAAAAAAATACCCTGAATAGTTATTGTCATAATTGTTTGAAAATTGCAGATGCTGTCCATGTGGAGCTTCTGTTGTTTTCTCTATCAATATGCAGTTTGTAGCTCAAGAGAAAACACTGTTGTTTGATGAGCA